>NC_071279.1:13277577-13645077 GCF_023375685.1 Ictalurus furcatus
GCCCGCATCCTGGCGCTGGTGCCACCTTGGACTCGAGTGTACCGTGTGCAGAGGTAAAAACAGCAGTAAAGGATTTGGTTATAAATATACCGATGCTCTTATACAGTCTCTCCAGGATTTTGCGATTTGTGAAGCAAATTCCACATCTTTTTTTTCTCCAAAATGAACGCAGATTTTCCGCAGATTTGGGCCATGTGACATCATCACAACACGCGTTCATCACTTCAAAAGACCATGCAAAACAATTTCATGCAATTGCAATTTCACCAATTCAAGTAGTTTTCCTCAAAACAGCACAAAAAAAACAAAACCTCTGCAAACTTTGAAAAAAAAGCTGCAGCAAGAGCAAGCGTTTTTGGACGCAACATTCGTAAAAAAAAAAAAAACCTCCACAAAATCCTGTATGGACTGTCTTATCGAGAAAAGTCTGCTTGGTAGTTCCCCGTCTTCACATAAGATACCACTGAATGATTTTCGGCCCGGTTTTGCTGTCGTATACAAAAATCACATGTCATAAGGGATATCATATGGTCGTAGAACGTGAAGCCCACCGGCAGACGATTTAATTCCACTGCAGCCAAAGACAGCTGACGACAGTAGCAGAAAGTTCTGGCAGTATCAGAAAATGCTGATTAAAACCTATGACGCTCTAAAATCCTAAAATCCACCAATAGGAAGACAGTATAGAGTTGCACAGAACTCACAGGACAGCTACAGATATTAGTTGGCGAAATGTTAAAAATGAACAACGTATGGGATTTAAAAGAAGAGCAGTTTGCGGAAGCAGAGAGAACGTCTGTAACTTTCTCATCGCAGTTAAAAAATAACGACAAGACAAAAAGGGATGAAAAGAAAGAGAGGATGAATTACAGCTTCCAGATGCATAGCTTAGCTAATTAAAACGCCAATGCTCTGTTCATGGGGTTTATTTACAGTAACGACGAATTACACCACCGTGTTGCTGCGCAGAACGTAGGTATCGTCTTTAACCGTAGGTCTAGGATCGTCATTGTATGATCCGGCACAGTCTGTTATAGCTTTCGGCTTTAACCATATTCCAGTATTTCCATCTTTGACTTGTACCACAGTATAGAGAATCAGAATTTAGGGAACCAGTGATTTATTTAAAAATGATTCTATGTTATGGAACGTCCATGAAACAAGTTATCACTTAATATTATAACCACTGTCAACAGTCATTTCCTCACTACCACTCCAACCCCCCCCCCCCCCCCCATTAAAAAATTAATGTCATGTTACCCAGAAACCCTAAAAGCCATCTGTCCTGAAGTTAGAAAACTTAGTGACCTCTGACTGTTACAAAGCGCTGACACTGGAGACTCCTTCCAAAAAAAAACAAACCCCCAAACAAAGCGTCTCCTCATAGAAACCTTCACTGTATCAACGATCACACATTTTTTTTTCAATCCGTTCACCAAACAAGCCATCATACAAGTTGTTACTATAGAAATGATAATGTATGAAAACAAGCGCATTAATATAATATATAATAATATATAACTGTTAATTTTGTATCTGTTTTTATATCTCTTCCAGAAAATTATATTTATATATGTGTGTGTGTGTGTGTGTGTGTGTGTGTGTGTATAAAATATGACAAATATTTTAAAGGTCTAGTTGTTATCTTAATCATTTGGTACTCAACCCCCCCCCCCCCCCCCCCCACAGCCTCGCCCGGTCCCACATAATCCAGCCTTGATATTAACCCTTAGTTGGCTTACCAGTCAGGTTGTTTTTTCGACCCAACAGTATTTAGAGTGTGCCCACCTGATGTTCAGTCATATGCCACTAATTAGTATACTAATTCTTATTTTAAACATATGTGAATATGTATATGTGTGTGTGTGTGTATATATATATATATATATATATATATGTGTGTGTATATATATATATGTGTGTGTATATATATATATGTGTGTGTGTATATATATATATATATATATATATATATACACACACACACACACACATATATATATATATATATATATATATATATATATATATATATATATATATATATATATATATATATATATGTATGTATATGTATGTATGTATGTGCACTTTTGTCAGAGGTGCTGTTATAGAAAATGAAATGAATCAATACCTCTGGAATTCACCAGTGCTGTAGTATGGGATATATTTCGAGTTCTGTTCATTTTATGTGTGATGTTTCGATCAGGGACATCCCCATGCCGCTGGTTAGCTCTGGCGTGGAACACGGAAACCTGCGAGAGTTGGCACTGGCCCGAATGAAGGACATGGGAACCGAGGTGAAAGGAACTGAATTCGTGTTAAAATCTTGAAAAATCTATTCCGCGAAATCCGTTTGAGTAAACTTTCTCCCCCCGTTTGTTCCTTCAGTGTCGAGACGTGAGAACCAGAGAGGTGGGAATCCAGGAGATCCATCATAAAGTGCGACCATACCAGGTAACGGCGTTTTTAACATCCACCGGTTTTACATCTTTCATAAACCCTGGCTTCGCTCAGTACGGACATGGCCATTTTAAGTGTGAACGTGTGAACGCGGCGTGCAGGTGGAGCTGATCCGACGAGACTACGTGGCCAACGGAGGCTGGGAGACGTTCTTGTCGTACGAGGATCCCGAGCAGGACATCCTGATCGGGTTGCTGAGGCTCCGCCGCTGTTCACCGCAGTCTTTTCGGCCGGAGCTCAAGACCGCCGTGTCGATCGTTCGCGAGCTGCACGTGTACGGCAGCGTGGTGCCCGTCAGCAGCCGAGATCCCAGCAAGTTCCAGCACCAGGTAGGAAAAGCGAAAAACTTTACATTCTCTGCTCTAACACTTTCCTGTACGGATTGGGTGACCCGTCCGATGTCCCTCAATATCCTGGGACATTTCTTAATCGAACACTAAAACGTCGATAAGGGTACTAGAACCAGCCGTTTAATGTGTTATAATATAAACATATTAAGCAGTTTTCAGACTTATGGCCTGGTATCTGCATACATTTGGTCATATAGTGTACGTTAGACTGCGTTTACTCTTGGTTGCAGTGCTTTTTGTGCTGGAAAAAAAAAAGCAGCTCAGATGATATGCACACTTTACCCATAATCAGAACCATTAAAAAAAAACAGTAATAACGTTTAACTTCATTAAACTTAATGATAGTTTAACTACGATGATGAGCAAGAGGCTGAAAATCAAGAGATGGAAACCGTTCAGAGGGAGAGTCACTGGTGAATTTTTTTTATTTTTTTCTTCGAATGCAACACTGCAGTACTGGCAATGAAATCACCATGTCATAAATGTTATATTTGCTCACTATATGTTTTCCTGGCACTCATGTCCACCATTGTTTGTTTTTCTTACTTGCTTACCCGGCTTGCAATCCGATCGGTCAGGGGGTTAAAAATAAATAAATAAAAAATAACGTGCTCGGTGCCATACGGCACTTTTCTGAAAACGTGAACTTGTCTTAAATTTGTTAACTGTTATTGTTACTCCACTGAGACAAGTTACAGCATGTAGCTGTAACTGTATGTTACTATGGTTACAGTTGTATCTAGGCAGCACATTAATTTAGAACGGTGTTTAAAATGACTGGACCTACTTGTGCATTATTATTATTATTATTATTATTATTAATCCGATTATAATAATCCGAGTCAGACAAACCATGGTATAATGTAATGTAGTAGCTATCGATTTCTTCAGCTAGTAGGAACTTTAAACAGGTGGATGAACTGATGATTACGACGACCTAAAAGCAGCTGGTGGTATTTCATGCATGCGCAAAAGATTTGACCGACAACTTCCTGCTGCTGTTGCCAGTTTGACGTGGTTAGTAAAACAAGAGATTTAGATAACTTTCTTTTCGTGTTTTTAAAAAATAGTGTGTTGACGGACATCAGAGAAGCTACTTCATCGACTAACCATATTGCTAACATAACTGATGGACAGATTCTTCTTCTGTGGTCAGTTTAGCTCAGAATGTTTAAGAGAGGAGATGTGTTCAAAGTGGAGCATAGCAATGAGGGTCCATGATGGAAATTTTATTTATTTATTTATTATGTGGTGGAAACCACGACAGTGAATCTATTTAATTCAAGTAGCCGGTCAATTAGCTAATTAGTGAGTTATTAGCTAATTAGACCGGCCACTTGAATGAAATAGATTTCATCCAGACCTCAATAATTGAAAAACAAGTACGCCTTTAAGTAACGTCAAGATTGTGTTCTGTCTCGGTGGAAATAAATAGACAGAATATTACTGTGCATATTTAAATACTAAGCAGAATATTTGATCAGTTGGATAAATCTGTATTTTAGAGTTTGACAAACCCCTTGCATTAGAAGCCCCCCCCCCCCCCCAAATAATCCTGCCTAATCAATTTCCTTAAGCTGTGTGAAATCCATAGAGAGAAAAACAAAAGTTTTGCTTTGATAGTGCCTTGGTGTTCCCTTCCATGTGACTCTTCATTAATTCGTCCCTGCACCTCTTTTGTGTTTGCAGGGTTTCGGGATGATGCTGATGGAGGAGGCGGAGAGGATAGCCAGAGATGAACACGGCTCCGCCAAACTCGCCGTTATCTCAGGTATTGAGAGTATATTCCTAGCTTTTTCTTTTTCTATTAGAAACCCTTCCTTTCATCCTCGCCTTAAATCGTCCTCGCTCTCCCGGTGAATAAACCCTCCTGCGCGCGTTACAACGAAATCAGCTGCAAGGCTGAGATAATGGCGCAGCAGGAAGCAGGAGAAGAGTTTCTTTCTTATTATGCAGGTTTTTCCACACTTGTATTAAACTCCTGATTGGTCCGTCGGTTTTGTCTCGGTGTTGAAAGAATTAAACAGCGGCGTTATCACGGACGTGCGTGTATTGAGTTTTTGTCTGTTTTCGCTTTCAGGTGTAGGGACTCGGAATTATTACAGGAAGATGGGTTACGAGCTGGAGGGGCCGTACATGGTGAAACGCCTGGACTGAAAACAGGCCCGTGGTTTTTATCAGCGTCGCAACAAGACACAAAAATAATTCTGTGTGTGTATATGTGTATGTGTGTGTGAGAATGAGAGAGAGATGAGGGAGAGAGAAAGAGAGAGAGAAATCAGAGAGAGATGAGACACAGAGAGAGATGAGATGTGAGAGAGAAAGAGAAATGAGAGAGAAGAACGAGAGAGAGATGAGTGAGCGAGAGAGATGAGAGTGCGAGAGAGAGAAGAGCGAGAGAGGAGAGAGAGATGAGTGAGCGAGAGAGATGAGCGTGAATGAGAGAGAAGAGCGAGAGAGAGATGAGTGAGCGAGAGAGATGAGAGTGAGTGAGCGAGAAGAGCGAGAGAGGAGAGTGAGAGAGGAGAGAGATGAGAGAAAGTGGCAAGAACAGATATTACAGTAAGCTAGGATGACTCGAGCACGAGTGTAGTTATTTAAGGGTTGATTAAACAGTAAGAAATTCCATTTTATATCTGAATTGTGCAGCTTAAATTGCATTTGAATCATTTCACGTCTCCTGGCACTAAGAATGACTCATCTGTTCATTCTCTTCTGTTTTGACAAATAAAGAATATTTATCTCATCTGTTGTTGTGAATGAATGTTTGATATTAATGGTGTTATTCATTAAAAATAGTCAAATTAACCCAGTGCACATATATATAAGTTGACTGGATTTAACTTCTATAACTATTGCTATTTATCCATCAATGCGAAGAATATAAAAAACACACACGCAAAAAAACCCAAACCCAGACGTCTACTTCTACTGAACGCCAAAAAGCTTTTAAACCCTGTTTTTGTAGTCATGTGGAATGAAATTGCTTTCATTATTGCCAGCAATAAACGTTCCAGCCTGTGTCTTTCACAATCTGATTTTTCACTAAATCCGTGTTTGAGCCGGTTGCCATGCTGCCAATTTCCATCACGCGTCTCCGGGGGTGGCGACGCATCTTTTCTTTGTGGGAGAGCTCATGATATCTCTGTTGATGGCTTTTTGCTGCTTCATTTAACATTGCAATACCCAATTATGTCTGTGTCTCGGGCGCCGTGAGTCAAGGTGTCACTCGAGTGATGAGTGAATGGCCTTTAAAACCGCTCGTGTAGGGGTTTGACGTCTGAAAAATGCTTTCCAATAAACTGGAAAATGCTATCGTTCACAGGGCAGAGGTTTTTGTTTGGTCTTTTCTCATGACTCGCCTCTTGCACCGTGCAATTAAATGCACGTGTCGAGCTCGTCATCATGACTTTAGTGGACACCAACACAGCCACTGCAACAATTAAGTATTTTATTGTTTGTATTGTGTGCCGTTCGTCAGCTAGACCTCGCGGGACCTTTATACCCTGGGCTTAATAGATAATCAAGTTTCAATACATTCACTGGAGATGGAAGCTGCAGAGATGACCACAGTATAACATGGTGTGTGTTTTGATTTACAAGGGCATACGGGTAAATGCCACCGACGAGAGCTATTTAAAAGCCCCACAGATACATCACATCCTTCCTGGGCAGGAAGGTTACAGAAGTTTTATTTGCACTGTCTCAAAGTCATTTGGGTGTCGTCCCCCCCTGATTACCTGTTATCTAAATGCTCTGATAAAAATATGGCTGTGTCCATGATATCTAGGGCAACGCTTCTGCACATTTGTATATAATCTTGAATTCAGGTGTTTAAGGAAACATCCTGTCTGAGGAACTTGGTTCATTATAATTAACACCGCACCCAAGATTTATTTTGTACTTAAATTCCGACTTGTAGTTGTACCCGATGCTTACTCATGTTTGAGTTCTCTTATTAAACACCATGCACTAACAATGTCCCGCACAACACGCTAACATATCAAACGGTAAGTGATGTTTATTCATCTTAATGTTTTATTATTACTTGTATCCCACATAGGGAGTTAGATTTGAGATACTTTAGAGTGTTAGAGACTCTAAGCAGATTTAATAAACAATAGATTCTTGTCTCTTCCATATGTTGAAATATGACTGCTCAACCAAAAGAAACAGTTTTGGATCCAGGCAAGTTTAATCTAGATCAATCAAACTGGAAGTTTCATTTCCTGTGGAAGATTGAGCGTAGCTCAGAGCCGAAAGACCGTTTGACAAGTACAGACCAGCCAAAAAAAAAAAAAAAAAAAAAAGGGCAATAACTCTGAGGTAAAAGCTCAGCAGCTACTTCAAAGCTATGGAAAATACATAGGCGATCATTTTGAAGGATATAGAAGTCTTCCCCAACCCCAACCCCTCCACCAGTAGCTACGTTGTGGCAGTCCTCAAGAGAACTCCATCTCCTTTCCTCTGCCTGAGTGTTGAACGCTCCATTCAGCAGAGCAACTACTACAGCCTGCACTCACTTTGCCTGAAATTACACTGCTCCATCAGTGTGAAGTGATTCGTTCTAATCTTATAGTAGCTGCAGGATTCACCATTAACCTCATCACTGTCTCTGACTGTGTGTCACATATCCACAAAGTACACTTCCAAAACAAATACAGCAAACATTTACGTTCGGTCACTTTTTTATTTTTTTCTTCGGCAAATACATAAACAAAAACATCTAGTGCAATATACAATGGATATAAAATGAAGTCTACACACCCCTGTTAAAATGGCATGTTTTTGTGAAGTAAAATGAATTAAACTGAAAGAAAACATCACGTTTTTCCACCTTTAATGTGATACAGCAACTAAACTTTCGAGTGAAAGACGACTAAACTTGCACTAACTTGGTTGCGTAAGTGTACACAGATTTACTGTACTCCAAATCTATCAAACTGAGGGTTAAAAACTCCTGTGCACATCGCTTTTCAAACCATTCCACAGGTTTTCCCATAGGATTTAGATCTGACTGGGTCATTTCAAAACACAGACCTTCTTCTGAAGCCGTTCCTTTGTTGACTTGGATTTGTGCTTTGGATCGTTATTGCGTTGGAAGGTGAACTTTTTCTTCATCTTCAGCTGTATGACAGAGGCCTGCAGGTTTTGTGCCAATCTACACTGGTATTTGGAGTTATCCATGATTCCCTCTGTCTTGACTACAGCCCCAGTCCCAGCTGAACAGAAGCAGCCTCATAGCGTAATGCTGCCACCACCATGCTGCCCCATGGATATGGTGTTCTTTGAGTGATCAACTGACTTGGTTTTGCGCCAGACATGTATTTTAGAATTATACCCGTGACATTGTACATCGACCTCATTAGAACACACAACACAATTTCCCCACATGGTTTGGGATGGTTTAGATGGGCCTGGGTGGGGTTCCCCCCCCATGAGGGGAAGGGATTCCGTCTAGCCACCCTAATCTATATCCCTGATGTGAAGAATACGAGAGATCGTTTACATTTATTCATTTAGCAGACGCATTTATCCAAAGCGACTTACAAATGAGCAAATACAAGCAAAGTGATGTATCAAGCAGAGAACAATACAAGTAGTGCTACCATACAAGATCTGTTAATTGAGTTCTAGAAGAAGCAAAGTGCGCAGAGCAGAGTTTTTTTTGTTTGTTTTTTTTAGGGGTTGGTTAAGTGTTAAGGGGTCTTTAGCTGTTTCTTGAAGATGGTGACAGATTCTGCGGTCTGGATTGAGGTTCATTCCACCGCTGAGGAACAGATAGTGTGAAGGTTCTGGAATGGGACCTTGAGGCACGCCGAGTAGGCAAGATTGTTGTCACATGCAGGGATTGAGCAGTAATTGCAGATATTCCTGCAGCTCCTTTAGTGTAGCGGTAGGTTTCTTGGCAGCCTCCCTGATAAGTTTTCATCTCGTGCTTTCACTCAATTCAAAAGGCAGGTCCTGTTTTTGGTGAGGTCACTGTGGTGCCCCCATTTTCTCTACTTATTAACGATTGCCTTCACAGTGTTCCATGGTACATCTTATGTTTAGGAAATTCTTTTATACCCTTCTCCTGATCAATACATTTTGACAGGGAGATCCTGCACATGCTTTGTAAGCTCTTCAGTCCGTGGCTTAGGCAGCCGGATGAAACCAAGATGTCAGGAAAATCCTCCAGAAACAGCTGATGAATTCTGATGGTTGCTATACGACACTAATGGCGGAAACAAGATCTGACATGACAAGGATATTGCGTTCATTTTTTTTTTTACATCACCAAAACTCTTCGTTTTAAGAGGGGTGCATAAACTTTTTTCCACTGTAGACATTATGGCTCAGCAAACTTCTGCACTTCTGTTCAGAATTGCATTGTTTCATACTGCAGAGATATTTCAAGCGTTTATTTTAAAATATTTGTAAAGTGACAGCATGTGAACTCAGGCACACGAGTAAATACAGAGAATACACATCCCACAAGGCAAGCAGTAATATTCAGCATAAAGTTCTCAGAATGGGCAGAAAGAGGAGGCGGTCTAATTGTGTCCAAGTAAACAAATAAAATTTTTTGAGATCAGTGAGTGTCTGTGGCCCTATAAACTCTCTCCTGCAGCTGTAGAGCAGTGGGACGAGCATCAGGGTCAAATGCCAGCATGTCCAAAAGCAGGGCACACAAGTCAGGGCTTGGAGTTGGAGGCAATGGCGGTGCCCGTCGTGCCCGCATGGGGATTACCAACTGCAGAGCTGGATTCTCACATAAAGCCTCTCCAAGCGGTGTGAGCCAGCGGCCTTTCTCCGCATACGCTCCTGCAGATGGATGAAAGTATATGACAAACTCAAAAAAAAAAAAAAAAAAGAGGAAATTTTCTGTTTGACCACCAAATTATTAACATCTAAATTCAAGGGCATTCAATGAATATAAATTAGCAAAAGCAAAGTTTAATGCTTTAAAGCTGTGGCACAAGGCACCATTCATTAGTATTCACTACAGCACAAAGGAAGCAAAAACACACCCCGTAACTTTGATGGATGAGAGAAGAAAAAACAACACTGAAAGCTCTTAACCGCCTTTAATAAATAGGCTGAGACACCTGACCTTTGTGGTAGCCAGCTGTGAGTAATTACAGTCCTGCTTGAATTGGCTGGCCACTCCATCCAAAGCCTCTTTGCTCAATCCAATTTAGTCCATCACCAATAATACACCATGTCAATGGGCCCTTAAGTCAGGCACACAAATGCCACGATACATAAAATTAAGCACAGCTACCATCCTGATGTAGCTCCAATGCACTGGTTGGCATTAGCGAGGGTGAGTTTGGGGTCACACGCAGCCAAAATGGGCTCCGATGAGTGCTGATGATCTCAATAAACAAGGGCTCTATCAGTTACGAGAAAGAGACTAATCTTGTAGTTAACATAGTGGTGTCCAAAGTCCAAAGCATGGTTAAAGATGAGCAAATGACACTGTGGAGGTATGCATGGAGAATCAGTACAGTTCTGATATAAGCAGTGTAGTCACTGAGATGTGAAATTAGAATAAAACGCCCCAGTGACCCAGGACTGATTCCTTTCATTCTTTAAAACATCCTTGTTATGAATTAAGGATTAATGGGTTTTAAAGGATGGCATGTAGTAGTGGGCGGTATGGACAAAAATCTCAGCATTGGTTTAAAATGATCAAGGTATTGGGTTACATCATGGTATAATGTACTATGTAATGTAAAAATCCACACCTTGTCTCCATACCAAAAAAATCCCTAAAACCATAATAATAGATCAACCGTTATACCATCCACACATACTAATCCCATTACATTTTGATCTTTGTTGCACCCACTTACCTAAAAACTAAAACAATGTATTGCATCTCAGAAAAAAAATAGCCTTCTTTGCACTTCCAAGTAAAGTCATTTGTTTATATGCTTCCTTTTTTTTGTTGTTTTTAAATGACTTACCAAACATTACAAATCCACATCTCCGCCTTACTGGTTAGCAAAACTAGGTTTGGAACATATTCATGAGACTGAGCACTCACCCAGCTGCTCCTCGTTGGAGCCGTCCTCCAGGAAGGTGATCCTCTCCAGCACGGCCCAGAAGAGAACACCTAGAGAGAAAATGTCTGCTTGGGCTGTGTAGCTGTGTCCAGCCCACACCTCAGGGGCCATGTAGAAGTCTGAACCACACGTGGAGGAGAGGGCCAGTCTCCTCCGTTGCCCTTCCGTTGGGCCTTCTACGGTCTTGCTCAGCCCAAAGTCGGCCACCTGGAACAAAAATCAAGGCAAATCGTCAGCCCCAAAACACAAACATCAATACAGGGAGTGTAACGATACACGTAAATCAGAATTAGATTAGATACGATGGCATCTACATATAATCAATTTTTTCAATACAGCAAGAGTAAGTCTGGTTCAGTTGACCACTCAGTGTCAGTGGGGACGCCTCTGCCACCAACAAGTCTAGTCCTTCTTCTTACTACTTAATACCCTTAAAATATTAAACTATTAGAACTATTTCAGACATTTGACTTTGCTATGAATTTCTAATTGAATCAGTTCCAAATCAACCCTACAAACATTCAAACACACATTCTTGAGATATACCGGAGAGATGCACGTAGCTAGCCAAAAAAAAAAAAATTTAAATTCCTTAACATCAACATGTAAGTACCATCTCTGTATGACAAACAAGAAGGAAGCAGTTGAAGAAAAAACAATAACAAAAAAAATTTTAGACGTTAATTCATTTGAGAACTTTATCCTGTGTGGATCAATTCTAAAACCTAATTCGTTAATCTGCTGGTTACAATGATAATCCCATATAAATCCGACAAACGTTCAACCACTCGTTCTTGAGATATTGCAGAATCTCAGACAGACGGACAACCTGAAAACGCCCCCATCGCTCAGTAGCAGAAAACACGAACCAACACGATACATTCAGGATATATTATTTATTGATAGAGACTTCAAAGCACTACTGTAAGTCGCTCTGGATCAGGGCATCTGCCAATGTAAATGCAACAGTACAAATTTAAATCAGTCCCTCTAGGATTTTGTGGTCGCAGAAATTGATACGTTTACATGGACAGCAGTAATCTAATTATTGACCTTATTCTGAATAAGACAATATTCTGATTAAGGTGTTTACATGAGTCACTTTTAGAATATTCCTTTCATGTTCCCATTTTACATATTATAGAACATAGATCAATTAACAGCACACGTCATTACGTCTTCGTTATGGTACCGTATACAATTTTGAGTGTTTTTATTTTTAAATTTTACGAACGCTTCAAGTGCAGTTAATTATTTGTCATGCTGTACCTGCAAATAGACGACTGCTTGAAGCAGTGGGCTGCGTCCCAAACCGCGTACTTACCTACTATATATATCAGCTGAGATACGTGTAGTTATCCTAGTATACAGTAGGTAGGTAAGTACGTGGTTTGGGACGCAGCCGTGCTCTCTTGTTTGCCATCAAACGGTTGAGCACTGCCGTGTGTGTACGTGTCCTGTCGCAGAATGCGGTGAAAACTCCCACACGAGGTTAATAGTGTGATTAAGGTGTGTACATGTCTGTAATGCACTTCGATAGTGCAACTAAAACAGGAATACTCCACATGTCTTAATTCCATTTGTGTTTACTTCGAGTATGACTTTAATCGGATTAAGGTAATATAAAATTGCTGTTTACATGCTAGTTTCTTAATCAGAGTATCGTCTTAATATCCGATTATTGTTGTCCATGTAAACGTACTGAATAACACAAAAACGAGAAGTTTACGATTTTTCTAAATTACCACAGATTTTCTGCAGATTTGTGTGACATCACCACAACACGCATTCAGCC
The DNA here is from genome assembly GCF_023375685.1 of Ictalurus furcatus. NCBI lineage: Eukaryota > Metazoa > Chordata > Actinopteri > Siluriformes > Ictaluridae > Ictalurus > Ictalurus furcatus. The sequence continues at coordinate 13,290,240 of NC_071279.1, forward strand.
CAAGCCCTCTTCGATTCATGTGCATCGAACATGAGTACAGCTAAAAGATCTCATTTACCAACAAACATCACTGTGAAAGGGCAAAAAATAAAATAAATTTAAAAAAAAATTCCACAAAAAATAAAATAAATAAATAAATAACATTTTTAGAAAAAGCACAAACAACTGCGAGTTGCATCACAGATTTTGAAAAAAGCCGCAGCAAAACCGAGCATTTTTGACCGCAACGATCACAAAAAAGACAAAAAAACAAAACAAAACAAAACAAAAAAAAAACACAAAAAAAAAAACACTCCACAACATCCTGTACGGACTGTATAAATTTTGCATTATGAACTTCTGTGAGGTTTGGAAAGCCTGGATTGAAACCAGTCTGTCACACTGTTTAAATACAACACAAGTTCTGCTTTGCTGATTTGCTGTGTGGGTGGAACCAGTGAAGCAAATACAAGAAAGTTTGAGCTTTTAAAGACCCACTCTAGTGGCGTTTTACCCATGCATTACCTTGATCACTGGGCCAGTTTTAGTTAGGCAGACGAGCACATTGGCCGGTTTCAGATCTCGGTGCACTATACCCAATCCATGCAGGAAAGTCATGGCACTACTGAGCTGCCGAACCACCTCATGATTCCTCTGGATGTCTGGACACCTAGACAGCATGTACTGGTTCAGGTCTCCACCATCACAATATTCCATCACCAGCCACAAAGCCAAGCACCGTTTCGGCAACTTCCCCTCGAACGCCAGTCTCCTCCTCGACCTGTCTGGGTTTCTCGCTTGACTTTTAGAGTCCTTGTCCACGACCCTTCCTTTGAGGGCACTCTCCACGAGGTCCAGCGGTAGCTTGTTGGATTTCAGTGGCTGCAGCGTTTTAGGGCCGGTCTGCAGCAGGCAGTTGTGGAGGGCGATGACATTCGGGTGAATACTGGCAGTGGCTCTCATGGCCCAAAGCTCCTGCAAGTAGAGTTCAATGCTTTCTGGGCTGCAGCAGGGCAGACGTTTGATGGCCACCGTGTCTCCTCTGCAGCCCCACCAGCCTGTCTCCATCACATGGCCCTCAAACACCACGCCATAGCTGCCTCGACCCACTTCCCGCTGCAGCCTGTACACCTGCTCCATGACGGATGGTTCTACCCTCACTGGATTATATTCGATACACCAGTGTCATGGACGATGAACATTTTGTTTGTTTGAGCTGCAAAGACAGGAAAACTTTTTTTATACCTCAAACCACAATAAATAATTTCAACACTGAATTTAGCTTTCCAAATAGACCTGGGGTAATATTAATGTCACCAAAAGTTTGAGCTGTTTTTGCATTGAAAGGCACACTATAAACTAAATTCTACGTTTAAAGTCCCCGTGAAGCGCCTGAAACCCGCTGCATTATCCAATGTGTTGAAAATTTCCACTGAAGCAGGAAATCAGGGCGGGACATATTGAGTGACTCCACCCCCTTTTTAAATAGCCAATAGCATTTAGCTTACCTCACAGCCCGGGCTAAGCCATATTTGACAGTACTTCGACAGGGTGATTTTTATAATGTCGGGGCATTATAAACGCAAAGACGACAACGACGATTCTAGAGAGCATTTGATTGGACAGAAAATCTGATGAGAAGCTAAAGTCCAGAATGAGGTCATCAAAATTGTTGCTTCGTATCGGTGGTAGAGAGCGGGACTAAATTTTGAATGCGTATATATTCTAAATGTGAATCATGTCATTGTTTTGGAGCGCACTAGCTTATAGATAACCTTAAGTCTAACATTCATACCAAAACTTCCATTTTTGATTTCAGATGAACATGTACGTGATGTGTTTGTTTGTGCAATAAGTAAAAATATCATAGACTGTATTGCTTTAACTACTTTTATATTAAGGTTTGGGTCTTTAACTAATCAACTAACTGCAATGTTTAGTTGTGTAGTTTTCCACTGGTAAGGGAAATTCAACCATAAAATAAAATGAAATGTTTGAAGTCATACCACAGAATTCTCCATTCTGATTGGTCAGAAGATGCTCTCCCAGCAGTTCAGCTACAAGGCAAACCACAGGTTTATACTAATGCAATCTGTTCAATACATTATCGTTATCTACCTAATACTTATACGGGAACGACAGTGGCAGACATGTGGGTGGGCTTTCACCTACTAGGACAATGCACAGACGAAGAAGAAGACGACGACGAAAAGTAGTAGTCGTAGAGACAGAGTCAGAGGAACTTGCATCTCATTTCCTCATAAAACTTGATAAAAATGATACCCGAGACTACTGATAGTGTTTATTTATTTATTTATTTATTTAAAATAAAAACCAAAGGGTTATCACACCAAACCCTGCCCTTGTTTAGATTAGTACTGATTATTGTTCTTTAACGTGTCTAGTGTTACTTTTGCACAGTCCTGTATGAGTAAAATGTTTAAAAGCAGTCTGAAACTATGCTTGACATTTTTAGGTATTACTGTGTAAAGAAGAGGTTTTTCTTCAGGGACAGAAACAACACTTGTATGTAAGGATAATTTGCTCTACTCACTTTAACTCACCAAGTTTAACACACACTATTACCTCTCGACAATTAAAAGTGTACGCTACAGATCATGCTGCTGCTTTTCAACCATTTTGAGGAAGGAAAAGTCAGAGCCTTGTTGAATAATAGTCTTGTCACTTTACTCACCCATGAAAACAAATCAAGTGACCAGTGTCACAACTCGTATTAAAAACCCACATAAAACAAGTACATGTATCTGACGTGTGCAAGCAAAGCGCTTAATCCAAATAAAATGTACACAAAAACTCAGCGGAAGTTCCGGCCTTTCAGAGCTTCCCGCCTTAAACCGAATCTGCGCTCCTATTGGTCACAGGGTGTTTCCGGTACCCGTGTGACCAATAAGCGCTGATGTTGTCACTAAGGATTCAAACCGACCAATGAAATGAAGGAACGATACAAATATTTAGGTTTTTATAAATATCTACAGACTGGTGGTAGTTGTTGCTTTTGTTTGTTTTTTTAGTTGAAACCTTTTCACATATATGCATGTACACCAGATACAACAGCATTGTGTATCGATTTAGTTTGAAATAACAAAATTAACCCGAGTAATTAGCCAAACAAATATGAGATTTGAAAAACTTATATACGTAGGCCTGCATAATAATGATATGAAGTCATCTGAATAAATATGAATAATTCACAATAATGACATGAAGTCATTTGAATAAATATGAATAATTCATAATCATGATATGAAATAAAAAGGTGAAACAATTTTAGTGCATGTTTACAAAGACAATTCTTTGAGGTAAATAGTGAAGTTTGGTGGAGATTTTAAGAATCTATATGTATGAATGATGAATTTGGCTAGAGTCAGTATGTTGTGGTGAGGAACATGTAGTTGAGAAGATTACTCCAGGTTGATGAGATGAAATTTCAAGTTGAGAGAGTGTTGTGCACTAAAATTGTTTAAACCTTTTTACATCGTATAATTATTATGAATTATCCATATTTATTCAAATTACTTCATTTACCTCAAAGAATTGTCTTTTTTTTTTAAAGTAAACGTGCACTAAAATTATTTAACCTTTTCACATCATATAATTATGATGAATTATTCATATTTATTCAAATTACTTAGGCAAAGGTAGGCAACTGCCTTGGGCCCCCAGAAGCCAAAGTGAATATTAAAATATTTTAAATTATTAATGCTAAATAACATATGCTGAAAATTTAAACATCAATGTTAAAATACTGAAATGAGAGGCCCCATTCCTATGTTTGCCTATTTTGCCAATCACTAAATCCACCATTGGCTTTTATTGGTTGGAGGCAGGGAATTACAGAAACCAGGCCATTATGATTAAACTATGTCCAGTTTATATTTAGCCTATAGTTGATGTCATGCAGGTGACAGCTAGGTTTCTGATTTAAAAAGAAGAAGAAGAATTTTTAAGGAGAAAATGCCACCCTGAAACACATTAAATATGTCTGTATTGAAATGTTTGTGATGTCCATCCATCCATTAATTTTCTGTACAGCTTATCTTACACAGGGTTGCGGTGAGCCTGGAGCCTATCACAGGGGACACCCTGGACAGGGTGCCAATCACATGCTATGAACAATTTGGAAATGCCAATCAGCCTACAAGGCATGCCTTTGGACTTGGGATCAAAAACCCTAAAGCACAGGAGGAACATGCAAGTTCTGCACAGGAGGGTGGAGGCAGGATTCAAGCCTCCAATCCTGGCGGTGCAAGGCAAACGTGCTAACCACTAAGCCACTATGCCCCCTATGTTTGTGATGTGATTACTGATTTTGTTGTTAATTTGCTGTTAATTTGTTGCTGCATTTTCATTATTCTTGTGAGAAGTTAAGTGCCATGCTGACATCACAGGAGGTTACTGCCACTGCTAGCACAGTTACAATGGTGTTTAATAGGAGAAAAAAATTAACAAACATAACTTAATGAATCATAAGGGATAACCCCAAAAGAGCAAAGGCTTTTTTTTCCTCACTTACCATTTTCCATTTCACATTTCATCATAGTAATGAGAAATCCATCATAGGTGAGACATACATTGGACTCCAAAATGTTCCAGAATGCATTGCAGTTATACGTTAGACTCAGGTCGCCTATTTAGTGATTTATGAGATGACGAGTACAATAGAGCTGATGGTGGTATAGGCATGAAAGCTAGGGAAGGCAGTGTAGAAATCACATAGGACTAAGCGCTAAACACGTTAAAATTGAGGGACAATGAACAGTAAAAATCTATCCATCCATCCATTTTCTGTATCGCTGATCCTACACAGGGTCGTGGGGAGCCCAGAGCCTATCCCAGGGGACATGGGGCACAAGGTGGGGTACACCTTGGACGGGGTACCAATCCATCGCAGGTCACAATCGCACACACCCATTCACAAAGTACAGACAATTTGGAAATGCCAATCAGCCTACAATGCACATCTTTGGACTTGGGGAGAAAACCAGAGTACCCAGAGGAACCCTCTGAAACATGGGGAGAACATGCAAGTCCACATACACATCGAAAAGGTGGGAATTGAGCCCCCAGCACCAGAGGTGTGAAGCAAATGTGCTGAACGTAGTAAATATTAATGAACTATCTAAAAAATCTAATACACAGTATGATGTAGTGTGATGTTTAATGCATTGCTCAATAAATGCCCATCTGTTGCACATTAGCCACAAAGCAGAGGACTTAGGAGGATTCTGTAGACAGATTCATTGCCAATCCACTTTATTTATTCATTCTTTTGCCTTGAGTACTCACTTTATCATGCTCATGGTTGCAGTGGGTCTGGAGCATATCTCAGAGACACTGGGCACAAGGTGGTAAGACATCCCAGATGAGTCCACGCAGTCCACGCAGGGCACCATACCCACACTTTCACACACTCATTGACACCTAGGGGCAATTTAGCCTTGCCAGTACACCTAGTTTCTTCCTGTTTTTTGGAAGGTGGGAGTAAATCGGAAGAAACCCACACAGAATTGTTAATTTGCAGACGTATGTGTTATTCAGTTTAGAGAGAGTCTAGACTGACTGCCTCACAACCCTGTGTAGGACATGGGGTACAGAAAATGAATGGGTGGAATGCCTACTTGTGAAATGTAATGCCTTGCTGCTGGGTCTGTAAAGGCCACTGTGAACTGCTCCAATAAGGCACCAATGCTAAACTCCCTAAGCGCATTACAGCCAAGTCAATGTGGCATCTAGGTCTTCTATGGGTGAGCTGATTTTACGTAAGAGGACGGTAATCTGGAAGTTTATGTGTTTCATAACTGTAGCCTTCAAACCTACCGAAAGGTCGATTTCACGTACCAGTCTTCTAGATTTTCCATTTTAATAAATACTTTTGAGGTCAGAGTTTTAGGTTTGAGACGCAGTTCATGACAACAGTCACAGCAACTGTGGAAGATTTTAAAGAGAGACAAAGCTTGTCAGTCTGTTTAAAATCACTGTGCATGAAATTACTAAAGATTTTAGAGTTCAACATGGAAACAGGGATATTTTGGCTCTGATGTGCTGTATAGTGAATATCGACTTAATGTCGCATTTAATCCTCCAGATGTACATAAGATGATGTGAACAATGCCACTTGTGCTGCAGCTGCTTCTGCAAGTGCACGCAACGTCATCCGTCAAGTATAAACCAGACCTCTCTGCTTCACATTGGGCCACATCACATTACCCCGGCCTGGTATTTTCCTACAATAACATACCCCGTCATGCTTATGTATCATTCAAATCTGGATGCGAGAGTGGAAAGAGATGCGCCCTTTCAGACACACCTCCTGACTTGTTGAAAAGCTGTGTCAAGAAAATGCCTGCTCACACTTCTACATAGTTCCTGTAATCAAAACCTTTGCCAGGAGATTCTCACCTGTGTCTGCGTTTAAACAAAAAGAAATTTTTCATTATTAATTTCAGCCCTTTCATCTGTTGCATTTTTCACTTTTGTTGCTTATTAATTGTTTTTGGAAAAACACTTTTTCTTTTGCTGGGTTTTTTTTCCCCATCTAAAGACAGCAAATGAAGGCCATCAATGTAGGATCTGCCTAAAATCATCACCAAAAAGCTATGACTAAGGCACATGTAACATTCACCATGGCCAACATTGAGCTTGTTCGCTGTATCGAGTGCAGGAGGTCAGTCATTCTTTCTCCTTCATCAGTAATAGCTTTATTTGTGATAAGTGCATATTAGTTAGCTCTCTGACAGAGAAGATTGCAGCATTAGAGGTGCGCTAGAGAGGGTTAGCGAGAGTGAGAGCAGCATAGCTTCTGTAGAGGAAAGTCTGGGTGCCTTAGACAGAGGTAGCAAACCCACAAAAAAGTCTACTAAGTCATATCCAACAATTACTCTTTACATATTTTGAATTATGAATATATTTACATATTTACATATTTTGAATTATGAATTTGAAGGCTTCATTACAATCCTGGTTGTTTCTGTAGGCAAAGCAATTACGTTGGGGACTTAAATGTTCATTTTGATCATCTAAAAGATGATCACAGCTTAATACTGACATTTGGATTTGATATAGAAAACTTCATCACACAACCCCAGTCTGATGCTATCTCAGATTATTACCTCATCTCATTTAAAATGTGACTTAATCACAATGTATGCACTTTAAATGACCTACTACTGGCCTCCAATCAGGTTTGCATCTCCTTGCTAGGGTTGCTTAATCTCAGTGAAGATTTTGATACCATAGTTAATCCTATATTTCTAAATAGACTAGAAGTTCGAGGTAAGGGAACAGCTCTCTTCTTGCTCAGGTCTTATTTGACTGCTCACTATCAGTTTGTAGATGTAAATAGTGACGTCTCTATGTATACTAAAATAACAGTTAATGTTTTAGGTAAAGTGCTTTTTTCACTGTATATGCTATCTCTAGAAACAATTATTCATTAGCTTCCAGTGTTATGCTGATGACACCCAGTTGTATGTTTCACCAAAGCCAGGTGGGAGGCACCAGCTTAACAACACTGAGGCATGTGTAAAGGACATTAGACACTGTGTGCTGAGTAACTTCCTCCTACTTAATCGTGACAAGACAGAAGTACTTCTACTAGGACCACATGCAGCTAGAAGAAAGCTTAGTGGTTATCTAGTAACTCTGGATGGCCTTTCAGTTACATCATGTGCAGCAGTAAAAGACCTTGGTGTGATTATTGACTCCAGTCTTTCATTTGAAGCTCATGTAGATAATATTACTAGGATAGCCTTAATTTATCTCAGAAATATTGTCAAGATAAGTAATAAGAAGTTCATGCTTTTGTTACCTCTAGTTTGGAATACTGCCTTTGTGCCTGACTGTCTGGATGTTCCAGTAGGAGCATAAACAGGCTTCAGTTAGTACAGGATGCAGCAGCTACAGTCCTTACTAGAACCAGAAAATATGACTACATCACGCCTATCTTATCCACACTGCACTGTCTCCCAGTGAACTTTTGCATGAATATAAAATACTACGTGATCTATAAAGCACTAAATGTGATGATGTGCTGCATACTTTGATTAAAAGGTGCAGGCTTTTTGTTGGTACCTAGAATAATGAGGATTACAGTAGGGGCCATAGATTCTTTTTTTTTTTTTTTTTACAGTACAAAGCCCATATTTGTGGAGCAGCCTTCCAATTAGTGTTTGGGATGCGGACACAGTCTTTAAGTCTAGGCCGGAAATAATTTTTCTCTTGGGTAAAGGTGCAGAGCTGGAGGGTTTGTCAGAATAGTGCTTTAGTAAACTGGGATGTTTGAATGCCGTAACCTCACTACTCATGCTTTCACTCAGGTTTGTTGATGGTGGAGTGACTGGCTGCTGTGTGTCTCAGAGCACCCTCATACTTATGTTACCTTCTGGCTGTCCCTTTTAATTATGCTGCCACATCTAGTCTTTCAGGAGCTCCTGCTTGCACTCTGTGCACAATATACTGTACATCCACTTAAAGCACTACAGGATCAACATATTTAATACTCTGTGTTCTCTTCCTCTCAGCTGATGAGATGTCTGACTTCTGACGCCTGGCCCATTCTGCTTAGAACTTCCTTCACCTGAGAATCACTTGCTTCTGCTAAGGATGGCCCCGCATGGATAGCCTAAAGTTTGCTGTGAGTTTGCTATGGATGGTATCACATGGATAGTCTAAAGATGATTGTGGATGTTCTCTGCACTCTGGATTTGCTAAAAAAACTATTCTCAACTAAGTCTCATTCATTATTCAGTGGATGATTTCACCTGGATATCATAGACTTAAAGCTAAAGCTCTGCCAAAATATAAAATGACCATGGTGCTTATACTGAAGATCTTTCCTAAACACCTAGCACTGCTTGACTGTATAGTATATAGTTGTAGAAGAGTAATGATTTATATTCTCACTATCCAGCGTCACCCAGATGAGGATGGGTTTCCTCTCAAGGTTTCTTCCTCATGTCTTCTGATGGAGTTTTTCCTTGCCATCATCACCTCTCGCTTGCTCATTATGGATCATAATATCTATATTGGGGTCCAAAAGTCTGCGACCACACTGAAAATCTGGGATATTTTTTCATTAAAGTTGTAAATACACAGAAGCTTTTAGAATTTAAAAAATATTTTAAACAAAGAAAGTAAATGTTCAATATCTTGAATATATAATAGATTATATAGATAGATTATATAGATAGAAGATAGATTGTTTCTAGAGATTTCTGAATTCATTCTTCTGCTTCCATCATGAGTTACATCATCAGTAAAGAAGAAGTTGAAGCTGTTCTGTACTGAGGAACGGCTAAAATTCCTCCAAGTCGATGTGCAGGACTGATCAACAGTTACCCCAAACGTTTAGTTGCAGTTATTGCTGCACAAGAGGTTCACACCAGATACTGAAAGCAAAGGTTCACATACTTTTTGCCTCTCACAGATATGTAATATTAGATCATTTTCCTCAATAAATAAATGACAAAGTATAATATTTTTGTCTCATTTGTTTAATTGAGTTCTCTTTAGCTACTTTGAGGACTTGTGTGAAAATCTGATGATGTTTTAGGTCATATTTATGCAGAAATATAGAAAATTCTAAAGGGTTCAAAAACTTTCACGCACCACTGTAATTTGTTTAACACACCTAGATGTCAATATGAGGACATGAAAGCTGAAATTCTGATCTATCATCTCATAGTCAGATTTTGATCTGAAACCCAAATGCCTAGCAAAAACAAATGGATTGGCCTTGCTCTTCCAATACTTACAGAGGGGACTGTATATCATTTAACACACACACACACACACACACACAGTATATCTCATTAATTTCATTAATTCAAAAGACATCTCCTGGGCCTTTTTAGTTTAAAAAGTATCAGTTGCTCCTGCTTTGTTTTTCCCAGAAAAATGATTATTTGATCTACGTCATTAAATACTTGCTTGCATTTTTTCCCCCTTTTTGGCTGATGAAATTAAAGGACCAGTTGTAATAACCATCATCAAGGTCTTGGCAGCTGATTGCCTTGTGCTTCCCATAAACCAAAGCCGTGTCTTCTCCAATGGCTTGGGCATGCATCGGTGCTTTCATCGCTTCATAAGACAATAAAACTTGTGCTAGGAATGATGAAAGGCAGCGAAATGGCTTTTCAAGCAGAGTCGGCTGAGCACAATGCGTCACACAGGTGAATATGCCTGCTCACCTAATTACATATTTTGTGGGGAATTGACTTTTCAATTTCACTTTGGTGCTGGGCGAGTGAGTGAGTGGGGGGAGGTAGCTTTATTCCATCATGTATTTGGACCTTGATGCAGTGCCTGGGATTCATAGACCCCAGTAATATGATGTGACACAGCAGCTGATGAATTTCATCTGTAGAAATCTTGAAGATATTTATTTGGGCCTTTGCTATGTTCAAAATATAAGTCCAAATGTAAGGTGTGACAAGGTGTGGTATGCAAATATTGCGAAAAATCAGCCTGAGTGGAAAACTAGTCCTGGTATCTTGAGGGATTCTATTCAAAAAAGCTCAAATCCACACATACGCTATTAGTCATTTAGTAAAGAAAGATAAATATTTGGTACATTGTATGTTGTTAACCTTATCCATATTCAGGAACTGATTCAAATTACATTGGATTAAAACTGATTTAAATTAGGATTTGTGTTGTTGTTTTTTTTTTGTATGTAATATTTTCACCAAGGTATTATCATTAAGATCAAAAATCTCTAACAGCATATTTTACATGGGCTTAGCAAAACCACATAGCCATAACTGATTGAAATAGTTTTATTGGGTTTAACAGATTTTCCAGGTTTTGCAGTAAAAATATTAGGCACACCTAATTACCCTGACATTATTTGTTTTTCACATATACTCTTGATCAGTGTGTCTCATCAGGTTATATATAAAAAAATGCATTAACTAAAAAATGCTCCCTTTATTTGTGAAAATTCTGCTATCGTTAGTGCTAGAATTCTGACTCATTAGTGTTTTATTCCTCTTATAACACAGCAATTTACAAATGGTAACAATTTTAATTTATTCAAAACTTTATCAGTATCTCATGTTGTTTGAGGGCATATGTTTATGCACAGCTCTCTTAAGATCCCTCCACAACATCTCAATGGGTTTGAAGTCCGGACTTTGACTTGGTAATTCCAGCACCTTGATTTTTTTTTCTTCTTTAGCCACTCAGATGTCTATTTGCTGCTGTCCTTGGGATCATTGTCCTCTTGCATGACCCAACTACTGGACTGAATAGATGGATAAAGTGGAGTTCATTGTTGACTGCATGTTTTTCAGGTCCTGTGGCTGCAAAACATGTTTGTCGTGATGTGCTGTGCATGATGACCAAACATTTCCACCTTGGTCTCATCAGGTCAAAGAATATAGTTCAGGAACTTTTGTGGTTTGTTCAGATGCAATTTTGGAATCCTTAGTGATGGTGCCATATTCTTTTTGGAGAGAAGGGGTTTTTTCCTAGCCACCGTTCTGTACTTGTTCAGTCTTTTTCTGATTGGTCTGTCATGAACATGAACATTTTTATGTGATTACAGAGGCCTAGGCCTTTACATCTCTGATCATTAAACAGTCTGACTTTGGACTGAATTTGCTGGGACTCCCACTCCTGGGAAGATTAGCAACTGTCTTGAAGGCTCTCAATTTGTAAACAATCCTTCTCACTGTAGAATGGTGAATTTCAAATTGTTTGTAGATGGCCTTATAACTCTTCGAAGATTGATGAGCAGCAATAATTGCTTCTCTGAGCAATTATTCCAATCTATCTAGGCACATGCTTCTGTTAGACAGCTGAACATGAAGAAAACTTATAATGACAATAATGACCCAAAGCACAAATCCCAGTCAAAAAAAGAACAGCTTCAGAAGAAGAAGATCAACATTTAGGAATGGCCCTGTCAGAGCCCAGAGCTAAATCTTATCATAAAATCCTGGAGAATAACTTAAGGAGGGCTGTGCACAGGAGATCCAGTCACAATCTGAGAGATCTGGAGCATTTTTCAAGGAAGAATGAGATGAATTCACCAGATCAAGATGTGCTAAGTTATTAGACTCTTATCCAAAAAAAGACTTAGTGTTGTATTACAGGCAAAAGGTGATTTATTAATGTATTAGTTATGTATAAGTTATTATAATCTTTCTATTTGTTTTCCACTTGAATTTTGTTGGTTGCTACATCACATTAAAGGTGGATAAAGATCTGACATGATTTATCTCAGGTTATTTTTTTTTCTTTTTACATCACGAAAACCTGCGATTATAACAGGGGTGTGTAGACTTTTTATATCCACTTGTTCTTTCAACATCACGTTGCTTGGTAACGGGTCACTGTTGACCCCATGGGTATACCTGACAAAAAGAAACTACCACACACAGGTGCAGCACAGAATTACGGTTTGGGTCCAGTCTGTGTCATGAGCAACAGTCCACAAGCTACAGGTTCAATACAGGGAGCATTTGCCCTCTCGCACTGGTGACATAGTCATATTGTAAACGATAGATTTTCTGTACAGGAAACAGGAAAACAGGGATTTAAATACACAAAATCAAGACTGTTGAATGATCCATGGATCCTTACATTTTTCTTAATTGACAAATGATACTCTTGATCTTTTTCTCCTTCTCCATTTGCTCTGAGCTGTGATGCCTCAGCAGTCCACTGAGAAGATTCTTTGCCCCTGAGAGCATTTGTTGTTGTTTTTTCCTTGGATGCACCCGTTAGCTACAAATGATCCTCCTTTCCATTGGCTTCCATTTTATGCAAAATGACAGTCATTCATACGCATGTATTATCGCACCTAAGCAGAAGATGTGTATTCATTTATTTTTAGCACAAGTCCCTTTTTTGGGAGCTTAGGAGCAGAAGTGACGTTATTGGTGAAAGTATATACGTCAGCGTTGACTAAGGGTTGCTAGTTCAAGTTATGCACAATTACACACCTTACTATGTCCCTGTCTATGAAGCGGAAGAGCCAGAGGGTGTGTTGAGGGAAGGGGGATGTTGGGGGGGGGGGTGAACCAGAGGAAGAGGCGGGTTGTTATAAGAGAGGAGAGAGCGTCAAGGCGAGCAGTTGAACAAGGCTGTGGGTTGGACACTGCTGCCTCACTTGAAGAGTCAGTGTGTGTGAGCGAGAACACAACGACTTCCTCAGCACCGGAGCGCAGGTAAGGCTTGGCACGTCTTTGTCCTCTTTCCTTGTGTGTGTATGTGTGTGTGTGTGTGTGGACAAGATCTAGTTTTAAACAGGCTTTCCAAAGTGGTTATATATTGCCCAATATTGTTTATTGTTTATTTTGCTTTAGTTTACTCATCATTATCATCAACACCAAAGAAAGCATTGTAATTGATATTTACAGGCATGTTGACTGTTTTTTTAGTCAAAGGAAATTCATGATCATTGCAGTGCTTTTCAAATCCCATGTGACAATTTATAATGACTAAGCAATTCTTAATTCTTAATTCTCACTTCTTAATAAAGAATATATTAGTTATTTTAGTTATCACAATCTGTTTTATCAGTATACCTTTTCTTAATACCTTATATATATATATATATATATATATATATATATATATATATATATATATAATTTCTTACATGGATTTTATGGAGTTCACAGAAGCGGTTTAAAACTTATGACTGGCTCAGTTTTATTTTACATTTACTCATAAAGTTTCTTTGGAATGGTGAAGAAAAATTACTAAAACCATGCAGGGATCAAGAACTTTGCTCTCTCCCTCCATGGTTTGATAGGACACACTGGCCCAAGCTTTCATCTAAAACACCTTAGTGGCTTTGAAGATGCAGGTTAACGGAGCTTGATTTTATATATATATATATATATATATATATATATATACACACACACACACACACACACATACACACATATATCACATATATCATATATATATATATATATATATATATATATATATATATATACACACACACACACACACACACACATACACACATATATCACATATATCATATATATATATATATATATATTTATTTATTTATTTTACCTTCAATCATGTCTAATTTTACAGACAGGTTTACCAGTAAGTGTTCTGCTGAAGCTATGACTGATGAGACATAACGCAAATGCTCTGATGGGAACCGTTTGACTAGCATCAACCTAACAACATAGAATGAATTCTTCAGTGCTTCAGTTTCCATCGTGCAACTTTTGTATCATTTTCTCTATTTACATTCCAAATGAACATTTTTACCCAACAAGTAACACCTGCCTTTACTATAAAATACTACAGAAATACTACACAATCACTACAAAATAGTTAGAGGATCTTAACCGTAATAATATGAATCCAAAATAATGCCCACAACTGTGTAAATAATTTATGTGTGTTTAATTATTTGCTGATGAATTATCAGCAATTACATTTCAATTATCCAGAAGACAATGAATTACATTTTAAAACCTGAACTTTGAGAACTGAAAGTACTTACAGACGAAAAATGGACCAAAATCTAGGGTACTTTAAAGTTTGTTCGATCTTTTATTATTGCTTTTGTCATAATCCTGACGCAAGCAACATTTTATTTTCCATTCGACTGAACTGAAATGCCCAGCTGTAATTTCTTCCTCATCAGAAGTCTAAGCATGCATATCGTCTTGCGCCAATCAAGAGTGTTCTGGGACTGCAGTGTTTGTCGTGGTCTCGGTACTCCTAATTTGGTGTCATTTATTAAATGTTCCATGAAACCAACGTAATATCTCTAAGCATGACTAGCCATCTTTAATTGTATTCAGTTTAACCTTCATATACATACATTTATCTAGATATTATTTCATAAAAATGCTTAGGAAGTAATACTGAATACAAGTAAAAGGCTCTATTCTGAAAATGATTTGATTTTAATACCACAGTCATGTTTTGCCTCATATTCCAATTCTCCTTTCCAATAGGAGTGCAATTTCTTACAGTGGTTGCTTTTAACATCTTATAATTGGTTACATCTGTCAGGAAATTAATGCTTGTACTGCAAGTAAGCCACGAATCAAATGAACTGCTTAATGTGCACAATGATGTTCCTCTTTCCTGCTCATGTAGTCAATATGAAATCAAAGTGTGTGTTTATTAAAGTGTGAGTTTTAAAATATGCAACATGCAAATTGTAAGTGAAAGGAAGTGCACACAGACAGCAAGAGGAAAATCTCTCCTTAGATCCATTCATAATGGCAAATATTCATGATCAAATGTTTAAGCATTTGATGTGCTCAAGTACTGGTGCTATATCACATAATCAAATAATTCCTGAGTATTTTACATTTTAAATCACCGTAAAGAAACGGTCACATATTACACCTCTGACCATGAGGTTAGCCTTTTCTGAACTTACACCATCGTGAGTTTTTTCAAGAGCATGTGCTGTACTGAAGCGAAGAATTTGAAATGTGCCATTAGTCGTCGCTTATCTGCATTTGGATATAAAACTTGAACTACACTGGCCCTTCATTTCGGTTCAAAAGCAGCAATAAGATGAGAAATTTCTCACGACGAGACAGATTGAGTTCATATCCATTTTCCACTAAAGTTGAGCCTGTAGAGAGGGTGGTGGTAATTTCATTGAGTTTGTAAGCGTTTTTTTGTAAATGTCTCCACCAAACTCCATTCCTTAAGCATCCATTCACTGCCTTGGATTGCTTTACGATAAAGTCCCTCATGGGCACTGGGAGATAATACAATAATTGCTACTTTCCTAGTGGAGGCAGAGTAAAATCATCTCCACAGACGCCATAGCTTTGGGGTATCAATGCATTGGCAATTAAAGTGACTGAGCTCGTGCGTCCGCATCTGACTGAAAATGGTGATGACATGACGAGAGTCCTGATGATTAGCATATAACGCCATTGCGAAGGGTAAAATGAAATTGCTGAATGCAGCAAAACATGTGGGCTATTTCATTACTATGTAATAAAGTTGGAATGAGGTGTGTTTTATTTAATCTTCTCGTGGGCGGGATGGTGATGAGGGGTTGGATTTGGGGTGGTGGCGGGGGACATGGACAATTAGAGAGCTACCCGTACTTCTACGTATACAGCGTCAGACATCATAGTGAGGACATCCAGATTTGCTTATCTGTCCCCAGCCTGCAACATAGTGCAATCAAATTGGATGGGCAGATGGATTGTAGCCTCAGGAATGAAAAATGGATCTAGCTGTTTACCGTGGAGTTGATAGCATCAGGTGGCTCCTCGATGGGAGAACGGCAGTGGACTGCTTTAATCGGATTAGAATTGCCTCAGATTTATCATTTCACGGCTCTTCCCTGAGGGTATGTGAGTGGAGACTCGCAATCTCTCACTGCAGCATGCAGCCCCATACAAACACACCACTACATTAATGAGGAATGGTGTCAAAACCCTATAGAATGCACCCAATTTTAAAACTATAACCATGGGCTGTACACTGAGGTCAGCTGCAGTATATGTAGTCAGTGGCCTCATCCTACTGGAAATTTGGATTATACACTGCAAAAATATTCAGATCCTAGCAAGTGAAAATATATATAGTTAATTTATATAGTATTTCCCATTACAGACGTACAGTTAAAATACACCACATATATGATTATTAAACCTATTTCTAGACATGTTTACTAATTTTAGGCTTTAGACTGTCTTATTCTATTGGCAGATAATTTTGCAAATTTTTATAGAAAGTATTATTTGCCAGTAGAATTTGAACTTTTAAAGCTTGAAACGAGTAGGAATTAATCCAAATGGGTTTATAAATCTTATATTTGCTTTATTGTAATCATAATCGGAAATACTAGATACACTGGACTATATTCATGATATTTTGAAAGTAAAGACCATAGATACTTTTCTGATAGCTATCTTCTGTACTGTAGAGATCTCTTGTAAACTGTAATATGAAAGTGTTATTAGAACATATATGTATAATAACTACAGAACAATAATAATAAAAAAAAATATCATTAAAGTAGTTAAGTACTGAGAGAAACATTTGATGGTCTTTCGTCTCTTTGGCTGCAATCATTGGTCTCACACGGCCTGCTTTTAATTTCCCGTATTATCTCTAAAAACCTGCTCCGAGAAGAGTTATAGTGAGGGCGATTAAAAAAGAAAAAAGAATTTCCATCATGCAACTTTTAGAAAATTAATTGAGCTGCATTAATCGTGCGTGAGGTTAAATTGGCTGAAAAATGTTTTTGATCACTCTCCCATCATAAATGGCCTCACCTCGTACAGTATATTATAGGCCTGTAATCACTGCTTTACTTCTGTTCACTCAATAGAAAGTTTAAGAGGAAAGATTGTAATTTTTTTCCTTTTTATCCGACTTTATTACAGTTCAGAGGTTGATTTTTGGTTAAAGGTCGATAAGAAGTGTGTGAAGCCCTAATCTCATCGTGACTAATGTGTGCTGGCACAGTGACTCAGAGTCGTTGTTGCTCCCAGTCTCTCTCGCTCTCTTTCATTTCCTCTTCATTATGCCATACATGCTAATTCAGACATCAATTAAGGCCTATGATGAGTTTCGTTAATGAACATTAGAACGGGGGAAAAACAGATGGTGAATGTTTAATTTTGCCTTCTATAACATAATGTGCTAAGAAAGAGTAATCAGCCTGTGCTATAGGGTTATAAAAATAAAAAGGAGTGAAGACTGATAATCTCCGAGTTTCTTCATGGTTAAAGATTTGAACCAGGGGCAAGAAGGTGTGCAATTAAAGCTCAAGTTCTAAAATCCTACATCAATGTCCTTCTAATTCTAACACGTTGACCTTGGGCAAGACACTTCACTTGATAGCTCGTCTGCTCCAGGCTGGAGATATGCACAATTAAATGGCATATGGCATACAATGTCCTCTTCAGTGCCTCATTTGATCAGATTTGTCCTCAGTGGCAGTGCTGTGGTTGTGGTTGTGGGTAGATAATTGAAAATAAATAGCAGCATGTGGATTATAATATAAATAATTACTTTTACACAGTATGCGCTGTCATTTATATACATCAATGCTGATGTATATTTAAGCTGAGGAGTGACTGTATATCCATATACAATGAAATAATACAAACACTATAGATATTTTACTATACTGGTATAAAACCTTTCCTCAAAACTTACTACGACACTGACTGCTTTGATTTTTATTTCTATGTTATTTTGTTTTAAATAAGAAAGGCTAGACGTGATCCTCTTCTAGCTTCCGTAAGCAAGTAATTTAATACTGACACTGCTGCAGCGCTGTGGTCCTTCAGTAACACCATGAGGTTTTGGGCAGATACTATCAAAAACCCATGAAATTGGCTTCAACAGTTATCGCACCGTGAAATTATCATGCCATTCGTCTCTAATGCAAGCACGTACTTCAAATGAATCCAAACGCAAGCATGGGTATTAGATTCAGAAGTGAAGTACAGCATTTTGGATTTCTCATATAGAGTATCATCTCAGGTGGTAAACAATACAGGCTCATGATTAGAGTGTACTGTAAAACAGATTTTTTTTTTTTTTGCATGTAATCCCTAATTAACAAGTAAGGAACTATCCTATTTCAGTGTAGGGGTTCAGGGAAACACCAATGAATAATATATGAGCAGGATATTATCACATTATATTACATGGTCATGATACCTGTGTGTGAAAAACATTAAGTCTGATGTGTCATGCATTGTTTAACCCTCATCATCTATAACTTAAAAATGAATGTTCTAACAACACACAACATCTCTTTTTACTGTTTATATTTTGAAATACCTAATGTATTGCACATACCCAATTGTATTGTATGTGCAGTATCCTCCAAACACTCCTACTCTTAACAATCTTGCTCCTTTATACCTTACGGAGCTCCTATCCTTTCGTAACCTCTCTAGAACTCTAAGGTCATGTGCTCAAGCACTACTAATGGTTCCCAGATCTAGATTGAAGCTTAGGGGTGATTGTGCTTTTGCTGTGGCTGACCCTAAGCTTTGGAATAGCCTGCTTCTACATATTAGAACAGCTCCTACCTTAACTATTAAGTTAAAAACTGATTTCTTTTCTTTGGCATTTGACCAGCCGTAGAGATAGTTTTAAATGTGTTATATGATTGTTGTGTAATGATACAATATTAGGATTCTTATTTTTCTTCTGTATTCTCCCAAGGCAAATGTGTGCACAGGTTTGATTCTAAATAAGAATGGCTAGATGTGAACAGGGACTAAAATTACTTTTTTGTTTGATATTTTTAACCAGATTTTATTTAAAATGACCTAGAGGTATACTATGTATACAGTGCCCTCCACTAATATTGGCATCCTTGGTAAATATGAGCGAAGAAGGCTGTGAAAAATTGTCTTTATAATTTAACCTTAAAGTTCACAAAAATACTCTGCTCTCATTGATATCAAACAAAACACTGGTTTAACCAAAAAAAATAAATAAATTGTTAAATATAGGTGTGCAAGGTGGCACCCTTTTGGTCAATACTTTGTGCTAGCTCCCTTTGCCAAGATAACAGCTCTGAGTCTTCTCCTATAATGCCTGATGAGGTTGGAGAATACATGGCAACGGCTCTGAGACCGTTCCTCCATACAGAATCTCTCCAGATCCTTCAAATTTTGAGGTCCATGCTGGTGGACTCTCCTCTTCAGTTCACCCCACAGGTTTTCTATTGGTTTCAGGTCAGGGGACTGGGATGGCCATGGCAGGGATGGCCTCGATTTTGTGGTCAGTAAACCATTTTTGTGTTGATTTTGATGTATGTTTTGGATCATTGTCCTGCTGGAAGATCCAGTCACGGCTCATTTTCAGCTTTCTCTCACAGGGAGTCAGGTTTTCATTTAATATCTGTTGAGATTTGATAGAGTCCATGATGCCGCGTATCCTAACAAAATGTCCAGGTCGTCTGGCAGAAAAACAGCCCCAAAGCATTAAAGAACCACCACCACATTTAACCGTGAACATGAGGTACCTTTCCATATGGCTACCTCTCTATGTGCGCCAAAACCACCTCTGGTGTTTATTGTCAAAAAGCTCTATTTTGGTTTCATCTGACCATAGAACCTGATCCCATTTGTTCCAGTTCCAGTAGTTCCAGTAGTGTCTGGCAAACTGAAGATGCTTGAGTTTGTTTTTGGATGAGAGTAGAGGCTTTTTTCTGGAAACCCTTCCAAACAACTTGCGTTGATGTAGGTGACTTCGAATTGAAGCTATATTCCATGGTCTTACACATTGTTATGAATGAGTAAGGGAATTAGGCCTATCTCTTACCTCAAATTTATAAACCTATGAAACAGGAAGTCATGGTTGATCAAGTCAGCAAGGTGTACAATTTTTTTTTTTTTTTTTAATATCAATGGGAATATACTTCAAATATATTTTTCTCATATGAATCCATAGGGGTGCCTATAATTGTTGCACACCTATATTTAACAAATATATTTGTTGGATAAACCTGTGTTGTGTTTGCAATTGTTTGATATCCATGAGAGCAGAGTATTTTTGTGAATTTTTTTTTAAAAAAAGATCAAAAAGTTAAACAATAAAGACAATTTTTCACAACCTTCTTTGCTCATATTTACCATGGGTGCCAGTATTAGTGGAGGGCATTGTATTTGTAAAAATATTTGCAAAAAGTTTTTTTTTTGCGTGTGTTCATTAGAGATACTGAGCCGAATAAAACTGATTTTTCATGTAAGTGCTAGAACAAATTAGCTTTTTAATGACTCATTTTTGACTTGACTCCTATTTACACTTCTATTTGCTCACTTTTTTACTTAGCGAATCCTGCGACCTTTTACACTGCACTCCAGCTCAAAACTCCATTCTGGGGTTTTTCCGTGAAGAAGCCATGAAGACACCACTTTGGGTCCTGCTGTTGTTGAGTTTGTGTGTCCCTAGTCGCAGCGATTGCCAGGGAGATTGTTTAACCTGCGCACTTCTCCTGCCTCCACAGCAAACTTTCAACACCCTTGTGAGTGATGAGTTATTCTCTCTCTCGCGCTCTCTCTCTCTCTCTCTCTCTCTCTCTGTCTCACATCACGTTTTACATTTCACACACTGTCTGTGTAAGCACCGAGCAAAAGGTCTAGTTTTGTTACTCAACAAAATCCTGGGCTGTTTCATGTAAATTAAATTACTCTTGCTTAAATGCTCTTTAATCAAATTCCTAATGGGTTCGAAGATGCAAAAAACTGCGCCTGAGTCAATTTAGTTAATATATGTACATAATTGGCTGGAGAAAAGTCTGCCACTTATGTGGACGGTGTTTAGTGAGTGGCAACAGGGATTTTCTCAGGCTGGGAAGACATCACGTTATCATTCTTTCATTTCTCAGCTACACACATGCTCACATTGGACTACCTGCTGAATACATGAATGCGTACAAAAATGTGTGTACGCATCTGTGTGTGTGTGTGTGTATATATATATATATATATATATATATATATATATATATATATATATGTGTACGCATCTGTGTGTGTGTGTGTGTATATATATATATATATATATATATATATATATATATATATATATATATATATATATATATATATATATATATATATATATATATATACCAGACATACTGTATGTACAAATTCTTCCATCCAACACACATTCCCACCTGGCACTGAGAATCCTCTGTAGCCTGTATTTAATTTGCAATGGGTAATTAATTTGTGGTCAGAGCTTTCCGCTGTATGGAGCTAAATTTTTTAAATAGCCTTTCCCAACACAAGTGACGATTTCTATTTCTTAAGTAATAGACAGTTTGCCTCATTTGGCACATTAGAACCCTTTCCTACACCCATGAACAGTGTCACAGCCACTATGTGGAGTGATACGGTATCACAGTATGGCTTATAATCAGGGACAAAATGAGGAATTTTATGCTCTGTACCTTTTAGTTCTTATCATTGCACTAATAGGGCTATTCTAGTAAAGTCACATTTGTCTAACCAGCCCGTGACATGATGTGTCGGCAGGTGTGTTTGCTGGAATGTGAGGCCCAGACGTTCCCAGCTCATACCTGGGATCTCTGCTACCAAGTGGTGAGTCTAAACCCAGCCGCATTGCCTACACATGATTTATTGAAGCGTACAGAAGACGAAGAAAAGCCTCTGGCCGTAGTGAAGATGGAGGACGAGGGCATGGAATACTCAGAAGCTTTGGAGCGATTCCGCCACATGGCTCAGGTGCTCAGCAGTCACGAACCCTCCGGGGAGGCACAAAAATCGGATCAGTTTGGGGAAACCTACGACCTGGGGCTCGACTCCGGTATGGAGGACGAGGAGGAGCAAGACAGAGTTGACAAGGGGGAAGAGCAGGACCAAGATGGCGATACCGCCATCAATCTGTCCAAACGCTTTGGTGGCTTTATGAAAGGCCGCCACGGCTTCCGTAAGCTGGTGAGCTCTGGGAGACCCCTGCAGAAGCGCTACGGTGGCTTCATCGGGATCCGTAAGTCAGCCCGCAAATGGAACAACCAGAAGCGGGTGAGCCAGCTGTTGAGGCAGTACCTGAGTCTCACCGCACGCACGGGCCGCTCGGGCCGTTTCTCCAACCTGTCTGCAGCTGCAGTTCGACAAAAGAATGAGGTTTAACCACCCTCCAGCAGGTGCTGATCTCTCCTCTAACCTCCATCATGTACCACATCCAAGATGAGCTAAAAGATATTAACAAAATTGCATCCAACAAGGAATGTTTTCTTTTCTTTTGTTTGTTTGTTTGGTTGTTTCCACTATTGATATTTCGAGCTCATTGTGCTCATTAATTCAGTAATCAACAGGCTGTTGGTTTGGAATTTCAGCCGCTGGCTGAGTTTTAACCTTGGCAGAAATAAAAGCGATGCACTGAAACTTACATTGAGCATGTCCATCAATATCAGCTCTGGATGTAGGAGGAATCGCAGAGCACTGTGGTCGTTTGTCTGTCCTCTGAAGAGTTGAATGTCATGAATGGAAAAGCACTTTATCTATTTTATCATCCTGTCTTGCACACTGTTGATCACATTCAATAAGGGTTAATTGCAAACAAGGAATGACTCAAGATGTTTTTTTTTTTTTTAATCCTATTTTTGATTTAAGTCTCATTACTACTCACCAAGAACTTTTGGGTTGCTTGCTGAAATCAAAATGAGTCATTATCATCAGATATGGTGCACCACACATGCTTCATGTGTACTAAATTCCCCAGAAATAAATGTTTCTATCATCAAATTGTACATGTTAACGGGTTATAATAAAACTTACTAACATGTAATTAACACTGCTATTAAGGTGAGCCGAGGTGTAATCAAGATATTACACGTTACCAATTTATAACCATCTGTTCAGCACTATGTGTTGGATAGGGAGCCATTTTAGATCCCCATCTAGAATACTACTCCTTGGAATCTAGTTGAGCTTACATTATATCAATGGAGCATTGCTGCCCTCTAGAGGGCCCCCCCCCACACACAGATTTTAGATTTAAACCAGCCCTGATATAGATCGATTTTGTGAGTATGATCATAAACAGGGGACATATAATAGATGATCTCTGAGGTGAATAATTCATCTCTTTATTCTTCCCATGAGCTTTATTTTCTAATGTACTGGTCCCAGTACATTAGAAAATAAAGCTCATGGGAACAATAAAGAGATGAATTGCCTTCTCTACACTTCTATGCTGTTATATATATATATATATATATATATATATATATATATATATATATATATATATATATATATATATATATATATATATGGTGTACCAAAATTCTTCATACATGTTTGCCTGACAGATGACTATGTTTGCCTTCGTCGTGTGTGATGTGCTCGCCATGTTTCCTGTTAAAGTCCATCGCAACCTTGCGACAGCTTCCCGATCCAGCTGTGAGAATGATTTCCATACGTTCTTCTTTTGTCAAAGGCGTTCTTAAAGCCTATCTGAAAAAATATATACATAATATAAACTAAGACATTTGGAGATAATTTTGCTGTAGTGTTAATTTCCCCTACATGTATGTATGGAGATTTTTGAGATACCCTTATATATAAAATTCTCATTCAAGTATTCCTTTTCTATCTTTTTTTTTTTTTTTAAATAATAAAATATATATTATTTGATAATTTTTCGGGAAAGTGGTCTGTTAATAGGAAAAAACAAACAAAAAAAACAAACAAGGAACTGGCATACAGATCTCATGTGTCCATTACAGTATTCTTTGTTTATGTCATTTTTAGCTTTGTGGAAAATGTATACTGCAAAACACATTACATTGTGACTTTGTGAAAGGATTCGAACACATCTTTCAGGTATTCAAAAGTGATCTTTTCTTTTCCAGCTGTCTGAATTGTACATAGAATGCAGATAAAATATCAATAAAATAGTTTACTATTTCTCTTGTGGTTTGTCATGCAACTATCAGCGTCTCCATTGTGCATATTGTATAAGGTGTGTGTGTATATTGTAAGTTGTATTTGAATCATTTTGAACAATTAAACAATTTCCTGTTCTTGATCCATAGTATGTGGGTATAACAACAAATTCTTGAAATCTGTCCAAGGTTTTGACTTCATCAGATTAAAAACCAAAGTAAACAAACAAAAACTTGGGACTTGCAATAGCACTTTGGTAATCAATCATAAGTTATAGCTGCTCGCCACTTTTTTATTTCCTTTCACTTGGTAATATCTTCTCTAAATTTGGTATGAAATGTCACTGTTACGCTGATGTTTTATGCATCTCCAAATCCTGATTCCATTCTCCCACCTGCCTGTCTTACTAACTGCTTTCACGAACTAAAAGTTTGGTTTTCCTCCGACTTTCTTAAACTCAATGACAGTAAGACTGAAGTACTACTTATAGGCACTAATTCTATTCTTTCTAGGTCCTGCAGTTTCTCATTATCCACTGATGGTTCTTCCATTTTTCCTTCCCGCCAGGTTAGGAACTTGGGGGTCATATTCGACAGCACTCTTTCTTTTGAAGCACACATCAACAGCATAACCAGGTCTTGCTATTTTCATCTTCGTACTATTGCTCGCCTCCGTCCATTTCTCACCGCTCGTAGTACTGCTATTCTTGTTCATTCGCTCGTCACCTCTCGCATTGACTACTGTAATTCTCTTTTATCTGGTTTGCCACACAAGCTTCTCAATAAACTCCAGCGGATTCAGAGTTCTGCTTCTCGTATCATAACCTTCTATACAACATTACCCCAACCCTTCAACAGCACCACTGGCTCCCTACAAACTCCGAAATTGAATTCGAAATTCTCCTCCTCACTTACAAATCTCTTCATCACCTTGCTCTACCTTACGTTGCAGATCTCTTACAGCCCTACAGCCCTTCTCGAACTGTCCGATCCTCTTCATTGGGTCTCCTCCATACCACCCTCTGCTCATCTAACCACCATGGGACACAGGGTCAGTTAACATCTGTAATTCAGACTCGTTATCCCAATTTAAAATCAAACAAACTCACTTATTCAGAATAGCTTAGCCTTCATGATTACTGTCTGCACTCAAATCCAGCACTTTTTGTTTTTATTACTCTTACGGTTGTCATGTTTGTAATTGTCGCGCTCCTCTTTTATGGTTTTATTGACATTGTTATTTATTCTTATTTACTACTCTGACATTGTTATTATGGCTACTTCTTGTTCTTGATGTGTGGTGATCTTGAGTGATTTGAAAGGCGCCTTAAATAAATAAAATGCATTATAATAATTATTATTATTATTACTTGATTCGGAAACGCTGTTACTTGGACATAAGTCAACCACAAAAAACTGTTGAAGAAAAACCTAATAGATAGAAACACAATGAACAACATTTTTAAACACATTTCAGGCTATAAAAACAGCAAGAGAAAAAAAAAACATAATACAAATATACCAAAACTGACTATATACCAAAAGAGAAAAATCTCAAGAGCGATTGAAGTGCACAACTGCAGGGGAATGGAAAAAAAAATTCTTGCTTTATAGGTTGACAAGAAAGACAGAGGGATCAGGACTACACCACGTCACACAGCTATCACCAGAACTCGCGTCACAGAAAAAGATCATAAAAAATACACTTCAACTCCTTTTGGAAAACAGATACAAAAGGTAAAAAGAGGGATTCCCACCATCCTCTACAGTGCCAGGAGTAGTCCAATGTAAGAAAGGAAAGACGGAGATTCTTGCTTGCCTCAAAACGTTGTATTTTTTTTTCAATCAGGGAAGCGCTGACAGGCTTTCTTCCAGCAACACGCGGTGCACCACTGATCCCTGCGCTCCACACCATACACCTTGCGGCACTTTTTGGCCTCGCCTCGACCTTTCCTGAACAGACACGCATAGGGAGAATGGATTAAACCATTAAAAGATTATAACCACAGTCAGAAATTGCTGAAATGACATCATGGCTGGCGAGTCTGAAACACGTATATGACTGTTTTGCATTAGCAAACACTGGTGTGCTGCTTGCACTGATTCTTTATTGGGGTTTTAATTGTTATTCATATTAACTATAAGATAGATGGATGGCTGGATGGATAGAAGACTGAAAAACAATGACTAAACATTAGTGTTTTTTTTGTATTAGTTAACACAATGAATAGTTATGCACATACAAACAACATTTCAGAATGGAGAGCACAAACCGGATGGAGCAGTAGCCTCTGGATGGTGATACACTCATGGTATGTGATCTGGTGGGAACGCTGTTCAGCTGTAGCCACTGCTCACCCACGCTGACGGAACGGCTTCGTGACATGCTGATCTGTGAATAAAGAGACGGTGGAAAGTTTTGACAAACCCTGCAGCAATAAGCACTTCCACTGGGGCTGGTTGATTTTTCATTTCCATTTCCTTCATCACTTCCCAGAATAAGCGGACAGTAGCTTATCGACACTATGACTTTTTGTTGCATATCTGAACTGGTTATATTTCGCTGATTGATGGCCACATACAAATGCTGAAATGAAATAAATGTCATGAAGTGTAACAGAAACTAGCAGATAATTCATTCATCTACATTTATCTTCATTTAGCTTTATCCAGGTAAGAGTTGGGGTGGATTTGGAGCTAGTCTCTGGAATGCTGGGCACAAGGTAAGAATACACCCTAGATGATATGCCAGGCCATGACAGTGCACCTCGCACACGCATTCAGGTGGCAAATTAGCCATCTACCTAAATTTGTAGGAGGAAACTGAAGTACCTGGAGGAAACCCATGAGAACTTCCACTCCAGTACCAACCAAAGCGTACAATTGATCCCCAGACCCTGGAGCTGTGAGTCACAAATGCTTCCTGACTGCCAATTTTTTTTTGCATATATCAACAAGCAATGTTAATGACGTGTGTAAACAGTGAGGCAACAGCTGCCCTGACTCTCCCCTTAACTATATAGGATATTGCTGAGATCCATCACTTCATGATCCTCAGTGTCAGTTATGAGAACATGCTGATGTCAGTATCCACAATGTATCATTTTTTTTTTTAGATATTATTCTACAAGGTGTGTTAATTTTTTTAAATTGAGAAACGAGGAGAAAAGTCCACTATGTTTTGATTGGCGTATTGGTGCTTCTGCTCCCAGCATGTGATCCCCCAGTGACATTTCATGAGCTCTAAGGCCTAAGAAGCATGCACCAGCAAATTTAGGTTTTGCATAGTTTATCCATGATCTAAAATATCACTACCCTGGCCTAGCAAAACTCCTAGATGTCTAAGTACGTCTGTGTCTACCTGAGGTCTGAGCTGGAGTCCAGCTGAAGTCCAGTCACAGGAGGAAGGAGAGTCTGGGGATATGGTCACCTCATCGGGGGCACAAGCCTAGAGAAATGAAGTATAAAAATTAGAATTTTTGTCCCTGTTAGGGATCCTTTAACAATTCTGTTTAGGATCCTACAACAGAGTTTTAACCTATGTGTAGAGTAATAGAGCCATGCTTTGTTTAAAAAAAACAAAACACTTCTATTTGGTCTGCACTCATGTAAATGCACTGTTAAAAGCTGCCATATTGCAATATTGTATGTTCAACAAAGTGAGTTCAAACATAAGAGGTACAGCACGTGTATCACCTGGTAGAGATGCTCAGTGTGAATCTGCCACACACTGCTGGGGGCAGACTGGCTGAGAGTGCTGGAAGAGGACGGGGCCTCTCTGGAAGTGGGCTGGCTGAGAGTGGAGCTGCATGAGGACCAGGGCCCACTGGTGAATGACACAGAAGGAGATGGAGACATCGGTCCCTCTTCCACTGAGGAAACCTCGGTATAATAAAAATCTTCTTCTCTATGAGATTGCTCTGGTCCACTGTGTATGAGAAAAAAGCACAAATCCTGATTACTGTGTACTTTATATTTAAGACCTTACAGATTACAGTATACACCAAAGGTACAGCTATAAATTAAAAATCTGTAGGTCCAGTTACATAAATTCCTTCCTTCAAAATGTCTGGATAAGCAAGTAACACGAATGAATCATGACTACATTAAAGACTGGCTCCTGCTTATAAATAAGACAAGGATCTGCTACAGCTATGGAGCAGGTTCATGTTTAGAAAACCATAGTCTCTGAATTACAGTTAGTTTTTTCATATATTTATCAGCTCTGTTAAAGTATTTAAAAAATTCTAAATACTTTTCCAGGTCTATGTCCGGACTGCGGTCCACCAGTTAACATCCTCTGGTATATACTAAATATATGAAGTACTCTGTACACTTCTTCCTGCACAGAAAAGCTCACCCCAGATGGAGAATGCGAATGTGACGTTTCATCGCAACTCGTGACGTCAGCACTTTGCCGCAGCCAGGCCACAAGCACTTATACGCTCCCCTGCTCGAAATCTGTCCCAGACGGAGAAAAAGAGCTGAGTCAACCTGCTAAGCATTTTCGCACAATTTGCTGCAAAACGTCATCACTCTCACCTTGCACCGCCTGGTCTCTGGCTCGTTACGTGCTCCCAGCTCCAGCTCCATGTGCAGACCCTCGTCTGCCAGTTGTCCCATGCTGCTGTCTGTCTCTGTAATGGATGGCGATGGAGCAGGACTCACACTGCCATGCTCCCAGCTCCAGTAGCCGCTGCTGCCACTGTCCGACAGTTCCCCTCCACCACACTCCATATCCAGTGGGCCATCTGGACAGTACATATGGAGAGACTGAGACATTGAGATATTTTTTTTGGCTACAGGCACAAGTCAGCAAGAAATTGGGCATATAGAGAGTATTAATGAGTAGGGTTAGGCCTGCAGTGCTGGATTTCTCTTGGCTCAATCTTTATATACATTTATATACGTCCCAACAAATCATCATACAAACCCATTGAATAAAATCATTCATATGTCTGCTGTTCTGCCAGCTTGCCCTTTTTTTTTTTTGATGACTTACGTGATAGGGGATCTCTCTGTGTGGGGCTCTGGATCACTGGCCTACTGGCCAGACTAGTGAGGACCATCGCAGCCATCATCTCATCCATTTCTACTGATTCAGGACTCCTGTAACATAGGAGAAGTGACAACAGAGAGCAATAAAAAGATATAAATAAATGAATCTACAAATAGATCTGAATTTCAAGAGTATTCCTGATGAGTATCCCAACTTACATAATAAAAAATGGTTTATCTTATAACACAACGCTGTTAAATGATCAATTGTGATTGGTCAGAAGGTGTTGCTTACCGTTGCAGAACAACACAGCTCTGTCAGTAGTGTTGGCCATGGTTCACATCACAGGGTTATATAAACGCGCTTGTTGTAACAAGGTGTCATTTCTATACTAGCGTCTCATTCATGGTGGAAGCTCCACATATTCTAAGACTAATAGTAAACAGATTTAAAAAATGGTATTTCATAAAGACATGTAATAATTGATATGATGAAGATTTCTGAAAAGAGACTTCTTTTTTGTTTTGTTTTTTAACATTTATGGAAGGAATCTTGGGTGTTTCTGGTGCTTTGTAGCAGTTTCATTTTCTGCCACAGGAAATTGATCAGGATAGAGGACGTTCCACTGCCTGTTTTTTAAATTTTATTATTAACTTCTAGAGAGAAAAGGACAAGATAAAGTGGTACGGGCAGTACTGTTTATAGCTGCTAAAATGTAAGTGATAATAGAAACTAACTTGTCTTCTGAATATTCCACAACATTAAATTGAGCTATAAGTAGTTAATAGTGCAACATGTCATTCTTTAATCAATTACAAATTGTAAAAGTTGATAAATTGCTGTGGTAAAAAAGGAATAAAACACTTTGGCGTGGCATCACAGCACCCTATTATTGATTCTTTTCCTATAATGGTGTTTCTTTCCTTAAATGATGGGTACAACAGGGTTATAAAGTTTCCATGAAACAGGAGCAAGTGCAAAATTACATTCCCTTAATATGATATCTTGAACAAAAGTACTTTCTTGATCTCCAAGGAAGAATTCAGGCACTATACAAGAGCTGTCGAACACGGGACCTCAACTACGTACAATGGCATCAGTGCACAAGCAAGGCAATAGATAACATTGAATGGAGCATTCACAATCAGTGTGTCTTGGATGATTTATTGGGTTTAGTGTTAACACACAGAACATTCACATGTGTGCCAAATAAAATGGAGTAAGATATAAACCAGCTCGGATTCTGAAAGTTACCGGTACGGCAGGTCACTGGAAGAGTGTAAGAAAAACAGGGTGTTTGATCGCTCTGAATTGGCAGACCACACTTCCCCAAGATCCGGAGAGGACTGCAAGATGGAGTTCTGCCGGTCTTTCCGTACGTCTGCGTTCTCTTGAACACAATGTCTGACCTGCAGAGAGTTGAAAGAGATCATTTTTGCTCTGGGGTCCCAAATTAGGACACAGCAAATGACTCATGGCATCAAAATGGAAAATGATGATAGTGTTAAGTTGGAATGCTGATATGTACCAGGCCTCCCTTTTTTCGCCCTGTTGCCGAATGCATGGCCCTGAGTCCTGCCTGGGACTTCACAGCTGCCATGTTGTGCCCTACCCTCTCTCGCTCTCTCCTAACGGGCCGGACCAAACAGTAGTCTCAGGCGCTCCAAAAATCTGAAACCAGAGAAGTATTATTATACATGAAACACGTGCTGAGAGACACAAAATGGCTGATAATACAATAGGCTCATTACAAGCACTGGTACAGCCTACATGACTAAACAGTGCACACTACACAGTACACACTACACTCATGTAATGCCAGCTGGATGACTCAGGATCAATTCTGCAGCTCATACTAATAAGTATACAAGTCAGATTTTATCAAATAGGAAGGATTCGCCCAAACCTGCAAATATAATTCACGTGGATTAAATCCGTGGGGTTTTTGTGTTATAAAAAGAGACAACTAGGTCTTCGCAAACTGCACGAGACTGTTTTTTTTTTTTATTTTTTTTTTTAGGGCAACACACCCCCTCAGTGAGCCTCTGATGGACTCAGGCACGAGCTCGGGAGAAGAACCGATCAGACACCGGATCAGACACCGGATCAGACTCACACCTCCATCTGTGTATACGCGTAAATTAAAAAAAAAAAACTGAAAACAAATCGTCTTTATTCTCTTTGGATGTATGCGTTGTCCGACATGTGACGTAACCTGGCGGTTTCAGGGTGTCCGCGCAGACCGACTCCGTGCACAGAGTCCGCGGATCAGCCTCCGCACTTTTCCCCGAGCCGCTTTCTACTGGGCGTTTAACACCGACCTGTAAACAACCCGCCTATAATGGGCGTGTCCGGCGCGCTGATTGGCTGAGCGGCTTTCCGCACGCGTACACGCCCTCGCTTACCAACACTTGACGTGTACAGACACGAGTTTCAGACTGGGGCTCTGTGCTGATCGGCAAAAAGCGTGCAATCCAATTAAAGAGTGCAGTAAATGAACATAATTAACAAACCCGTTCTGCATGAAGCGCACAATTAACACCAAGGTACGAGTGTGAGTAATCTAATCTAATCACTAATCCCTGACCAAAGAGAAGTGTTCTAGCCGAGAATCACGGTTGGATTAAAGATCTGACCTGTCTGCATACATGCATAACACAGCACGTGCACAAGCCGGTGCAAAATCATTACAAAATTAAATTAAAAATAAAAACTAATAAAAAAAAATATTAATTTAAAGCGAGTTTTTACCTGGAATGTGTTTTCCCCGGTAGAGGAGCCACATTGGCTCTCTGGGAGCGCGCGCCTCCTCTACACAAGGCTGTGTGTGTGTGTGTGTGTGTGTGTGGTCAGCAGTGCCGCTATGACAGCTGGGTATGCTATACACGCCTTGTATTATTTTGCCACGTGTCATTTTTTTAGCTACGACTTGACTTTTTTGTGTTTAATGGGCAACCCAGAGAGTCTACACATAGGCCTAGTCTCACACAGGTCTCACACAGGCCCTTGTTGAAGTTATTTCCGAATACATGTCGGAGACTTCATCTTTTTTTTCTGCAGTCCTTCAGAAGCAGATTAAACAACCATTAATGTTAATTCTAACACACTGATCACCTGTGACATTTGAAAAAAACTTTCTTAACGATATCCGATCCACAAATACTGCACTTAGACATATTCACATATGTTTAAAATAAGAATTAGTATACTAATTAGTGGCGTATGACTGGACATCAGGTCGGCACACTCTAAATACTGTTGGGTCGAAAGAACAACCCAACTGGTAAGCCAACTAAGGGTTAATATCAAGGCTGGATTATCCATATGTGGGATTGGGTGAGTGCCCTGAGGGGTTCCAAATGATTAAGATAACAACTAGACCATTGAAATATTTTTCATATTTTCTATACATAATGTTTATTGGAAGAGATATAAAAACAGATACAAAATTAACAGTTAATACTATATGTGTGTGTGTGTATATATATATATATATATATATATATATATAGAGAGAGAGAGAGAGAGAGAGAGAGAGAGAGAGAATATGAAATTATATGCATGTAAATAATTGCAATTTGGTGTATGTGCCCCCGGCCCCCCAGTTGAGTCCACAAGAAAAAAAATCTGACAAATTCAAAATGGACAAATTCACCATATCTTTAAAAAAAATACATTTATGAATTCTTCCAAAAAATTTAAATATCTGACCTGAAGAAAATGATCAATTGAAAAATAGTCAGCTTCGTATCACTTCCTGAGGCATCATTTTAATTGAAAATAGAGCTCCAAAGTTGGCTAAAATGCCCAACTCTGCGACCTCTTTCTCAGGAACTGTAGATCACAGCAGCCCAGGGTTCATGTCATTTGAAAGCTACTGAAGAGCTCTTTTTATAACATGGTTATGCAACCATATTACCTATAATGGGTATTGCTCTTTGAGTTCCATAACTTTATAAGTGCAGATGATTCGTAGTGATGCTGCAGGCTCTCCATGAAAGAACGCAATCATGTGACTCGCATGTTCTCTGCACAGTATACTTTAACTCTATGGGTCGTGCAGATTATGCCCTCTGGTGTTCAAACAGTGAAATTCCATTAAATGCCTAATTAATAGAATGCTGCACTTTGTTTCGTTTTCTGTTGTCTGTTATGATTGAGTTTGATTCATGATTAAACTTTTTTAAAATTTAACAATGTTGACCCAAAATTGGATAAGAGGATGTATCTCGGCTGTACTGTGATCAATCGTAATGAAACTTGATAAGCTTCATCAGCAGCATGATCTGAGGGTCCATGCCGAATTCGAGAACAGTGCCACCTACAGGTCATGAGATTGAAAAATGACAGTTTTTGTTCATAACTTCTGAATACTTTGACAGAAAATTATGATCGATGGTGTCTACGGATTCATTGGGTCATTGGTGAATCCATCGATGCTAAATGAACAAAACATTTAAGACAAAATTGATTATCTATCTCTTCATTTATTTAGCTGCATGATGCTCTTTTCACTGTATCCACTGTGATTGGTCCTCATTAATAATTGCAAGAGGTTTTGGGTTAGAGAACAGTCAGGATTGGTGAAGATTTCACCAAAGGGCACATAAAGGTTTATAGAAGGTACTCATGAGCCCTAAAACGAAGCATGGGACACACTACACATTCAAAGACCTTGCTGTCATGCTCAGAGGGCCACAACATGAAAAATGGGCCATTTGGAGAAAGGGGTAGGGCATACATAATACACGCTATCATTAAAAGGCATTCAGTATAATATATATGTTTACCACCTCTTTAGGAGCATAGTACTCCTTTATTTCTTTATTTCTTTATTCTAGCTAGTTGCTACAGTGCTGTGAAAAAGTATTACCCACATCCTGATTCCTTCTGTTTTTGTGTATATCTCATACTAAATTGTTTCAGAAATTAAAACAAAATCTAAGATAAAACAATGGCGACCTGCGACCTGAGTAAACACAAAATACAGTTTTTAAATGATAATGTTATATATTGAAGCAAAAAAAAAGTTAACCAATATTAACTGGGCCTGTGTGAAAATGTATTTGCCCCCCATAGTTATTAATTCCGCAAATCTATGAAATTGCATTCATAATAGGGTTCAGCTGGACTAGACACAACCAGGTCTGATTACTGCAAACCCTGTTCAATCAAATCAACACTTTAATAGAACTTTTTCAACAGCATGAAGTTGGTTAAAAGGTTTTACCCAGTAACACACGATGCCAAAGTTGAAAGAAATCCCAGAAATGATGAGGAAGAAGGTGATTGAAATACATCAGTCTGGGAAGGGTTACAAAGCTATTTCAAAAGCTCTGGGACTCCAAAGAACCAGAGTGAGAGACATTATCTCCAAATGGAATTTTGCCAAAACACGCCTTGATGATCCTCAAACCTTTTGGGAGAATGTTCTGTGGACTGATGAGACGAAAGTGGAACTGTTTGGAAGACAGGGGTCCCGTTACATCTGGCGTAAACCAAACACAGAATTCCACAAAAAGAACATTATACCTATGGTCAAGCATGGTGGTGGAAGTGTGATGGTGTGGGGATGTGTCGCTGCTTCAGGGTCTGGGCAACTTGCTGTAATTGAGGGAAACATGAATTCTGCTCTCTACCAGAAAATCCTAAAGGAGAATGTCCGGTCTTCAAGCCGTAAATTGACACTCAAGCACAACTGGATTATGCAGCAAGACAATGATCCAAAACACAGGAGTAAGTCCTAGTCCTAGAAGTAAGTGACAGACTGATCTCTAGTTATCAGGAGCGTTTGGTTGCAGTTATTACTGCTAAAGGTGTTTTCCTTCTTGGATAAATCTAGGGCTTAGAAATGTAGTTGTTTAATGTGCATTACTTTTATTCATCCCACTGTTGTCTCTACATAGGCAAAGAGTAAGAAGATAAAAGAATAAATCTGTTTTGTGTTTTCTAATACACTCATTCAAAACTGCATAAGCAGTAAAACATTTTGACACAGTAATGTAATGTAATGTCAAATTATTTCTGAGAAGTGAAAAGTATTTATTTATTGCAAATATACATACATTAACATATATTACCTCTAATTTCTATTTGCTAGTCAAATATTTTTTTCTGGAATGGGCGGTGCCTCGTCCTCATCCAACACCATCATGTCTTGTACAACAGGGGCTTCTTTGATGCTTTTGTTCTTCCTGTTCACTACTGCATAGATGGCAGTTCTGTCTGTGCTTATTAACGCCTGGTCATCCGGGACACCTGGGAGAGGCGGGAAATTAAATTTCAACTCCTCTGGCTTTTGGCTGTCTGTCACAGAGGTTAGGTCATAAGTAGTAGCATGCTCTGTCCATTCCTTCACACTGTAGTAGGGGCTCTCGCGCTCCCATTGGTCCTCATAAGCTTCATCAAAGGCGGAGGGTGATGAAGGTCCACTGACTCTTACATTATCTATAAAGGCATAGGGATACCCCTCACTGACTGTCTCAGTAGACCCACTGTTCATATTTGGCTGATCTTCAGGTGGAGGTGTGGCGCCGTCCCACACAGTTTTGACTGTTCTAGGTTGCTGTCCTGAAGAAGACACCATTGGCGGTTCCACCTGGAGTGTGGTCAAATAGAAAACTGGTGGAATTGGTGGAAGAGAAGGAAGTCTTGCAGACAATGAACCTGTGGATTTGACAGAGAATGTAGGCGTATCTGGAATCCTAGGTGTCATTTGCTGGCTAAAATAACTGTCCGATTTAGCTGTAAAGGAAGAGGGCCTTGTTTAGTAAGATCTCCATTAATGAGCATCAAGTTGCATCAAATAAACAGTTAATAATATAACATGAATGTAAACGGTTCCATTTACAAGGAATGCATGAATCAAAAACCTTAATAGGCTCTATTTAAATCTGTTGGCATCAGCTATGCAAATATGTGGATATATAACCCCAATTCCAAAAAAGTTGGGATGCTGTGTAAAATGTAAATAAATGTAAACAAATTTTGAATTTGATGGCCGCAACATGTTTCAAAAAATTTGAGATGGGGGAAACAAAAGGCTTTGTTTTGTATAACATTTGAATATGAATTGTATAATATTTTTACTCAACTGAAAAATTTGTTTCCACAAATTTAATACATGTTTTTTGGTTGTACTAATTTGCATAGACAAAATAAAAAATGCCACTTGTAAGTGATAGTAAACTGGCAAATAATGTAAGTAATTTGCCATAAACACTGCTAATATATCAGTTTGCATATTATTTTGTTATGATGTTTTTTTTTTTGTTTTTTTTTTTTTTACATATGCAAGTATGGCCTGAGAATCTGTATTTAAAAAACATATATCAGAGATTGAGGTGATTTCTGAAAGCTAGAAAAGATAATAGGAAATGTTCCTAGCAGAAACCCAGTATATTGGCCCAGCAGAAACCTGTAGTATATTGCTGTGTGCCATAGAGCTTAGAACTACAAGAAGAATATTGATAAGAAAATATCCTGCAATGTCATCATATTAAACAACATAGTAACCATGGCTGTGACATTCATGCATTGTTAATACTTTGCTTTTATGTCATTTTCTAACTAATTCAACAAAACTCTAATCACATCACCTGCCCTTGTTTCAATTCATCAATACTTTCCATTAAATTAAGTTGGTTATTATTGCTTTACAAAGTTCATTGATTAATGGACAGAAATTTGGGGGGAGAAAAAAATATTTTACTCCACCATAAAAACACGACCATTTGCATCTCTATCAGTTTATGGAGTAGAATTTAGGTTCTAATGACTGATTTAATGCTTCACTCTTTCATCTTTTATCTACGCACATGAACATGATAACCCACCTCCAAGAATAATGCATATTAGTTTGATAGCTTGATTTGTTTGATTTCATTCTACTTGGGAAGATATGACAATTTTATCTATCATCAAAAAAAACGTACATAAGAATATAAGAATGGTATTAAAATGCCTTTAAACTGTTTAATTAACATTTAATGTAAACTTCTAATGTTTCTAATTCTGTTGATCAACCTTTGGGTTTCTTCTGGGTTCACAAGTTTCCTCCCACCTCCCAAAAACATGCCAGTAGGTGAATTGGCCATCCTAAATTGTTTCTAGGTGTGAATGAGTGTGGGGGTGATTGTATGTGATGCCCTGCAATGGAGTGCCCCATCCATGATCCTGACCAACATAAAGCAGGTACTGAAGCTGAATGAATGATGAATGAATGAATATGTGGATAAAGCAGGCAAGTTCCATATGACATTGGATCTCCTGTATGACTGGAGCAGTTTTAGCACAGAACTCTCCCATGTTTGCATTTCTGAGAAGTCAAGATAGATGCACGTGTTAAACGTGACTGACAGGAAGGATGTAAACACAACCAAAGAGACTAAATGGAAACTCCACTTTCTTTGTCTTTTCATTGGCTTTGCTCAAATTATATTTCATTATATTTAATTTCATTTAATTTAATTTTCACCAGATATTTCCACATTATTAGTAAGAACAACATTGAACAGTGCATCTTTAATGTAGAGCATATCACATATAAAAATAGATAAAAACCAGAAAAACAAACCATCCACATTGTTCATAGTTCTATGTGTGCTCCACTGATCTTCTAGATTCACCTGCACAAAGATGAACAGACATGTTTATGACTTTGGCCTTATCTTCTAATCAGTTGTAATATGGACAGTGTAATATGGACAATTTGAATTTCCTGCATTATGCAATATGCCACACACTGCTTGAGGTAATTTATGAAGCAGTGACTCAGACATTTCCTGTACATAATTGTGATGCTTAGCAATTTACTACATTATATGCATTCTGGTTACTTCCTGTTATTACAAATAAAGTACACTGGACACCTGACCATAACACCCATATGGCTTTATTGAACATCTAATTTTAGAATTATTCCACCTTTACTGTTATAATAAGCTCCACTCTACTGGGAAGGCTTTCCACTAGATTTTGGAGCGTGGCTGTGGGGATTTGTGTTCATTCAGCTACAAGAGCATTACTGAGGACAGTGAGGACATTAGTGAGGTCAGGACTCTGTGCAGGACACTCAAGTTCTTCCACTTCAATCTTAACACATCATGTCTTCATGGAGCTCGCTTTGTGCACAGGTGCATCATCATGCTGGAACAGGTTTGGGCCTCTTAGTTCCAGTGAAGCAGCAGTTTGAGGAAGAACCATATATGGGCGTCATGGTCAGGTGTCCACATACTTTTGTCCATAAATAGTTGCGTATCAAAAAAAGGCCTTACTTGCCTACTTTTAATGGAGTCTTTAATGTTAGCTTTATTATAGATATCCCATAGGGGTAGCATTTTCTATGAAGGCCATATCATGAAGATATGTTATCCATTATATAAACACAGGATCTACAGTATTTAATTGTTCACTTACACTCAGTGAGAGAGATGAGGGTAATTCTTTCTCCTCTGGACACTCTGGAGTCCCACTAGAATGGATGTGTAATTAAAACAGACAGTTTCAGCAATTGTACTAACAAAATGCAATGTTTAAAGAGTGTCTGGAACTAAAACGCTTACATTCTTGACAAATAAAACTGCTGTTTAACTGTTCGCTAATTAACTTAAACATCATATTACAAGCTTTTACGGTGCGAGCATTTAACCTGAACTTATACCATGTACTTTAAATACATACATATATTCTATACTTCAAAATAAAATAGTGATGTAGGAAGAATATTATGAGAATATTTTCACCCTTATAGGAAGCGCAGGATGGAGGCACGATTATCTATAGTGCACCCAAGAATTAGCCATTGCAGTAGATTGTGGTAAAATGGTTCACTTTGAATGGCTACATCTTATTACAATTGAAATTGTAATTCATTTGATAATTGAAAAATTATCAAATGAATTCAATTTCCTGTGTAATTTTGCCTAACAGGGTGGAATGTGCATTACTTAAATATGCTGTCATGTTAAAAAAAATGAAGAGTCGTGTTATGACTTAGGACAGCTTAGCAAGTCACTCAAAAAATTGCAAATTGATGCCAGTATACAGTACGTTTGATTCATTTCTTAACAGGACTGGGGGAAAAAGCCTAACAGGAAGGAAAATACAACTTGGGACAGATGAAAAAAACATTACATAAAACTGAAAATAGTAATATTAATAACTATAAATATAAAATATAACCATTCATGGAAAATAAAGTAAATAAAAGATTTACTATTTTTATTTAATTTTAAAACATTGTATACTTCTGTGATATAATTTTAATCACAGACATTGGATTTACCACCAGGGAACTATATATATATAGTCATGTGAAATAAATAAGTACACCCCATGGAAATTGTTGGCTTTATATATATATATATATATATATATATATATATATATATATATATATATATATATATATATATATATATATAAACAAACCTTTGTTGTGTTTGCAATTGTTTGATATCCATGAAAGCAGCCTATTTTTTGGATTATTCTCAACAAAAGATCAAAAGGTTAAACAATAACGACAATTTTTCACAGCCTTCTTTGCTCATATTGCCAATATTAGTGGAGGGCACTGTATAGATATATGATTGGCCCTCTGGTATTTTGATGAGGTCTAATATGGCTCATTCTGAGAAAAGTTTGAACAACCCTTCACATAAGTTGCAAGCACATAACCTACAACTCATAAAGTATACATAAGTGTAGGCCATTTCTGTATTACACTTCTTTTCCTTACTTTGGAAGCAGATCTGGGTTTTTTTCAGGGTTCGAGAGCTCTACTCACTAATCATTATTACAAAATTATTACTATAAACAAGGGCGTCCCACCTTTTTATGTCAGCTGAACCCTTTCAAGCTAAATTATTTGCCTTACGTACAATGATAATCTGACATTTCAAATTTCAAATTTTTGCTTGTTGAAAACATTTTTACTCTTTACAGTTTCTGTACTAAGCTTCACAAACTCACCTTGAAACATTCAACTGGTTTTGGTGCCAGGTTTCCATTGTTTTGCTTTCAAATGTCTTTGTAGGAAAACTGGCTTCATGCTTTCAATAGAAATTGCTGAAAACCTTCCACAGATGTGGGGAGGGGTTTGGTCTTGTTACTGTCAGTGCAAGTAAATCCAAATTTTAAATAATCCACGCCATAGCTTTAAAACACTTACTGCTTTGGAAAAATGTTCCTCCTCTTATGATTTTTTAAAACGGAATTTAACTGAATTAAAGAATTAGCAAAAGAATGAATTATGAGTAATTCAGAGCTTATCGCTTTTCACATTTCCATTTATTCATTTAGCAGACGTTTTTATCCAAAGCGACCTACAAATGAGGAAATGCAAGCAAAATTATTTAAAATTTATTGGGCAAAGCTTTTTTTCTAATTAGCTTCCGTTAAATTATTATTATTATTATTATTACTTTTTTTTCGGGGTTACTTGTAAAACATATTAATAAAATTGACATTTCCATCACAGTCTCACAAACCCTTGGTATAAAAAAATTGCAAATTTTTGTCATAAGCCAACTTTCACACAAGTTGCTCAGTGTTATAGGCTACTATAAATTGGTATAACTGCAGTGAGGGAAACATTACCTATAACAGGTGGTGCAGAGCGTGTAGAGTGTGATGTAGACAACAAGGAAGAAGATGGAGATAATGGTTATGTCTAAGGAGGAAGTGTGGCCTGACATCCAACCCAAGTCTGCAGCCATAGCACTCCATGCAGCTCCTGATATGACTACGTACTAACAAAATCAAAATACATTTTACAGTCAGTCAAAGAAATCAGAGCTGAAGGTCACGCTGTTAAAAACTATATAGCACACATGAAAACTGTTCTAGGGGAACCAATATAAAGCGCATAAATAGGATCTACAGTAATATGAGGATCTAGTAAAGATCTTTGGATGGAAAAGAAGAATAAAGTAAGCTAGAACTCCATGCAGATAGAAAGTTGCTGGATACTGGATAATAGGATAATATAACAGGATACAGAATATTTATTGCTCTGTTAAGCAATTTCATGTTAGAAACAGGCTAGGTATGAAAAAAACTATAACAAAAACAAAAGCAGTCAAACACTGAAGAGAATATGTCCATAAGTACACTGTATATGTGAACAATATGTGAACCGTAATGCTAATTCGGTTGAAAAGTATGGCTTTATCTTCATGTAATAATGAGACTTTATTGGTCACATATAGATATGTACAGTGAAATTATTTTCTTCACATACCCCAGCATGTTAGGAAGCTGGGGTCAGAGCACAGGGTCTGCCATGACACAGCACCCCTGGAGCAGAGAGGGTTAGGGGCCTTGCTCAAGGGCCAAACAGTGGCAGCTTGGCAGTGCTGGGGCTTGAACCCCCGACCTTCTGATCAGTAACCCAGAGCCTTAACTGCCAAGCTACTACTGTGCATATTTCTCAGTGATTTCTATGAATGGTGAATTGTACTGGGATTTGCGACCACTTGAATTTAATAGTGTTAATTTCTATACACATCATGTGCTGGTGCAGTTCATACTTACTGACTCACTTACAGTATGGTAATGTTTTACAGTAAGGTTTCCTTAACTAACATGATTTACTGCATTAGTTAACATGAACGTTAAGAAAATGTACTTTTAGAGGTAAAACTAAGTCTACACAAATTAGAAAATAAATAAAGAAATAAACAGCATTTTCCTAAATGTCACCTGGTTTCCAGGTGTGAAGACTGGATCTTGCTTCAGCCTCAGCTCTGAATTTTGCCGCATAGTAACTGCAAGAATGTTAATATGGTTCATATGGGTCATTATGGAAATAGTTTTGATGGACATTAGTTTAGAGTTTTGTTTTTATGTTGTGTTGAATGATTACTTTATAGTTTGTTGACAATATTGTCCATTGTATAGTTTGAAGTCTATTGTAGAGTCTGTCATCTGTAGTTATTGTACTGTCACAGTGGTACTTATCCTTGTGTTGGATATTTCATGTTGCCTCATGTTTCATTTTCCCTAATGTTACAACTGTGTGTGATGAAAGGAATGAGGAAAAACCCTACTTGACTCGACTTGACTTTCCACTTTCTTTTCATGGTTTGTTCATGTTAACTAATGTATTAAATAATATCAGTTCAGGGAACATTCGTATAAAGTGATTTTTTAATAAAAAATTATGTATAAAGAGATTTTATTTTTTAGCATCCATAGTATTACAAATAATAATAATAATACAGTTTATTTTATAGAGTGCCTTTAAAAGCAGCTTCTCAAAGCGCTGTGCACAAAATAAGCAGTACATAGAAATAAATAAATAAATAAAAGTAATCAGCAAGCAAATGCTAGTTTAAAAAAGTATGTCTTGAGTTGGGCTTTACAAATGTCATAGGTCTGAGCTTCCCTAAGTTCAAGAGGAAGAGAGTTCCAAAGGGAAGGAGCATAGACAGAAAAAGCCCTGTCAGCCGTAGATTTTTAAGCTGGTTTGTGGAACAGTCAACAAATTAGCGAGATTAGTGAGGAGAGCAGTCTGCGATTTGAGGTGTAAGTGATTAACAATGCAGATAAATAATGAGGCGCCAAGCCATGTAATGCTTTGTATGTCAGGATCATAATTTTAAAATCGACACGGAACCTGAACGGGAGCCAGTGCAAGGACCATTTCCTGGTCCCAGTCAGGATCCTGGCGGCAGAGTTTTGTACATATTAGAGCTTATTGAGTGTGGATTTAGAAACTCCGGTTAAAAAGGCGTTACAATAAACTATCTGAGAGACAACGAATGAGTTAATCAGTTTTTCAGCTACAGAGAAGTTTAGCACAGGGAACAGTCTCACTATATCTCTGAGGTGAAAAAAGGATGCTTTAACAGTTCTCTGAACAAAAGAATCAAATGTAAGACTGGTAGCAAAAATGATTCCAAGGTTCCTCATATTACTTTGAGTTTCCAAAACAGAGCCATGAACAAACAGAGACTTTGAGAGCTTTGAGAATTTGATGACAGGAACCTATAAGCATCTATGAGTGCAGATTTGGGTATCGTCAGCATAAAAGTGATAATGGAGGCCGAGCGATCGCAGCAGATGCCCAATTGGAGATGAATAAATATTGAAAAGTAAAGGGCCTAAAACTGATCCCTGAGGAACACCATTGAGTACAGAGTTAATGTCAGACCTGTAACCACCCATAGAAATAAACTGAGGACGGTCAGTAAAATAGGATTTAAACCAGTTTTTTTTAACAGGAAGGTAACCCTCTCACATTCCATGTCACGCCTCTGATTTATGTCAACACAAAGGGAAAGACGTACATCAGGTGTGTTCACAGAAAACAACAAGCAGTAATAATTGCAGTAAGAAAGCCAATTTCAATGTGCCTCTGTTTGGGCTACTCACTCAACTTTCACATTTGAGAAGCATTCATATACAATAGTTGTGTATTAGGATACACGTGTGTTAGTTAACAGAAACGGCCATTTATCACAAATTATATTAAGCTGTTTCCACTGTAACCTACCAAAAGATAGCTCCCAGGGCATGTCTTACACATTTAACATTTCTTGGTTAGGCTTGATGTACATACTACTGAATGGCAACATACAACACTGAACTGCACAGATCATTTTGCCCTGTTTAAAACAATATACTACAATTGTGTCTTACCTGTAGCCTCAGTGACATCAGGATTAGCTTCGCCTGTCACTGCCACCACCCTGCGTGACTCGTCTGTCAATGTTTTTGCTGCATACTTACTGTTCCCAGACTGCAGAGTCAGTCATACCTCGCCACTCCTACCTGTTTGTTGTGTAACCCTTCAGAGATACCATCACTTGATTCGATATTGATCGAGACAGGTGTTAGAAAAATGTGTTACAGTTTCTCTTCACTTTGACTTAAAACAGTGTTTCACAGTTATGGGAAAAACCCAACTCTTCATGAACTACACATATATTTCCTGCTCCTAACATACCTGCTTCAACTCATCAACTCATCATATTAATCTATTCATGACTAACACTGAAATGGTAAACATGAAAATAAACAATACAAAATAATAATGAATACATTAATTCATTTCATTTCCTTTGTTTCTCGTGCATGCCAAGGTTCTTTCTGGATATCATTAAACCAGTCATTATGAGATCATAGTTTAAATGCAATCATGACACCCTCTAGTGGATCAGACACATATACCATGTTGTTACACGCCACCTTTAATAGACCATTTCGGCGGCATTCACTAAATTCCAGGGGTTTCAGTACTGTGACGTAAAATGGGCTTTTCTGGAGGTGTGGCGAAGACACCCCCTTACAAAAAAATTA
The DNA here is from genome assembly GCF_023375685.1 of Ictalurus furcatus. Lineage (NCBI taxonomy): Eukaryota > Metazoa > Chordata > Actinopteri > Siluriformes > Ictaluridae > Ictalurus > Ictalurus furcatus. The sequence goes on from NC_071279.1 coordinate 13,334,906, forward strand.
CAGGTCACCAAACATGTCAGTAAGAATGAGCTTATTTAAGTAAAACAAGCATTTCATAAGAATAGTATTTTCCAAACATGAAACCTATGTGATCATGGACAGGTATCTGAAGATATAGCAGTATGAATATATAACCCATGTGACCATGTACAGGTATCTGAAGATATAGCAGTATGAATATATAACCCATGTGATCATGGACAGGTATCTGTAGATATAGCAGTATGAATATAAAACCCATGTGATCATGGACAGGTATCTGAAGCTATAGCAGTATGAATATAAAACCCATGTGATGTACATTTTCCTCATCAAAATCAATGACTAAAAAAATCAATGTTAAAGAATCAGTGTTATAGATTTAACATGCAAATATATCTGTATGTTGATTGATCTAAAGCAAATACTTGCATATACAGCACAACTCATTTGAAGCTAAGAAGTGCTACTTTGTTTACTGTTTATGCTGTGAGCAGCCACATCACTCGTGGAACATGGAGGAGCTCGGAGTTGAGGAGACCACCCCGAGTTCCAGAGTAGGAATTCTGAGTTGAGGTAATTATGACTGCAGCATATTAGATCTGTTTGAAAGGATGGATAGAGTGAAATCTTGTCTACATTCCTTAATCTAAATTAATTACTAATTTTAAACATGCGGACAAATTAAGCAAATGAATTTCCGCAAGGAAAGTATTGTGTGTCCACACTATTTAAAATGAGTTATTAATAAAGTCTTTAGTGTGTGTTCAGATTTGAGAGTGAGGGCAAAACTGTGGTGTTAAGTGCTTTTTTTGTTTTTTATTTTTAATAAATTTGCAAAGATTTCAAACAAACTTCTTTCATGTTGTCATTATGGGGTATTGTTTGTAGGATTTTGAGGAAAATAACAAGTTTAATTTACATCATTTGGCAGACACTTTTATCCAGAGCAACTTACATTTTTATTTCATTTAGACATCTAAGCAGTTGAGGGTTAAGGGCCTTGCTCAAGGGCCCAACAGTGGCAGTTTGGTGGTGCAGGGGTTTCAACTCACAACCTTCAGAGGAGTAGTCCAACACCTTAACCACTGAGCTACCACTGCCCAATTAACCTGTGTTGGAATAAGGCTGTAACATAACAAAATGTAGAAAAAGCGAAGCGCTGTGAATACTTTGCGGATGCACTGTACACTTATGGCCAAAAGTATGTGGACACCTGACCATCACACCCATATGCACTTGTTGAACAGTCCATTGCAGATGTAATCGCACTTTACTGTTATAATAAGCTGCACTCTACTGGGAAGACTTTCCACTAGATTTTGGAGCAGGGCTGTGGGGATTTAGCCGATGGCAAGTTAGCGCCTTGCATGGCAGCTCTGCTACCATTGGTGTGTGTATGAATGGGTGAATGAGACACAGAGTAAAGAGCTTTGGAACCTCTAAGATTAAAAAATTGTTATATAAGTGCAGACCATTTACCATTTGTGTTCATTCAGCTACAAGAGCATTAGTGAGGTCAGGCTCTGATGTTGGGTGAGGAGGTCTGGGGTCATGGGCGTAGTGAAGTGTGAATGGGTATCCTTCCTGATCATTTTTAATTGAATTAAAAAACTGTATAAATTGCTGAAAAAAAATCAGCTTTTATACCTGCAGTGTCTTTGCATAATTATCCTCTGCTTATCTATCTTTCTTTGTATCTACCCATGCATCCATCAATCATCTGTTGCGAGACAATAGTTGGGCGATACCAACTTGCACAATAACGTTACAAAATAAATTGTTTCTACATATGTTTCAGGTGATCATGCTATAATAATTGGGGGGTGGGGAATGTGTGTGGGGGAAATGGTTGTTACTGCTAGTTCTGATTATTGGGCGGGGTTATGGAAACTACGCCCCTGCCTGGGGTGCAATTAGTGCTCCATTTCCTCCCAAAGTCGTTCAGTGGGGTTGAGGTCAGGGCTCTGCACAGGACACTCGAGTTCTTCTACACCAAACTTAACACACCATGTCTTCATGGAGCTCGCTTTGGTCACAGGGGCATTGTCATGCTGGAACAGGTTTGGGCCTCTTAGTTACAGTGAAGGGAAACTCTAATGCTCCAGCGTACAGAAACATCCTATACAATTGTGTGCTTCTAACTTTCTGGCAACAGTTTAGGGAAGAACCCCAAATGTGTGTATTGGTCAGGTGTCATACAAAAGTTCGACCATAGATTGTGTCTGTAACTGGTAAGGGCACGTACCCAATTAACTGCCATTGAATTCATATTGGCCACAGGGTTTATTTTGTGTTACTGGGTAACTGGACCCTGTCTGCAGTGTTGCAGAGACTCTCTGAGATTCACCCCTCACTGTGGCTGTTACATACTCTTGCAGTTTGCATAATATGATTATAAGCATGAATAATGTACAATACAATAATAACAATATTATTTTCATACTGCTGTGTCAACATCATGCCATGACAATGCACTGTTTAATATCATGAAATGATCTACTTTATTTAAGTGTTGTTTACAGTTTCATCTTGGGTTCACAGTGGAGATGGTTTTGAGCTTCATTAGGACCCCATTAGCAGAATTGAAAACCTATTTCAAAATCAATACTCTGCATCACATGGAAAACACGCTGTCAGCTGAATACAGTACATTATAACTAAAAAAAGTTCATATAGTCTTCTATCTTTACCAACTGGCTGAGTTAATAATAATTCTTTAATTAAATACAGTACATTATAACTAGAAATAAAGAACAAACTTACAAACAAATCATGTCATGTTCAACCAACCCCAAACCTGTGTACACATATTTTGGTGGATATGTTTCCTGCCTCGGTTAACAGTTGTACAGAGAACAGGGGAACATTCTTGCGGTCTGAGGTAAATCTGATTAAATCTGATCTGGTAATTTCTCGAGCCAGCATCTGAAAGGCTCTTTGGTAAAAACCAGTCTCACAAAATAAAATTCATTTCTTTGTTCAAACATTCCTCCTCCCGATAGCACTAAAGCCAAATCTAACTTGATTCCTGTGTTCTTTTTAAGTGATTAATTGGACCCAGGCTGAAAAGGATTAGGAGAAAATAGGCCACACACAGACCCATAAACACATAATGCGAGACATGTGAGTCAACTACTTTAAATTATTGTAAACTGACCAAAAGCAACTGAAACTGATTATTATGAGGACTCTTGTACATTAGTTTTAAAATACATTTCAGTACATGATGGCTCATTGTGAGTCCAATTAACATAATTGCCCTTGAATAAATGTTACTGAATAATGATAAGTTACATACACTCTGAGGTCAAAAGTATGTGGACATCTGACCATCACACTCATATGTGTTTGTTGAACATCCCATTCCAGATTCATTCCCCCTTTACTGTTATGATAACCTCCACTCTTCTGGGAAAGCTTTCCACTAGATTATGGGGCGTGGCTGTGGGGATTTGTGATTATTCAGCTAGAAGAGAATTAGTGAGATCAGGCACTGATGTTGGGTGAGGAGGTCTGGGGTACAGTCAGCGTTCCAGATTGAGGACAGGGCTCTGTTCAAGACACTCAAGTTTTTCCACTACAACCTTGGAACATGTTTGGCCCTCTTATTTCCAGTGAAAGGAAATTGTAATGCTACAGCATATAAAGACATGCTGCACAATACTGCACTTCCAACTTTGTGGCCACAGTTTAGGGCTATTTAGGGAAGTGGTACCTCAGCGGTTAAGGTGTTGGCCTTCTGATCAGAAGATTGTGAGTTCAAATCACAGTGCTGACAAGCACTGCTAATGCTGGGTCCTTGAACAAGATCCTTAACCCTCAACTGCTCAGTTGTATTATTGAGATAATTGTAAATCACTCTGCCAAATACCATAAATAAATATCTAATATAAGAATCACATATGTGTAGGGTGGTGTTATGTCCCCAAAGTTGTGATTTGCTATGATTTTTGCATTATCAAGTACTTGTACAGTTAAATGTGATGATGTGTCCATACTTCAATCAAACACATGTAAGCATTAGAAACATATGCAAACACACATTATGGTTCCCATTCATTCTCAAACTAGATAGCACTAAGGTCACAACATACAGCATGGCCTGGTATAGATCTGTTCTCTATGACAGATTGTCACAAGGCATATTCTTACTCTTGTTGTGCATAACTTTCACAGTATCCCAATAACATAAAATACTCAGAAGGGGACTTCATGTTCTGATCATTCATATATTACCTATTATTAAAAAAGGGTGTAACATTATTAATGTTCACCGATGTCCTTTGTATATTGAATCTGGTGTGTGTTAGAGAACAGCACAGTTTAGTAGCCCTCCAGAACTGGAGGTAAACTCCCTAAAACCAAATTTTATTTCATTTGCTCTTCATTCTTTCTTTTTGCAGCTGCCTTTGGACTCTCTGCCTCATTCGAGCTGCCGTCAGAATACTGCACAGCACCAGGACAAAGAAAGAGCCTACAGCCAGCCAGAGGCTCCACTCTCCATGCACATGCACTACCAAGCTCCTCTGCACTAAGAAGTCCTTAAAAACAGCCTCCATTTGGCACATGGTGCACATGACCAGAAAGATGTGAAAGATCTGGTGCCCGTGACCTACAATATCACACTTTCCTGGAAAAAAACGCTCAGGCACCGGGCACGAGAAGAAGAAGGCAGCCATCAGGAAGAAGGCCACTTGCAGGGCGTGCAGCACTAGCACAGGCTCATGGCAGGGTCTCGTGGCTAGTCGGAGTGCCACAGGGCTGATATCCAACATGTACGCCAGGCTAGTGGGCACAATCTGGAAGATCTTCCTGCGCAGCGGGTATGGACGGCGATAGTGCAACTTGGCGAAGCAGCAGCTGGCACATGATAACCAGCCCAGTAGAGCAGCGCCAGGCAGGAACAGTGCCCCCACCAGGCTCTGCTTCCACTCCTGCTCAGCGCAGTAGAAATAATGAGCCAACGCCGATCCATACTGATACACAGCCACGCCGACATAATCCAAGAAGAAGAGGGAGTAGTGGGATAGCTCTGAGTGAGACTGGAGCAAGTGGGCTAGCGTGCTACAGGTGAGGTAGGTCAGAGCCGAAAGGGTGTAGAGGAAGAGGGGCAGCGATGAGGCGTCTAGAGTCAAGCTTCTTGTGGCGGCAAAGAGCCAGAAGCGTAGTAGCACAGCAGGTACCGCCAGAAGATGTGACCAGACATTCAGCAGCTCATTGTGGCGTTGAAAGAGGCTGAGTGCATAGCAGTGCCATGGCTGGCCTACTGGACGGTAGCCTGATTGAATGTAGGGCTCACGGAACAGGCTGGGCACGTTTGAGACTTCCACTGTAGCCTGAAGGGAGGGCAAGGAATGAAGGGAGGGGGAAAGATGAGGCAGGCCAACTACCTGCTTAATGTTGAGTGTCAGGGTGCTCAGACGGCCTAAAACTCCACTTGACATAGTGATCAGCTGGAGAGGAAAAAAAAATACCAGGATCAAAAACAGAGTAAGAGGTGGTGTTGAGAAAAGGGAGGTATGAGGGTAGGTAATATTTAGATGGAAAGCAAAATGCCAGTTAGGACTGTGCATACACCTGCGGCTTGTGTACACCAAACATCAGAGGCAGCACATTTACACATTTGAATCAGATAATTTGTAGTTCAAGTGACTGCTTTGTGGCTATTTTGTATTCCTATTCGTTGCCAATGAATTCAAGTTAAATTTCAAGAATTTAAAAAAAAAAACTCTTGCAGATCCATGGTTTTAAGCATATAGCTACTTGTATAAATCGGTTGTCAGGTAAACCAGAAACAGCTGAAGTGTCCATAAACACTCCCTTTGTCTTATCCATCACACTAGCATGAACACACACCAGCTCTCCATGCTTATGTAGATAATAGGCATTGCCTGGTTGCCCCACCTAGCTTGCACAATGGAAATGTCTTTTCATGACAAGAAACATCTAGCCTTAAGTGCTGCTTGTACTGTTTCAATGGGTAACTAGAGTACCTCGTATTACAGTACACTTCACTAATAAGATATACTGTATACAGGCTATTTATTGTTAGACTTTTTGTCTCACAACCAAACTTCAATACCAAAAGACTTAAAAAGACACAATCAAACATCCCACTCTGAGCTAGATTTAAGGCTTCTACTAAATAAATGTGCACATTTTTTTAAAGAAATAAATAAACAAATAAATAAAATACAGTATGGAAAATGTTATTTTAACTAACATTCTAGCTTCTAAGTAAAATGATTGATATCTCATATATAGGACCTCACCTGTGTTTGCTGACACTGTTGGACAGCCACTGTTCACTCATGGATAAAAAAATAATAAACTGACCTCCTTTCTGGGTTATGTCCAGCGTTTGTAAGTGTACACATATCCCCAGCGATGGAGGGATTCGGCCTCAGGCGAGTCCACAGCTGAACTGGTGAGGCAAGCTGAAAGCTGAGCAGTTTCGGGAGCTGGGAGGAGTAACAAGTTTCACCACCCATGAACATCAGTTAATCTACATGGAAGTACAAAAGTGCTACAGTGCAAAAAATGACACTTTAAATATCTATAGAATATACATAGAGATATATTTTATATTTAAATATCTAAATATGGAGATCTATAAACAGTAAATGGAATCTGAAATTGGAAACCATTGTTAAGAGATTAGTATTGTGGATTTGTTTATTCTTCTTTTCATGAATTTTTCAAGAACCCCTACTACTATTTTCTTCTTCTTTTTTTTTTAATCCAAATTTATGTCCTGCTTCACAGAGCTCTAACACATTTCATTCAACTGTGCTGTGGGAAATTTGTATTTTTTAACTTTTGAAAATCAGAATATCCAGTGGTATCACTACAGCCTCAGAAGCACTCACACTGTAAAACCGAATAAGTTCATTTAACTCAAAATATTTGAGGAAACTAATTACCTCAAAATTTTTACGTTGATAAATCAATTTCTTTAAGCCAAATACACTTAAATGTAACAAGTTTGAGTAATTTTTTTTGTTATATTTAAGTGTATAAAGAAATTGATATATGAACTTAAAAATTTTGAGGTAATTAGTTTCCTCAAATTTTTTGAGTTAAATGAACTTATTCGGTTTTACACTGCATTGTACACAGCCGAAGAAGGACTTTTGTCCAAAACAAACTGTTTCTCTGAAAACTTTACATACTTTGCAAACTTTGCATACTGTACTACTATGAACTATTACTACCTCTACCCATATATATATATATATATATATATATATATATATATATATATATATATATATATATATATATATATACGAATTCTTTCTATGCACTACACTATGGACTGTGTTTAGGAGAGGGAGTGCATACTTTAAATACACATTCCTGACAGGTTTTGCCTTTGCAACATATACCAAGTGACATCTGATAGTGCAGTCTGTTTAATTAAAAGGTGTAGTAAAGAAGTGACTCGTTTAAAAAAGTAATAAAGAGTGAAATTAATGCCACAATTATCTAAAGGCTAAATGCTACCCATACTGCTTGGATGACATTACTATTTGATATGATTCACTGTAATTACAGTGTTATATCATGACAAACTTTTCTTTGGGTCTCAAATATTACAATACAATGTGTGCAGAATTACACTATATGGCCAAAAGTATGTGGACAAGAGAGTATTGAACATCCCATTCTTAAACCATGGGCGTTACTACGGAGTTGTTCCACCTTTGCTGTTATAATAAGCTCCACTCTTCTGGGAAGGCTTTCCACTAGATTTTGGAGTGTGGCTGTGGGGATTTGTGTTCATGTAGCTACAAGAGCATTAATTAGATCAGGTACTGATGTTGGATGAGGAGGCTCCAGTTCCAGTTCATCCCAAAGGTGTTCAGTGGGGTTGAGGTCAGGACTCTGTGTAGGACACTCGAGTTCTTTCACTCCAAGCGTAACACACAATGTCTTCATGGAGCTCGCTTTGTGCACAGGATCATCGTCATGCAGGAACAGGTTTGGGCCTTTTAAATCCAGGGAAGGGAAATTGTAATACTAAAGCATACAAAGACATCATATACCATTGTTTACTTCCAACTTTGTGGTAACAGTTTGTGGGAGAACCACATATGGATGTGATGGTCAACTGTCCATGTAGTGTACTGTATTTTGTTATTTCCTAATAACAAAACAGTCTAACATGACTAATGAGTACTATTTCTTGTCTTTTTCTTTTAACAAAGAGTTTTGCTCATACAAGGTTTAATACAAGGTAAGTAATAAAGAAGACGAGATGTTAACGTTAACGTAACGTTTGTTCAACTTGTAACTGTCGTGGTTCACAAGATGAAGCCTTTTAACACAACACAAAGGCTTCCGGGTCGTTCAGCGCATGCGCACCACTCTCAACTTTTCGCGCGAAATCCTGAAAGCGGATGCAAGCGCGCGCTGTTTTTGATTGGGCGCCTGATTCAGAACTCGGAATATTAAAACAGGTCGACGGCACGTTGACCAATCAGAGCGCAGATCGGTGTAGCGTCAGAACTCCGTGTGGCGCGAAAAAGTCAGCGCGGAGCAGAGCAGAGCAGGATACTCACTCGGTGCTTCTGTTTCTTTTTTGGTAGAAGTATATTATAATTTTTATTAGCCGGATTATATAAGATGGCTGCCGAAGTTGTGGATGATCATGAGATGAGGGAAGCTCAGAGAGATTACCTTGATTTCCTCGATGATGATGTAAGTATTCTTCTACACCATTGTTTCGGCTTTTAGAACAAAAAAGTCTCCTCGCTGTCGCTGGTAGCCATGATGGAGGATATTGTTTTACTTTGCCATGCTTTGTGTCTTTTCACATTTGGAAATGTATTGTAGAGTCAGTTGACTGAGCAGATGAAAGTGTGTCTAGATATGATATTCTTTTTGTTTGCACGTGCGCTCAGCACACTTGAGGCTGGGCCTTGGGAAGGAGAAGCTGCTCTCTTACATCAACGCATATGTGCATAATATAGCTTTTTATTTTATTTTAATTATGCTCTACAGCAGGATCAGGGGATCTATCAGAGTAAAGTGCGCGACATGATAAGTGAGAATAAAGTCCGCCTCATCGTCAACATCAACGACCTGCGGAGACGCAACGAAGCACGCGCTGCTAAGTAGGTTTTTCTGTCCTTTAGCTTTTCTTTTATTCTGCACACAAGCCAAATTATGTCCACTTTTATTTCTCCCTCTCATCATGTTGGCTTTTTTTGCCAACATATGTCAGACATCTTAATGCAAAAGTGTGAACTTTCCTCGTGAATGTTTCCTATGTTGTTGGTTATGCAACTTATGGCGTCACAAAATAATTTGCATATTCATAGCATAAGGTACGTCCCACTTCGCTTACTTGTGCACTATTCTATGCTGTTTTGATATATGTTGGCAAACATGATGAGAGGGCAAAATAAAAGTGGACGCTTACTATGTTGGTTTGTGTGCTGAATAACAGGATTCAAGGTAAAAAAAACTAAAGAAGTTGAGAGTTTATGGGTTTTATAACAGTCCTCTGTTTACAGACTGTTGAACAACGCTTTCGAGGAGCTCCTGGCGTTCCAGCGTGCTCTGAAGGATTTGGTTGCCTCTGTCGATGCCACCTACGCCAAGCAGTTCGAGGAGTTTTTTATTGGACTGGAGGGCAGCTTTGGGAGCAAACACGTCACACCTCGTACCCTCACCTCCCGCCTGCTGGGCTCCATGGTGTGTGTGGAGGGCATCGTCACCAAATGTATGTCACAGCTTGTTAAATTATAAGACAGAAACAAGACTGGAAACATTGTCAGATTAAGCAGTTGTATGCATAGTAATGTGGAAACATGTTATAACAGTGCAGTTACAGAACAAAAAAAACCCTTTTTGTTCTTTGTATTCTAGGCTCTCTTGTGCGCCCCAAGGTAGTACGAAGTGTCCATTATTGCCCGGCCACCAAGAAGACTTTGGAGCGCAAATACACAGACATGACCTCACTGGATGCCTTCCCTTCTAGCGCCATCTACCCCACTAAGGTATTCCTCGTTTGTGTACATCTGTTACACATGTGACATTTGATTTGCAAGAGAAAAGGCTAGCACTAGTGAATTTGGTCCTACAGAAAAAAGATAAACTATATGGTAGGGATGGGCAATATGGACTTAAAACTATATCACAATATTTTCTGGTATTTATTGTGATAATGATATCAGTGATGATATAAATATAGTACCATTCACCACTGTTTTTGGCTACAAGTGATAGCTGTGATCTTGAGAGCCTCAGAAACATAAACATTGATCTAAAAGTAAAAGTGATTTTCTGTAACCGATCGAGTTCCTGATTGTAGAGGTAGCTCCTCGTTTAGCGATAAACTCCTCCTCGGCTTCACGTCCACCTTCCAGCGTACTCGTTTTCACTCTGCATGTGAGCTGCGAACGGGTAGCACATCGTTGCACACAGAAATACTTCATCAACTAGGCTTTATTGTTATTATCGTAGGAAGACTAATACTTATTGTGGGGAGAATTTCTACCGGTATATCACAAACGATAAGATATCGCCCATCCCTACTATATTGCATCTACTCCAAACATAACCAGTTTGATTTTCTTTCTAGGATGAGGAGAACAACCCCCTGGAGACAGAGTTTGGTCTGTCCATCTATAAAGACCATCAGACCATCACAGTGCAGGAGATGCCTGAGAAGGCTCCGGCCGGCCAGCTGCCCCGTTCGGTGGACATCATCCTGGACAACGACTTGGTGGACACTGCCAAGCCAGGAGACCGTGTGCAGATAATTGGCACCTACCGCTGCCTGCCAGGCAAGAAAGGAGGCTTCACCTCTGGCACCTTCAGGTACCACAAGAACTCTTTCAATATTTGTTAGATTTGGAACATGACCACTGAACACTTTATGTACACACTGTGGGGAGTATTGGCTAGTCCATCAGTCCTCATTGATTTTAACACCGATATTATCAGTAGTAGAGTTAGAATATTGACGTTGATATGTAGGGACTGGGTGTCTAATCAACAGCCACTAGTTTCTGAGCATGCTTATTTCTCCCTTTGTTTCTCCTACATTTAGGACCATTATGATAGCTTGCCAAGTGAAGCAGATGAGCAAAGAGGTCATTCAGTACTTCTCCGCCGATGACGTGGTGAAGATCAAGAACTTCAGCAAATCTCGAACCAAGGTGAGGATGTGGACATTGCAACACATTGGGTGGAGATCGGAGATCATGTCCTGGTATATTTAATGTAAATTTTTCTGCCACTAGGTGGCGGAGATGTTCTGTTTTATGGTTGTCCTTACTCTGACTGATATTCTCATCAGCATGTAATCTCAAGAACAAGTTTCAACGTAACCAGCAGATGAACTGATTACATTTTTGTAATTGATCAAGACAGAGTCGAGGTCATTTGTCTGAAATATTATCAGTAGCTTCCTTCCTGATGTTATGGTCACATTCATGTTCAGGAAGTCAAGACCTATTTCCTGGTGTAGAGTTTGCCAATTTCCTGGCTATCTCGTTGTAGATTTATGCTCATTACAGATATTTCATGTGCAACGCATGTGACCAATAGATCTGACATGTTAGATAAATAAAGACTAAGAATATTTAATTTAATTGGGTCATCTACCTGGATCCTCAGCTCTGTCACTGCCAGACTGGAAGCAAGGCGTGCAGAATACCTGGGCACAGCACAAAAGTATCACATAGGTGTGGGAAACACTGTGCACAATTTAGACTGGAGAGCCTGTGATGGGTTATGACTAAGGGTGTAACAATACACTTTGGTCATGGTTCGATTTGATTCACGATGCTGATGTCACCATTTTTGAAAAACTCTGACCGAAAAGACTCCTTTTTAATTTCATAAACATAAACAATGCAAAACAATGATTTATTTCATTTTATACAGACACAAATGCACAATGAGGTTTAATATTGTAAACAAAATGTGAAACCCCAATTCAGAAAAAGTTGGGACAGTATGGAAAATGCTATTAAAAACATAGGAGTGATTTGTAAATGTACTTTGACTTGAATTTAAACAAAAAACGTATAAAGACAACGTATGTGATGTTTTATCTAATCAACTGCACAGTTTTTTGAAGGTAAACATTTATTTTGAAATTGATGCATGCAACACGTTTCAAAAAAGTTGGGACAGGGGCAATTTAGGACTAATAGCGATGTGACGAGTTGAAATAAGGAGGTGATGTGAAACAGGTGAGGCAATCGTCTAATCATAGTATATAAGGAGCCTCCAAAAAAGCCCTAGTTCTTCAAGAGCAAGGAGGGGTCGAGGCTCGCCAATCTGCCAACAGATGCGTCGGCGAATGATCCAACACTTTGAGAACAACATTCCCCAAAGATAAATCGGTAGGATTTGGGGCATTTCACCTTCTACAGTGCACAATATAATTAAAAGATTCAAGGAATCCGGCCAAATCTTGGTGTGTAAAGGGCAAGGCCGAAAACCACTTCTGAAGGCGCGTGATCTCCGATCCCTCAGACATCACTGTCTTAAAAACTGTCATGGGTCTGTAATGGATATCCTGACATGGGCTTGGGAATACTTTAGTAAACCTTTGCTGCCAACATATGCTGCCATCCAGAGCAGGACAACGCCAAGCACATTCTGCCCGGATTACAAGCGCATGGTTGCGTAAGCAGAGAGCGCGGCTGCTAGCATGGCCTGTCTGCAGTCCTGACCTGTCTCTGATTGAGAATGTGTGGCGCATTATGAAGCGCAAAAATAAGGCAACAAAGGCCTCGTACACTTGCGCAGCTGAAGAAATGCATAATGGATGAATGGGGTAAAATTCCGCTTGCTAAACTTAACCAACTGGTGTCTTCACTCAGCGCCCAAACGCATAAAAAGTGTTATTAAAAGAAAAAGTGATGTTACACAGTGTCAACTGTCCCAACTGTTTTGGAGTGTGTTGCAGTCATCAGATTTGAAATGTGCATATTTTCAAAAATAAATTAAATTCACAAAATAAAACATCAAATAATGTGTTAATAATGTGTTTTCGTTATAGTACAGGGTGAACGGAATTTTCAAACGACTCTTTTTGTTTGTTTTTTTGCATTGTCCATGCTGTCCCAACTTTTGCGGAATTGGTGTTGTACTACAGGTTCAACATATCTTAAAAATAAATAAATAAATTGAGAAATTCTCTCAAAGTGTTGATTGAATTAACAAAGTGTCTGACCTAACATAATGAGCTCCATAGCAGAAATAGAGCTCCAAAGTCGGCTAAAATGCCTGAATATATATATATGTTGTACACATGTGACACTACTGTTCACAGTAAAATCATTAATAATGTTATAAATTTATGGCTGTCCCTCATGTTCTTGTACAGAATGTGTTTGACCAGTTGGCCCGCTCTTTGGCTCCCAGTATCCACGGTCATGAGTACATTAAGAAGGCTATTCTGTGTATGCTGCTGGGTGGAGTAGAGAAGGTCCTAGAAAATGGATCACGCATCCGTGGAGACATCAATGTCCTCCTCATAGGTCTGTATTACAAATGGGATATTACAATTCACAGAAACTCATGTTTTCGAACCTTAGAAATTAAGCTTGGAAGAGCCTAGATATCGTAAAATGAAGTTTGCACATGCTGTTTGAACCTAGCGAGAAAAATCGCACTCTAGTCTTGAATGATTTAATTAAAGGTTTGGAACGACTGCGTATTGGCAGTGTGATGTAACGTAAACGGTTCTTTTTCCTTTGCCAGGGGATCCGTCTGTAGCAAAGTCACAGCTGCTGCGCTATGTGCTGCAAACAGCCCCTCGCGCCATTCCCACCACAGGCCGTGGCTCATCAGGTGTTGGTCTCACTGCAGCTGTCACCACAGACCAGGAGACAGGTACTGCAGCATGAACATTAACTGAATCTGCATGCTTTTATGTATTGTGCTGCTGCTACAGCATGATTGGCTGCTTGAGTAATAGCATAAATGTTCAGGTGTTCAGGTGTTCCTATTAAAGTGGCTGGTGGGTATAACTTGAGTGCTAAGGTTTGCATAATCTGGGTTCTGCAGCAAAAAAAAGAGATCGTCTGATAATTGTTTTTTACCGATATTTTTCGCGATATTTAAGCATTTTTCGATAATCGGATATCAATTTTGTAATATCGGCTCCACCGATACATGGTTCTCGTGGGTGTTTCGAGAATTGCATACAGGACCTCCGGACATTAATGCACAAATGAGTTGTGTTGCATAAATGCTTGATACTATGAAATATAGGCAAACTCACAGAGTCACATAAACTGTTTACCTCATCAAAGCTTTTATTTAAAAAAGAAAAAAAGGACACTTTAGTAACAGTGCACTTAATTTTTTCATTTTTTGCTCTCTTTCAGACCCCTCTATATATTGATGTATAAATAAGGAAGTGAGAATCACTTAAATTGTTATAAATAAAACAGTTTGTTCAGTTGAGTGATGTTTTTATCGGTGTGTCAAACAGAAGTAAAACAGTAAATAAATATCGGTTCTGCATATCTGTTATCTGGAACATAAACATGCAAATAATCGGTGTCAGTTATAAAAAATCAATATCAGTCGAAAAAAACAAAACAAGGCAAACATACCTAATGGGCCTGTATATCTGCACTATATGGCCAAAAGTATGTGGGCACCTGACCATCACAGCCAGTTGTGCTTGTTGAACATCCCATTCCAGATGTATTCCCCTTTGCCGTTATGATAAGCGCCACTCTTCTAGGAAGGCTTTTCATTAGATTTTGGGGCGTGGCTGTGGGGATTTATGTTCATTCAGCTACAAGAGCATTAGTGAGATGAGGAGGTCTTTGATCAGTCGGTGTTCCAGTTCATCTCAGAGGTGTTCGCAAACCACATCTTCATGGACCGTTATCATTTTTACAGTAAAACAGTCAGTGTTGTAATTATGGAAACCCAATGGAAATCTCACTCTGTGTTGTACGCTCTGTCTTATAGGTGAGCGGCGGCTGGAGGCTGGTGCCATGGTGCTGGCTGATCGAGGCGTGGTCTGCATTGACGAATTTGACAAAATGTCGGACATGGACCGCACTGCGATTCACGAAGTCATGGAGCAGGGGCGTGTCACTATCGCCAAGGCGGGCATTCATGCTCGTCTGAATGCCCGCTGCAGCGTCCTGGCAGCAGCCAACCCTGTCTATGGCCGGGTGAGTCCTTTATAAAAATGACTGGTATGCTCACCCGCTCATATAAACAAAACTACCATTCCTACAGTATATGGATCATCTAGTACGGCTGTAAAGACCTCTTGGTTATGGATCCACAACAGTTAGTGTGAGTGTCTCTGTCTTGCTGTCTCTCTGCAGTATGACCAGTATAAGACTCCCATGGAGAACATCGGGCTGCAGGACTCTCTGCTGTCTCGTTTCGACTTGCTTTTCATCGTGCTGGATCAGATGGATGCCGAGCAGGATCGTGAGATCTCTGACCACGTTCTGCGCATGCACCGCTACCGTGACCCTCGCGAGCAAGAAGGAGCAGGTACTCATTCACTTCAACTATTCAGTAGAGACCTTGGGTTGCAAAACTTAGCAATTAAATTAAGACCAGATTTAGATGTGTCCTTACTCAGTAAATCTACCTTGGCTGAGTCAAGCACCATGATATTTGTTAGTTAATTTTGCGTGAAGTCACACAGCAAGTCTTGTATAATTACACCCTCTCCTGCGCTCCCTTGATGTGTTCTAGCATGGGCTCTGGGTGGTACAGTGGATGTGTTGGCCACTGAGGACCCCGATATGGCACATGAGGAAGAGGAGGAGCTACAGGTGTATGAGAAACACAACCATCTTCTCCATGGCAACCGGAGACAGAGGTAAACATTGTTGAAATCTGGTCTGGACAAAGTGACGCAGCGTTGAGACCAGTTTAACAAGTTTACACGAGTGTTTAAATGTTAGTGATGTCATGTGGTGTTATATTAATATATTATTAGTGCTTCCTGTGTTCTATCCCATATCCATATCCATGTGTTTATAGTGTTTGTAGTCCACAAGCTGATTGAGTTTCTTATTGTGCATGAAATTAAATGAGTTAATTACGACACCACGAAGAAGAAGAAAGTGTGTGATACATAGGGCTTCTGTTTTTTATTTTTCATTTTTTAGGGGACGAGTGGTAAGCAAAGAGTTCATGAGGAAGTACATCCACGTCGCCAAGGTGATTTCTCCCGTATTGACCCAAGAAGCAGCCGATCACATCGCAGAGGAGTATACACGACTGCGGAACCAGGAGCAGCTGGGCTCGGACATTGCTCGGGTGAGGAAAGCAAAGCGCACACGCTCTATCTCTTTCTTTCTTGTCAGTTCGATGTTAATTCTTATAAGCCACAAGATCTTCCAATTTAATTTTTGAGTTATAGCAATTAATTATTGCAGGTTTTACCTGTTTTTTTTTTTTTTTTTTAAGGACACCAGAACAAGCTATGCCTCTGGCAGTGACATTGTTTTTGCTGTTAATTTGCCTTCGTGGGTTTAATATGTGACCTTTTCTCCCTCCACCAGACCTCCCCGGTGACCGTCAGGACTCTGGAGACTTTGATCCGTCTGGCCACGGCCCATGCCAAGGCCCGCATGAGCAAAGCTGTGGAGCTCGAGGACACAGAGGTGGCTGTGGAGCTGGTTCAGTTCGCCTACTTTAAAAAGGTTAGCAGGTTTTCCTTGCACCTGCACACACCATTAACGTGTAATAATGAGTGGTGTTAATGTCCCATTAAGTAGGCTTTATATCTCTATAACCGTTACAGGTTTGGGAGGAAACTGAAACATGATTGCTGATGAAAAGCTTTACATTTTAGCATAATGTCCACATTTTATAAGCGCCTTATAAACCATTAAAAAAAAGGATAGTGTAATCAGAATGTCAGTAACACTTAGTGAAGAAAACCGGTATGCCTAGTGATTCGTTAGATAGTAATCATTCCTTCTGATCCTCTAGGTTCTGGAGAAGGAGAAGAAGCGTGCCAGACAGGGAGAGCATGATGTGACCTCTGGGGATGAGGAAGAAGAGGAGGAAGATCAGGGCACCCCCAGACAACAAAGGAAGAGGTCAGAACACTTAAATCTACGTTTAATCTGTTATTAGGAAGCAGATATTTACCCTCATTTTGAAGCATTAAGTTTTGAATGTGCTTTCTGTCCTCTAGGAGGCGACGTTCGACTGAGCGCAGGCCGTCACAAAGCAGTGAACCGTATGACCCGTATGACTTCACCACCTCGGCAGATGTACCTCAGAGTGAGCAGAGTTGCACCATCTCATTATCATAGTGGCTTGAACGCATGTGATGACATTACTTTTTTTATATGCTAATATATTTACATTGTTATTTTTTCTTGTGTTCAGTCCAATCTCCAGCTTCTGCAAGGCCCAGTGAGGAGCCCATGGAGACGCCTGAGCAAAATGGCCACGCAGAGCTATCAGTGGACAGGTGGGTTGCAAAGCACAATGAAGAAGAGTCGCAGCAACCAAATACAAATAAATAGAAAATAAACAGCAAATTACCTCCATAAAGGTACACGTGGGTCATTCACAAAGGGAACACATGTTTCAATAGACTTCAATATACAACTAAAAATAGAACACAGGATTGCCTTCAATTACAAGCTATTAGAAAGTTGTAATTGTATTTGAACAGCAAACTCTATTTTAACAGTCCCAGTAGCCACAGATTACTCTAGACTTAGACAGTTTTGTCAGATGTTTTCTTCACGTTTTTATGCAAATGTCCTTTATAGAGAAAACATCTGGGTTACGCATGTAACCCTGTTCCCTGAGAAGGGAACGAGACGTTGCGTGAGCTTCATGCTGTGGGAAACGCCCTCACGCGTGACTGGTATCTGAAGTCTGTGTGAAATCACGCCTATTTATAGGCCTGCCGTGGTCAGGTGACGTGTCAATTTCACGCATCGCATGACTATAAAATGGCACCTGTGAACCACGTCATCAGCCTCTATTATCTGAAGCGAAGACACAATTCACAGGCATGCCCCAGTATGACAAAGCTACACACAGGGAACAGGGTTACATGTGTAACCCAGACAGTCCCTTTCAAAGGGGACTCAACGTTGCATGTGCTTCACGCTATAGGAACGAGAATACCCACTCCATCATACTGATGGTATTGCCTGTTCAAAAGATCCGAGCCTGAGGGTCACTGCAAGACACTCGAACCCAGGGTGGAATGCATGTCAAAACTGTAATATCGAATGAATGTGTGCGGCGTAGACCATCTCGCGTCAGATTGTCATTGCACTGTGACAGATCGCTGATCAGAGAAGACTGAAAACTTGGGACGACATTGGCTAGGGGAGGTCCTACAATAACACTGGGGGCTAACTGCCCTAACAACCTCATGTCCCCTGATTCAGCTGAGAAGAGAGCGAGCCGTGAGCAGAGCTGCCTAATTGTGGTGTTCATAGTGCAGACAGACAGCCCTCTCAAGGGGCATGTGGCATGCTCCACCCCCAGACAGTTCACACAAAAAGTGTGTCTGTCCCCCCGTAATGAAACGGGGGCGTGTGTGTGTGTGTATTCTTGTGCCATAGAATCTGACGTGTGTGTTTTGCAGGCTGAAGGAGTTCAAAGCCGCATTGCTGGAGGTCTTCCGCACCGCACACGCTCAGTCCGTGGGCATGAACGCTCTGATGGGAGACATCAACAAGAACCGATCCGCTCCGTTCGAGCAGGCCGAGGTCCGAGCAGCTCTCGCACGCATGCAGGACGACAACCAGGTCATGGTAGCTGATGACATCATCTTCCTCATCTAATGAGGGGAAAAAAACTAAGGATGGAAAGAGAAAAGGGAGAAAGTGATAACACTGCAGAGTGTGGACTTGTTTTTATTGCAGATATGTATTTGGATATGCAAGGTTTAATTTGTTGTAATTCACATGCTCATCTATATTCATTCTTTTATTTCTTTTAAATGGTGATTTACATTGTTTTATCTGTGGTTGTTTTTTTGTATGTAAAATGTATGTATTTCATTTAGTTGACCTTTTTTTAAAATTCAGTTTTTGAATTAAGTAAGTGGTGACGAATGTGTGTGTGTGTGTGTGTGTGTATTGTCTGTTACTCAAAAGAAGGTAATGTTTCAGTTCAATGGAAAAAATAAATTAGCTGTCACCTGATTTTAGGCTTGATTGACTGTTTTGTTTCTTACCAGGTTTAGAGTGTAATTCAGTGACCCAGATAATTAAAAAAAGAAGCAAAAACGTACAAACAAACAAACAAAAAAATCAAACTCCAGAAGCATACCTGTGGTTTTGTGGCTTTTGTTGCTGGGCAAAATGGACAGTTTCAACATATGCATTACAATCTTTCTTAAAAACTGTACAAACAGAAATCCTGTTTCTGAATGTAAATCATGAATGTCTGTGAGACGCAAGAGCAGTCACGTAACTTTAATTCCAGATATGAGTTTTTGCTGGGGAGTTGCCCACTGTCACTGTCACCTTTCCTCCACTGGCCTCAGACTGAAGCGGTAAGCACTGGGGGTAGAAACAGACTGGTGTGTCATAGTGAAAGTGTAGCTGATGTGTATCAGTGCTTGGAACTCTGCTGTGTTATAAGTAATGCAGTACTTCCCAAGCACTCGCACACACTCACTCACACACACTCACACACCACCTTAACAAGATTATGTGCATCTCCACAGAGTATGCAGTTTCTTATGCATGGGGGTCTTGTTTAAACGGCAGGGTCACTTATGGGTATCACCTCAGTATACTAACATCATAAACGGTACACTATTACTATCAGATATAACTGAGATGCAGTTTTCACCCACTCAAGGATTATTTCTCTTTTTGATGTACTGCAACATCAAATTGAATTGTATCCGAATGGGATTTTTCCCCCTGCTGCTTTTCAAGTGTCTCAGAAATAAAATGAAAGTATTTACATGTCCTCAGACATTGTCTATTTGAAAAATAAAATAATAATAATAAAAAATCTAAACATGAATTGACTTATAAGACTTGATAAGTGTTCACCTCCTCAGTGTGAATTACAGACTTGAGTTGTCTCGGATGTGCGTCTGTGAGCTTTGCGCCTTTAGATTTCTCAATAGAAATTTTCTCTATAACAACTCTATAACAAATTAGATCGAGAATTTTGGTCGACAGCAATTTTCAGGTCATGTTACACATTTTCCACTGGATTTAAATCTGGGCTTTGATTCAACAAGCCACTCCTTTGCAGTTTTCCCCCTTTGCTTTAACTCATTGTGCAGTTGGACCATATATTTTTAACCTAAATGCAGATTTCTGGCTGACTGGAACAGGTTCTCCTGAACAGTTTACTTCTATTTTGCTCCATCCAATTTGCTTATGATGGCAACAAGCTTTCCAGTTCCTCCTGCTGAAAAGCAGCCCCAAAGCATGATGCTACCACCACCATGCTTGATCATATGAATGGTGTTACCTGGGTGTAGGACTGTATTTGGGTTGCGCTTGAAGTTCTGCTCAAAGAGTTGAATTCAAAAAATTCAACTCTTTGAGCAGAACTCTAAGCACAACCCAAATACAGCTCTACACCCAGGTAACACCATTCATATGATCAAGCATGGTGGTGGTATCATACTTTGGGGCTGCTTTTCAGCAGGAGGAACTGGAAAGCTTGTTGCCATCATAAGCCAATTGGATGAACCTTTGCAGAGGTCTTCTGAAGCTGGTCACCTCCATGACCTTTGAGCCCGGCTACTGAGTTTGGCCAGAAGGCCAGCTCTAAGAAGAGTCTGGTGGTTCCTAACTTCTTCCATTTCACAACGATGCTCCTGGGAACATTCAAAGCTTTATAAATGGTTTTATACCCTTGCCCAGATCTATGTCTTGACACAATTTGATCATGGAGTTCTACAGAGCTTGGCTTCATGGCTTGGCATGCACTGTGAATTATGGGACCTTTTACACACAAGTGTGTGCCTTTCGAAATCATGTCGTATCAGATGAATTTGCCACAGTTCTGAAGACAACTCAAGACAATTAAAGCAAATAGGATGCACATGAGCTCAATTTGAGTTCCTTAGTCAAGGGTCTAAATACTTATTTAAATGAGAGATTTAAGTTTTTCATTTTTAATAGATTTGCACCAATTTCTAAAACAAACAAACAAACAAAACAAAACAAACAAAAACATTGTTTTTGCTTTTCCATTATAGATTATTATGTCTACATGGATAGGAAAAAAATGTCTATTTAATCCATTTTAAATTAAATCTATAACACAATAAAGTTTGCAGAAAACAGAAGAGATCTGAATACTTACCAAAAGCATTATTATTTTTATTACGATAAATTTACGATTATTATTATCGTCCGAGAATGACTCATGTGATCGTATCTCCTGTTGTGGTTTTAGTATTCGTTGCCAGCTGTGTTATAAGAAGTCAATCAGCATTTTAGTGACCTACATTCATGCAAAGTGGGCGACATCATGTCTGCTAGAAGCTGCTTGTGCTGGAGGAAACTGTAGACCTAAATGTGCACAATCCTGTCACTTACACATAACCTTGATAACTACAATGCTTGGAGAAACACTTCCTCTAGGAGAACAGTTTTTCTGGATCATATAACCCCAGAAAATATATTATGTTTGTGTTTAACCCAATGTTTAGGGTCGTTGTGTTGTTGAATCACCCAGAATCTCCCCAGATTCAGTTTCTTGGCCATTGAGATTAAATTCTCCTCTAATACGAATGTCTTGATACATCGCTCCATTCATGATGTTTGCGTTTAGCGTGTACAATAGTACATGGTGTTCAGTATATCAGCGGTGATACTCATTACTCGGTTAAACTAGATGATAGACTTTTGTGAATAGCTCAGAACAGGAATCAAATCAAGCATTTACAGGGTAAGAAAATGGTTACTCACCTTAAATCTGAACTTTTTATGGCCCTAGTCTTGGGCCTCTAAACATGAGAAACCAGGGTAAAATATCTTTTCCTTAATTTGGACTTTCATCAGTATGCTCTCAAGTCAACAGTGAGCCTAAAAAGTAACTGCCAAAGTCTTTTAGTTTGTAAGTAGTACAAATTGGTCTCTGGGGCAAATGGGAAAATGGGGCAAATGGGACACATAGACAAATGGGGCAGTGGTGGCTCAGTGGTTAAAGGCTCTGGGTTACTGATCAGAAGGTCAGGAGTTCAAGCCCCAGCACTGCCAAGCTACCAATACTGGGCCCTTGGGCAAGGCCCTTAATGCTCAATTGCTCAGTTATATAAATGAGATAAGGGTGTCTGCCAAATGCTGGTAATGTAAAATAGGTCTCAGTGACATTTTACAATACATGGTAATGTAAAATAGGTCTCAGTGACATGGATTTACTTAGCTCTAACATACAACACTCAGGTACAATCCTCTACAGCATTCTTTGTCCAAGGTGTTTTTAATTAACACAGTTTAAAAGAAACATTATCTACGGTTCTTTCAAAGTCAGTGTAGTGACAAATACAATTCAAACATCTTGAACGGTTGAACTAACCTTCTGAACAGTAATGGCAAAATATCCATCCAAGTGTTAGTGAAGTTAAAATAAAATGCTGACATGAATCTTAGAGCTGTGTTTAGTATGATAGATCATTGTAATTTTAGTCAGGCAATCAGAAAGACATGTTCTGTGTTTTCTGTGGTGTTACCTCACATAACCCCCCCCCCCCCCTTAAAAATAATAATAATAATAATAATAATAATTTGCCAACTTCCATATCTGTATAGGCAGTATAGAACCATGGTTCAGGTTTTGGCAGGTTGTTCCCTTGTTCACTTTGATATTTTACCCCTAACACATGCCAAATAACACTTTTAGTGTCTGGGGGTGCGGTCGAGCACACATCTAGGGAAACTGCATGATTTCACATACAATTGTGTTGCATTATCAGTGTATCTGATGAGGAGGAATTAACACAATAGAATCAAACGGGTCAAAATTATATTCATACATTTTAGAAAAGACATCGACAGATAAATTATGCTTACATGCTTGATTACAACAACAACAAAAAAAAACCCCAACAACGTTAAATGGTTTTTCTTCATTATTATATCTTGGATTAAACAAACAAACAAAAAACAAAGCTTTACACTGAGTACAATTATGGTTTAGAAATGAAACTGAAAAGACATTTTTACACATATCGCTTTTAGGTTGTTCCTTTGCACGGGCCCAGACTGGAACATATTCAACAGCTCATCAACATTTAAAAAAAAAAAAAGTGTGTCATGGGAAGGAAACACAACACAAGAAAAGCATGACATGTATAGCTATATAAAGGGGGGGAATTCACACACTCTCATTATTCGCTGAATGGACCAGTTCCACACTGAGGACGGTCTACAATACTGACAGTGCGCCTGTTTGTCTCAAGATGCACATTTCAGTGGTTAGTTATCATATCTACTTTTTTCCTGTAATTTTGCTGTAGTATCACTGCTGTAAAACTCTGTTAACGAGTGCTGTAATGTAATCGTTGAAACTGTCATGAGCACGATGTTTGTAGAAATGTTGACTGATATGCATAGAAACTGGTGCGTTTCCCTGAAACATTGATTACAAGCCTTAGAAGACATTTCTTTACTAAATAAAATCTCCTCTCCTCTCCTCTCCTGTCCTCCAAGCTTTTCAAGGTCGTACTGTTGTTGGCGTTGGGTGTCCTGTTGCTCGGAGCAGATCGTTCTCCTGCAGGACGCAGAGGAAAGAAGGACTGGAAAAATGGTCCAGCTAAAAGGGGCTCCAAAGGAAAGGCCCCAGAACTGCGGATAAGTTTTGATTCTGCAGTAGAAAACCAACTAGATACCTACCAAATCTCTCCAAACCAGTCAATATCACCATGGACTTATGAGTGAGTCTGTTTAAAAATTTATACACGGTGTTATATACATACAGTGAGGAGAAATTAGTGTTCAGACACTTTTGTTTTTGGTATTTAATATTCTTTCAGAACATCTAGTCAGATTTAACTAGTATTTCCTGTTATAAGACTACAATATAACAAATATAAGATAATTAATAGTCTTTCTACACATTTTTTTTTACTAATTTCAAACTTGAAATTGAATTGTTTTACTGTCACTATGCTAAATCTAAGCATTTATTTATAGATAGACACATAATTATCTGCCAGTAGAATAATAAAGTTTAGCACTTGAAATGAGTAAAAATGTCTAGAATTAGGTTTAATACAATTTGGTTGATTGTAACCTTACACCGATCAGTCATATCATTAAAACCACTGACAGGTGAAGTGAATATCATAACAAGGGGTGGGATATATTAGGCAGCAAGTGAACAGGCAGTTCTCGAAGTTGACGTGTTGGAAGCAGGAAAAATGGGCAAGTGTAAGGGTCTGAGTGACTTTGTCAAGGGCCAGATTGTGATGACTAGACGACATCTCTAAAACGACAGGTCTTGTGGGTTGTTCCCGGGAAACAGTGGTTAGTACCTACCAAAATTGGTCTAAGGAAGGAACTCCCAAGGCTCACTGATGCGTGTGGGGAGTGAAGGCTAGCCCATCTGGTCTGATCTCACAGAAGAGTTACTGTAACACAAATTTCTGAAGAAGTTCATGCTGGCTCTGATAGAAAGGTGTCAGAACACACAATGGATCACAGCTCACTGAGTATGGGGCTGCGCAGCTGCAGACTGGTCAGAGTGCCCATACTGACCCCTGGCCACTGCTGAAAGCACCTAAAATGGGCACATGAGCATCAGAACAGGACCGTGGAGCAATGAAAGAAAGTGGCCTGGTCTGATGAATCATGTTAACTTTTACATCATTTTCTTTTATGCTGCTTACCTGGGGAAAAGGTGGCACCAGGATACACTATGGGAAGAAGGCGAGCCAGCAGAGGCAGTGTGATGCTCTGGGTAATGTTCTGCTGGGAAACCTTGGGTCCTGGCATTCATGTGGATGTTACTTTGACATGTACCACCTACTTAAACATTGTTGCAGACCAAGTACACCCCTTCATGGCAACAGTATTCCCTAATGGCAGTGGCCTGTATACAGTAAAAGTCCACATAAAATGGGGGTAAACTGTACATGGTTATTTTGGGAGCATGACTGCAGTCTTGTGGTATTGACCTGCTGTTAACCTTTTACTCAGCACAGAGCAGATCGTAATCTCTGACATGCATAACAGGGTTTTCTTTTAAAATTCCTGTTATACCGTAACATGACCTGAATATTAAAGCAGTGAACGCACAGTCAGTAAATTACTTTATTAAAACGCTTAATTGTTTGCATTCTCACTGATAGTCTCAAGTTAATCTATTCAAATACATCTCCTGAAGGTATCTAATAAATTAAAACAGCCAAGACAGGTTTACTTGAGTTTTATTTAAGACAGTAAATAGTCAAACAATCATAAACTCTCTAGTTTGCTGTTATGAGTCAGTGGGCTGCTTACGCATACAATTGTGGTTACAGTATATGAGCTCTGATTTTCCGGGGGCTGTGAAAGAGAAACAGCTTTTGTGTGTGTGTACTCAAACAAGAATGTTTTACAAAGTCATGCAGTGACATTTTAATACAGTGTTTGCAACAAACACTACTTTTATATCGCAATCCTGTCCTGTTGGTTGTGCCTATTCAAAAGGAGAAAGAACCCTAGTGGTTATGCATGATCCCATAGAGCAACAACTTCCTATTGTCAGGACACTTTTCTTCCAAACTAATGGCATTTGCCCATTTTTCACACATGGGGAACCTTTAAAAGTCTGCTACATCACACACGTCCTATTTATCATTCTTGTCTTGTAGCAGTTGAGGAACTGTATTCAAATACACTCAGTATATTGCTGTAACTCTTTGACTTTTGCTAAGCTTTAAATCTGCATTATCAGAGACCGTGCATTGAGGTGCACTATAGAATATGGGCAAATGTATCTAATATTTCTTATTATGAGATTAATATAAATTATTGTAAATCAAATATAAGCTTTCTCAGTCTGTTTTTAGTTTAAAAAATGTTTTAAATTTTTTAGAAGCGTTACATTTTTTATTCTATTGATAATTTTGCTTATTTCTAGAAATATGTAAATACTGTAAATATTTTTTTCAAATTCTGCCAACAGAACAAGACTACTTCAAGCTTGAAATGTGAAAGGTTTAATAATCTTATATATAGTTTGTTTGTAACCTTATAGGAAATACTAGATAAATGGGATTGTATTCTAGATGTTCGTACTTGTTAGATGTCAGTTTTGTTGTGTGTAGTTATTGTATTGTCAGGATTTACATAAAGTTATACATTTCTTACTAAACACTATCATAACCACAAAACACTATGTAATAGGCAAGAAAATAAGCTCTGTGGGTTAAGGTGTAAAATGGAAATTAACCTCTTTGAACGTACTGCCTCATCCCAGGGTCTCTTACGACGAATCCCGCATCCCGAGCCATATCTTCGAGGCGAAGTGTGAAAGGACTGGCTGCATGAATAAAGATGGAAGTGAAGACGCTGGTCTGGAATCGAAACCCATCTTCTACCAAATCCTGGTGCTCAGAAGAGTAAAGGGCAAAAAGAAGAAATATTCCTTCCGTCTGGAGAAATATACCACCAGAGTGGGCTGCACATGTGTTTTACCTTACATCATCTCTCACATGTAGTGCTGCAGTGCCATATTTGACTGAAAAAAAAAGTGCCTACACCTTCAAGACCCCCTGTATAGGCTATACAAGGTCATATGTTGCTCTATTATCACTTGCTTTTCAACTCAGGAAACTATCAAACATAAAGGGCTTGACATGAAGAACACTGTCAAGGGGCTAAACATTTGAACTGTTTTCACAAACATTAGTGTTGTCTCCTCAACTCTAAGCTGTTTTTTGTTCTGAGTCTCATTAACAACAATAAAGGACCAACAAAAAGACAAAGCACAAATTAGTCATTTAGTAAAGATATGTTTTACTGACTGTCATGCCAAATCAGAAATACGATCTTTATGACAACCACAAAAAGAGCAAATGGGTTTACCTCAACAATTCACATCAATATTGTCATTTTGTCTTCGGCCTAACTGCCATTAACAGGTTCAATGACAACACAAGGTGGCATGACAACACAAAGAAAAACACATAGACGTTCCCAAACAAATCACAGCATTCACAACTAATGCTAAAGCACCTTCTCTGATTGCCACTTCATTAAAATATAAGTACAGCATCTAAGTGTTTCTTCATTCTCTCTCTCTCTGTCTCTCTCTCTATCTCTCTATCTCTCTCTCTCCATCTTGTTTTCTCATTGTGTCCCTGCTCTGCTCTCTTGATATCTCTTTTCTTAGCTATCATTTGAGCATGATACAAACAAAAGTCCTTTAGCTTATATGTGCCTTTGAATTGTGCTTAAACATTTAGTAAGGAATATCATTCTGAAGAGGATAACAGTTATGAGCTTATCATTTTTTTTTTGTCATCAAATCTCATGAAAATGCATAATCTTAGTTTAGAGAAAAATCTGCGTAGAGAACAAAGGCAATGTGAATAAACTCCTTTATAAATGTTTTTTATTGAGAAATCACATGTGCCTCTATAATAAATAAATGGTAAGTGAATAAACATGCATAGCTTGCGCTTTGCTTTGCTAGATGGCATACATTTAAGAAAAAGCAGATTATTATTATTATTATTTTTTTTTAATTATTTTTTTGCAATGTGTATAGACATTTATGAAGTGCAATATCTGGTTGTCTTGTCCCCAAAGTACTGATCTTAACTTTCAACGTCTGTACGTTTGCATTATTTATTAGCTATTTCTTGTTTCTCTTCTGTCTTCTACATCATCACCTCAGTACGTACAAAGGATTGATTTTCTAAACGGTTGCTGATATCTGCCACCTGAACGTTTGACACTAGAAATTCGGCACACCTTGCATTGTTGTCCAGACAGTTATTAGTTTTGACATTTTAACCCCATGAAAAAAAAAAAAGCTTTGTTGAGTTTTAAATTGCCATTAGCGATGTCCACTATTCGCCTCCAATACTTTAATGAGAAGTGATGTCTTCTTTTACTGATCTCCCTCTTGTCCTACTTTTTTTTTTAAACCATCCCAAACACAGTCCGCTTTTCCTCCACCACTCTATCGGCATGCTTCCTCCTTCAACTCCTTATTCTTCCTCACTTCTTCTGCGTGCTTGTCCTAAAAGCATCAAAAACAGTCCTCATTAAAGTAATTAAGGACAGCTGAAAAAAAATATAAGCCTCAGTATTGGGCTACAAAACTTCTCATATTCAAGAGAAAGAACATTTCTAGGCAATAAAACATTATTTACATTATTATACATTATATAACATTACAGTTATGCCACTGCTGAAGGGAGGACATATTTACATTTATGGCATTCGGCAGACACTCTTATCCAAAGCGACTTACATTTATTTCATTTAAGAACCTTGCTCAAGGGCCCAACAGTGGCAGCTTGACGGTGCTGGGGTTTGAACTTCTGATCAGTAGTCCAATGTAAAGGTCTAATGTTTCAAAGTTATCTGGCATCATTTATATTAGAAAAGAAGGTTAAACCTACAGCTCTTTAGTTTGTTCCCAACCTTCTATTTACAGCCCTACAACAGGGTGTTAGTCAGTGAAGATTTGAAGTAAAACATAATATCCTGCCCCTACAAATCTCTCTTAGGGCTTGTTGCAATTCCAATTTAGACCACTAGGTGCAATAATAACTCATGAGGTGGCAGTGTGGTAGTGTGGCAGTGAGCACGCTGCCTCATGGTTGATGCACATCTAGAAATGTGAGCAAATCAACAAAAATCGCTTGTATGTATCAAATAACTATATCAAATAACCCAACCCCCCCCCCCCCCCCCCACACACACACACTGCTCACTCGCCCTCGCACTGAATTAAAGGGCCAGTACACCGTTGAAAGATTTAAATGAAGATGAGTTGACAAAAAAGTATATATTGCACAGAAAAATATATTTGTACAGTAGTATATTTCATATCCAGTTAATGTTATTATATATAAAGTTTATATTATATATTACCAATTTGATGTTCAGTGATGAAGTAGAAATGCTTTTGTTGTGGTGAGTGAATGTGAAGTCTAACAGGAGGTGTTTTAGAATTCAGTCAATGTTAATATGAATTAATAACATTCAATAAGTTAAGAAATCTTACTTTAATCTTCAGAATTTAGGTCATGTGTTAATGTTAATGTGAGTAATGTGTTTTCTGTTTATGAAACCAGTTACTGTGAAATAAATTGTTCAAATGGAGAGAATAAAGTTTCTATTTACAGTTCCTTCAGAATTAATAAATAAATATTATTATATATAAATATATTTAATAAATTGATTATTATTAATTCATAAGAAGGTTTAAAAGGCAGGACTATCTGTATCGGTTATCGGTATCAGTGGATATCACTCTGAATAATCGGTTATCGTATCCGCTGAGAAATTTAGTATCGGTGCATCTCTAATTTAGACCTTAAATAAATGACATAACAAGAAATACATGTATTAAAAGTGATTTTCTGGATTAAATACACCACTAACAAGTGGCTTTAAATGTGTATCTTTAGGCTAGAGAATCCATCCTGAAAAAGAAATTGCTACAAATTTTATGGTGCATTATGGGAAATAATATAGTGCACTGTCCAGGGAATATTCACATTTGGACGACACTACAAAATGGCCACACCCCAAATAGTGCACTATATGGTGAATATGGTGAAATTCAGACATGGCGGCTATTTTCGTTGCACAATACCTTTTCCTGAAGTCTCTCCAGCATTGCGGCCAGCAGGGCCTCACGGTTCTCTTTGTTGGTCTCCATCTTCTGTTCCAGCTTCTCCTTTGCGTTCTTGATGAAGTTGTTGTTCTCCTCAAAGGCCTTCTGGATGACCTCCCTCTCGTGCTCTCTCTTCTCAGCCAGGTGCTTCAACAGCTCTGCCTCCTGGAACTGAGCGGAGGCTTATGTGTGTTAATATCTTATTGTCTGGAGATCATGTGTGTGAGACAAAGACAGTGTGTATGTGTGTGTGCATTCTAACCTTCCGTCTCTCCTCAGCAGCCTCCAGCTTCTTCTGGATCTCCTCCAGTGAGGGGTCCTTGCGATGTGGCATGGTGGCATTCAGCTCTGGCACGCCATCGAATGACGGGGGTTTCAAGATCACTTCAAACGCCTGGCCCGATGCACGCTTGTTCAGCTCGATCACTTCAACGTCCTTGATCTCACACCAGTTCAGGTCCACTGCATCTATCAGAGAATGATTCAAATCTTATTTATAATATTACAAATGAGACAGGGACAAGTGGTCCCTCCCACCCCAAATTAGAAGGAAGGTAACAGGTGTCAGAGTACCATAACTTTAAAATGAAAAGAAAGTCAAACAATGCAGGCAGATAAATATCTTAAAATCACTGTAAAGCAACATACCAAAAATACAATAACTAGTATTTTTAAAAGCATGACGAGCTAGACAATGCTTATTTATAGTGATAGGGAAAAACTAAAGACTTTGTGGTTAGTATGAATATAATGAACTGTAACCAAGTGAGTAAATGTATTGAGTGATGGTAAAATGAGCTAAGAGTTGCCAGGCTACACAGGAGGCCATTTACCTTCAGCTTTGTAGGTCGGCTTCTCTGTAATGTCTTCCTTGATGCAGGAGCAGAATAGTGACACTAGAGGGAGCTCCTTCAGCTTGTCTCGATATGCTTAAGGGAGAACAGTCATGTCAACAAAGCGTCTACAAAGTGGTTCCTTCACTTCAGAGGAACTACAAACAGCATTAGGAACAACTTGGTCATTTATCTTTAGGCCATGTGGAGTACAACTGTAATGAACATGACCTGTGGAATAATGCAACCAGTCAACATACCTGCCAGGGTCATACTGTTCGTTTTCTTTCTTCACGTAGCTAGCAAGGAAGTTTAATCTGCTCTTTTCACTGAGAGAGAGAGAGAGAGAGAGAGAGAGAGAGAGAGAGAGAGAGGGGATTATGTTTCTTTCTTCATCAACTGCACTTACAGTAAGCATCAAATAACCTCATGAGCAAAACTTGTTGGCTGTTGATTATGTTAAATATATCTTTTCCCCAATACTTCTGACTAATGATATAAAGATATTATAATCCAAAATGTTGATCCTAATTAATGCTAGTGTTTTGCATATTGTTTTCCCCACACTTTTTTGAATTTTATTCAATATTTCATTTCAAGACATCTATCAACACACTGACCAATCAATAAATCAATGAATCAATTGATCTATATGGAATATTGATGTTATGTTTGCTACTTTGCCCCAAATCCATGGTAACAGCACATCCACATCTCATTGTGTAATGAGTGTAATGATGAGGATGACTGACTACACTGTGATTTTGTCCTGACACCTGCTGAGGGAATAATGTGAATTCAGATGAGGATCACAGCTACGTCAGCAAAAGGGTTCAGGTCAGTGATATGTGCTCTGGGTTTCATTTCATAATTACATAAACACATGATATGACCCATATAACATGCAGAAAAAAATTCTCATGCACCTGTCTTGGCATATGATTATGCATAATAGTGACACATGCCTTTGAAAGTGGGAGACAACCCCCCATCCCCCCCACCCCATCCCACACACACACACACACACACACACACACACACGCTAACCTTGTGCAACCTCCCATATACACTGAGTGCTGATCAATATCCACTTCCTGCAGACGTGGCTGTTTATTTACAGCTTGTCAGTGGAATGGAGAGAAGAGCCACGGCTGCGCTTGGAGGTTACTAGACATGTTACAATACCACTTTTACTTTTTCCGATACCAATAATGATACTGAAACCTTAAGTATGAGCCGATATCGATACCCATCTGATATTGTTCTCTTTGCCCAGATGAGGATGGGTTCCCTTCTGAGTCTGGATCCTCTCAAGGTTTCTTCCTCATATCATCTGAGGGAGTTTTTCCTCGCCACCGTCACCACCCGCTCACTCAATAGGGATAAATTCACACACTTAAAATCTGTATCCTGTGTTTATATATTTCTGTAAAGCTGCTTTGAGACAATGTCCATTGTTAAAAGTGCTACACAAATCAAATTGAATTATATTGAAATTGAATCCGCAAACTACTAAGCTTTAGAATGTATTTATGTATTTACTTTTCTTTTTTTTTCCACACTCTCTCAAAAAATCCAAATTCAATCTTTGCCATTTGTTAAAAGATCTGATATCAAATCCACCATGATTTGCTGCTATCAGACCCGATACCGATACTGGGTTCCATCTCTACCAGATATCATACACTGATATTATTGAAATTTTGAGCATAATTGTTACACATGCAACTTTTCCCTGTAAATCCCACTTTAAATGTATTACATAACAATCGGCTTCTGAGGCCAAAATGGCACACAGGCATGATGCCAGTCTGTAGTTAGTATCATGCTCTTCCTAGACCATAAAATATCAATCAGTGGGTACAACAACAAACATCCTCATTCACCAATAAACATCAGCATTGACTTTCACATATACACACAAGCTGCATCACGTACATTATTAATGACTAAACAAAAATGTTGCATTAGCACAGACATTACATTAGTGAACAATCTTCATTAGTGATGTCTGATGCAGCACAATCAGTCCTTTGTTCAATCAGTCGAATCCGAACATTTTGAAAGGTTAGAACTCCTTTAGATAAATGCTCAAAAAAGTCACTGGGTGGTTTGTTTCTGGACAGTGCACACTTACCCTGTCTCCTTAATAATGTCCGTAATGGTCGTCCCCCTCTCTCCTGCTTTTTCTCGGAGTCTGCACGTCCTCGGATACAAGAGCTCAGCAGCATCAGCAGCACTACCACTCCTAATGCATGACATCACCAGCTAAGGCTGCTATTGGCTGAGGAGCACAGTGCTTTCAGAGGATGGAGGGAAAGGAGGGGCAGCAATAGAGCAATAGAGGGATATATATATATATATATATATATATATATATATATATATATATGTGTGTGTGTGTGTGTGTGTGTGTGTGGAAAAGAGGGACGGGGTGACGACTTACTTTTTTGCATCGTTCTTTGGGTTCTTTTAGCCTCTCAAGCCACTGGGTTATTTATTTCAATAATTTACTAGAACTGCCTTTGTAGTGCTGGAAATGGCTCTAAGCCTGCTTTGTACTGCACAAATTTAATAAGGAAATTCTTATTCTTAAACTCATTTATGCCATTTCAATTTCTCTAGAAAAAGCAAATAGACAATAACATCTCCACTATTCAGTTTCTGATACTTTTTCATGCCAATTAAGAAAAACCTGCTTGTTACTTTGTAAGATATTTGTAAGATACATATCTGAAAATAAAAAATAACTTAAAAAAAGCTGTTTATGACAGCCTTAATTATCATTAGATGACATCTGAAAATTCTTTAATATGTGAGATACTGGCTTAAAACAACATCTATTTCAGTTTTACAAGTGTTCATGTGTCAGACTTTGCTGTTTGGTTGTCGCTGCCAAAGAGAGTTGTCTCTTTGAGAGGTGTGAGACAATGTCGAAGGCTGTCGCTGTGCTAAAATGCAGAGAAAAAAAGGAGAAGAAAAGACGTAGAGTGACAAACCTAGTCAGCATGGAAGTAAAAAAAAAAATCACTGTCACTGACAAGAGAATTGAGTTTTTATGATGATGTTACGTTTTGCTTTAGGAAGCATGGAGTCAGTGTTGTGGCTGAACAGGAGAAATAATCAGCTGCCTGTTTATATCTTGTGTCACATGTAATATTTCATTCAGCAAAAAACCCCATAACATTTAGTTGCTACTGTAATTTCAATGTTGTTTAGAACATGTCACTCCTTCATGCATGTGGTGCACACTGCAAAAACTTACATCTTAGCAAGTGGAAATACAATATCTTGAATATAATCAAATGTATCTAGTGTTTCCTATTAAAAGATTACAATAAACTAAATATGAGATTATTAAACCTATTCCTATCATTTTTTAGTTCTAGCTTTAGCATTTTTTTTTTTTAGCTTTTATTTCTAGAAACAAGCAAAAGGATCTGACAATAGAATAAGAAAATTTAAAGCTTGAAATGAGTACAAATGTCTATAAAAAGGTTTAATAAATGTATAGTAAATTGACAGTTTAGTGCACAGTTATAGAAGGGAATGATATATAATCGCACTATCCAGTGTCACCCAGATGAGGATGGGCTCCCTTTTGAGTCTGGTTCCTCTCAAGGTTTCTTCCTCATATCTCTCAGGGAGTTTTTCCTCACCACCGTCGCCTCTGGCTTGCTCATTAGGGATAAATTCGTACATTTAAAATCTATATCCTGAATTTATATATTTCTGTACAGCTGCTTTGGGACAATGCCCATTGTTAAAAGCAAATATACAAATAAAAGCAAATTGAATTGAATTGAATATTGTGCTAATGATAAAAAATACTAGATAAATTTGACTCAATTCAAGATATTTTCACCTGCTAAGATGACATTTTTTAGAAACCCAGCCCTGTTGATCTGATATATTACAGCAGCTATATTCCCATAATCTAGATGATGTCATCCAAATGACTTTTATCGGTAGTGAAGAAAGAGAGAGAGAGAGAGAGAGAGAGAGAGAGAGAGAGAGAGAGAAGATCACAAAAGAGGGTGTAGAATGAAATAGGAGGAAATAAAGGAACTCAGAACAATACAAGAAGGGATGTTAGGTTTAGAGAAATGTAGCCAAGTTGACGGTGTGTCCTTATGTCGTTGTCTCCCCACTACACATAAGGATATCTAAGAGAGGATATCACTCTCTTACATGAAAGATTCAGAGCTATTAACTCACACTTATATCCTGTAAAAAATTATAAACTTCCAATGACATCATACACACAAAGCCTGTGTCAACCCTCTCTGTTTCTATTTACTCTCAGTTATAGTGCTCCACTAGGACTATGACTTAAACCTGAAAAGCTTCTCGTGGCAGACTTCAGGATTTGCACAGATGCCAAACATGACTCACTCAGGTAGGGCAAGTGAGAGGGAGGAAGTGCAATCTGACATCGACTCCCTCTTCTCAATGACTTCACTCTCTTGCCTTATCGATCCGGTGTAGCAAATTAGATTGCATATTTGAATTCAGTTAAAATGATGCCTAAGTCATGCATTAAAAGGTGACAGTGTATAATTCCTGAATAAACACACAGTAAGTAAATCATTTGTTCCCTATTCCTCGTTCGTGTTTCCCTTTGTCTGAATAAGTATTAGTTTAGTCTTTATTACAGATGTGAGATAATTCCTGTTATTCCATTGGGTCAAATTGTTCTACTGAGAGAGAGAGAGAGAGAGATAGAGAGAGAGAGATAGAGAGAGAGAGGACTAAAGGGCAGAAAATGGATTTCTATTCCACTGAGATTTGTAATTAATTCAAGGCATCTTAAAGAATGCTCAGTGCTGCTTTCCTTGCAGTCAGTACACAGAAACAGCAAAAACACACATCCCTTCTTGAAGCTTTCTTTTAAATTTCTTTTTTGTTCTTGTTGTTGTTGTTTATTTATTTATTTATTTATTTATTTATTTATTTATTTTTACAGAAATATGTGTCGCCTTCCTGATCAGACTTTGGATCTTGGCCACCTTGAAAATAAATGTCCTAGAACTTATATTACTTTCAGGCAGTTCTGTTTTATTCCTGATTGTTGTAGAATGCCTTTTCAGCCTCTCGTCCCCCTTTCCTTGACACCCCCCCATGTTCGTTAATATTCATTGGATTGCTAAGCTTTCTCAATGATAGAGCAAACATTTTGCATGCCAATATAATCAGACGTCTTCTTTCAGAGATCAACAACTTATTCAGCTTTTTCAAACCTAGTCAGAATATATGCTGATTCACTGCTGTTTACTGTTGCCTTTTTTCATACGCTGATGTAGTCTGAGAAAATGATCTTGATCCCATTATCAGATTTTGAGCTGTCTGTAAATATAGAAACCGTTTCAGTAGGATTGTCTTGTTTAAAAAAAAATTGTTATGTTCTGTGTTTGGTAACTATTGTACTGAACCATGGCATTTTGTCTATGTGTGACTACCATGGATAAATTATGGTAAAAAAAAAAATAGTACTGAGAGTATTGAGTTAATTGAGTATTGAGATATTAGTGTATGGAATAAATAAATGATTTTTTTTGCCACTTTGGAGCTCTCAATTTGAGTATTGTTGCTCGTGTTAAATAGAGTAAATAATAGTAAATAGTATAGTATGTGAAAATAAAGCACCATCAGTGGATTGTTCATATAGAATATAGGTGAGAAGCATATATTTAATAAGCTTGTCATGACAGATATAATTTAGTAGATATAATGTAATAAAGAGCAAACAAAACACCAAACATAAACTATGAACTCGTGATACTAAGAAAAGACACATGGACATGAAAGCATAGAGTACAAAATGACAACATGAGACAAATGAAGACAATGTGTGCAGTGCAAAACGTGCCTTATACACAAGAGCTAATTAACCCCAAACATGAATCAGGTGCAGATAATCATGTGACACGATCAGGTGATCTGGATGGGGTGCCAACCCATCGCAGGACACAGTCACACACACAATCACACACACATTCACACACTAAGGACAATTGGAAATGCCAATCTGCCTACAACGCATGTCTTTGGACTGGAGGAGGAAACCGGAGCACATGGAGGAAACCCCTGAAGCACGGGGGGGAACATGTAAACTCCGTGCACACAGGGCAGAGGTGGAAATTGAGCCCCCAACCCTGGAGGTGCAAGGCAAACTGTGATTTTATATAGAGTGTATACATAAGGAGAGACTTTGTCACTGATGAAGGGAATATTTTATGTTTTCTCAGAATCACTCCAACTCTTTAGTTCAGAAAACCACATAGTTATTTTTAAATTTGTAATTCCTAATAATGATAATGATATGTTTATAATAAACGGGGGGGGGGGGGGGGGGGGGGTTGGGTCTGGGGGGTCATCACATTGGCTTAGTGGTTAGCACGTTTGCCTCATACCTCCACCCTGTGTGTTCGTGGAGTTTGCATGTTCTCCCTGTGGTTCAGGGGTTTCCATTCATAACAGATGTTTAGTAGTTAAACTGTCCACTGTTCTTCATAAAAATCTCCCAGGTCCTGCACATTCTTTGCTTTTCCAGCATCTTCTGCATATTTCACTTCTTTCCAACAGTGGCTATGTTGAGATCCATCTTTTCACCATCTTTTCACCATCTTTGGGGGGCAGTAGTGGCTTAGAGGTTAAGGCTCTAGGTTACTGATTGTAAGGTCGAGGGTTCAAGCCCCGGCACTGCCAAGCTGCCACTATTTGGCCCTTGAGCAAGGCCCTTAACCCTCTCTGCTCCAGGGGTGCTGTATCATGGCTGACCCTGCACTCTGACCCCAACTTCCTATTACATGCTATGTAATGTATATGTGACCAGTAAAGACTCATTATCACACTGAGGACAACTGAGGGACTCGTACACGACTATTACAAAAGGTGCAAACATTCACTGATGTCCAAGAAAGAAACACAATACATAAGGTTTAATAATCTTATAATTTGAGATTTTCAATCATATACCAAAAATTACTAGACACATCTGACTATATTCGAGATATTTTCCCTTGATGTCAATTTTTTTCTTCGCAATGTGACTGAATAAGGAATGCATGATTATGAGTAAAAGAGTATTGGAGCAAATGATCCTTAGTTATACTTACTGATGTTTCATTATTATTTTTCCGAGCCTGAATTGCCTTAAAAGGCCTCATCCTCATCATATGCTGTTGCAAGCACTGTGATTATCATTCACATACCAAGAATATGTTTAGCTCTAATGATCAGGGCACGATTTCTTTCTGAACTGTAGGCTGGTTTGGTCTGTCTCATCTGCATGCAATGAGAAAAACCACATCCCAGTTCTGTTACAGAGCAATTCATCACACATATGCAAAACCTGCTACAGAGCTCATTAGCACATAGCATGATATATCGATATGCTAGTAGTGATGAGGCTCTTGTGCCCTTGAGCTCTGAGCTACAGCTTTTTCACCTCAACATTATAATTTACTAGAGGAAGTAAATAATAATCACTTTCCCCAGATGTTCTGTGTGACTTCCTTTAAACATGACTGGAAAAATAGAATGAGAGCCCGGAGTTCAGGTGGATGACATGACCTCTGAGGTAACAGGAATAATATATACGATATATATGCTGGAATGTGGGCCTGGTAGGACTCCCTTCTGGGAATATAGCATTCATGGATGAAGTGGATTGCACTTGAAGATAATGTGTTGGGGAGGGAACACACTGCTCTCCTTCATCCACATTAGTACTTACAGTATGCTATGCTCCTGTTTCAGGGGGATTCTCGGTTCTTCCAGTTGAAAAGTTTTCTTAGATATTTTCCTCTATTATTTCTCTGTGGGATTTTTTTCCTGCTCTGATGGTCACAGTGATATTTGTAATAAGGCCGTTGTATACAATACTATAAATGTGCATAGTTGCTTTGTTTTGACTTTGAAATACTCAAAGGGTTATCAAAGACTAATTCATGACACTCAAACTAGGCATGCCAGCGCAATTGTTTTTATTCACGTGATGTCACAAAAAAATCTGTCTGCCATTTTGATTCCCTACACAAACACC
Organism: Ictalurus furcatus; assembly: GCF_023375685.1. Lineage (NCBI taxonomy): Eukaryota > Metazoa > Chordata > Actinopteri > Siluriformes > Ictaluridae > Ictalurus > Ictalurus furcatus. Next base: position 13,373,534 of record NC_071279.1, read on the forward strand.
ACATCTCAAACACTGTGTAGTAAATATGCCAATTTGTGGTATGTTCCAGTTGACCAGTTGGACAAAGAAAGTTGTGATGAATCAGGACCCCAAGACTCAGATATTAAGGAGAAGTGGGATCGAACGATCTTCTGTTTAAATTGTTTTGCTCTTTCAATATTTGCTTTCTGCAGTCATGACAAAGTAAAATGCTGTTTTACAATTTATTTGCACTGTGAAGTCCAGACTCCCAATCCTTGATTACATTACCTCACCCAGGTTGATCTGTTTAACTCATTCGTCCTCCACAACTCCACAGATATAGAGAATGGATTTGAAACGTACAACTTAATTAGACAATTTTAATTCTAAAAATTCTCAACAATATTGACAAACCATAAAGATCTTCCAGGAGCGATCTCAACCCCCATCCTACATGCACATACATGCAGGTACAGTCATTTGTCACCTGGGGTGAATGAGTTACATGTAGGACTGGAATGTTGTTGTTGTTGTTTTTTTTTAAAAAAGAAATTAAATAAAAATAGTTCGAATTTCATGTAAGAAGGCCTATCTGCATGAAAGGACCAATCCATTAGGGAATCAAAATGGCCACACAGTTACAAACCTGTTGCATTGTGGGTAATTGCATAGATCGCAGTGAAAACATAGGATGCAATACTAAAAGTAGGAAAATGGCTCAATTTATACAATAAAATAATGTAATGCATAAACTAACAAGATTTTTTTATTATTATTATTATTTTTTTTTTACAAAAGGCTGAATGGAAACATAAACGGAAATATTGATGTATAATAAATGCTAGCATTTGATAGCTCTTATTAGCATTCATTCAGACAAGTAATGATGTAGTGATGTAGTGATGACAACTGGGACAGTGACTTTGCTTATATAGAGATATGTTAACATACAAAATATAATATACAACATTTGTTGATATGTTAATGTACAAATAATGTAAAAAAAAATATTCTCAATGCTGATGTTTGATATGAGCATGATCTGAAGCTCTTGACTTGTATCTGCATGATTTTATGCATTGTGCTGATGCCATATTATTGAATGATTGGAAAACTGCATAAATGAGCAGATGTATAAGGTGTTCCTATTAAAGTGACTGTTTAGTGTATGTCTGAGTAATAAAGACAGATGTGCAGACTGCAAACTCACTTTTTCATTATGTTTACTTCTATTGTGTATGATTTCATTAGCAGATTTCATTATTAGTACTCTGTAGCTCATAGGTTCATTCTTATTAAGTGAAATCTTTATTTAACCAGGCACACTCGCTTTCATTTGCAAGATTTGTCTGGGTGAGAATGAGCATGAAGAGCACTTTATCAACCTTAAAATGCTAAATAGGCCAGTGTGCTGAACACTGACTTAATAGCTACTTAGAAATACATTTGAAAAAAAAACAAAAAAAAAACTGGCTTAAATCTAGTATTATTAATATTGGGGTTTACTTTTACTGATTACTGTGCAAACATTTTTCTAATTTAATATCTCATTATTGGTGTCACATTAAAGTATTTCAGCTTTGTCATGCACTTTAGAGATTGTTTTTGAAGGCTACACAAAAACTCACATCCTCATCTTTCTACCTTTCCCACAGCTGGTCTCCTTCTACCTCATGAGATGGTCTGAATCACTGCTTCTGAGGCGGGTATGACTTTTCCTCACATCCTGGGAGGTGAGATACAATCTGCTACTAGAGAAAACTTGCCCTTTATTTATTTATTTATTTATTTATTTATTTATTTATTTATTTAAATGACTAGGGTAACTGCAGTGAGCATTACTTACACCCTAAGGTGTTGTTGTGCACTCCCTCTTGTGGTGAACATGTGCTTCTAACTGCCTAGACAATGCAACAATCCTTAAAGTGATACTCCATTAAAACGGTTTGAGGATATCTTAAGTGTTATATCTGAGAGCCACAACCATGGCATTCCATGTCTTCTTGTTCATTCAGACCCTCACATGCAGATGCACATGTTTGAGGCAGTTCATAATTAGAGTACAAATATAAAGTATATCCAATAGAGTTTTTCTATATAATCATACACATTATGCTCATTACAAGTGAGGACAGATTCCTATCATATGACCGCTATCAACCGGATAGGGTGAAGTCTAATATGTGAGCCTTTCAGACACATAAAGCTAGCCAATCATTTCTTTTCAAACTGCTGCTCACAGGGCAGTGTAACGGACTCAAAGAAAAGCTCTATCCACCTTCTTCTGCAGACATGTGCTCACAGACACCCATGATTGGCTAGTGTAACTGTGATTGACAGGGCAGAGAGTGTATGCCCCTCCCACCAGAGAGGATGGGCAAAGTTTTGCTCCTTTGGCTTTGTGGATTGCTGTGGGATCCATCCTTGGGATTTGAACTCACGATCTCCACGTGATAGGTTGAATGATTTTCTGTTGGTGCGCCAGTTCTTCAACCTCAGCTGCAACACTCCTGTTTATAATTGGTCTCAGCTAGTGATATGTGTGGGACTGTTTCGTTTTATCCCACTAGTGCAGTTATTATTTTTTCTTTGTACTTGCTTTTGATCATTTACAATGAATTATTTAGGTCGATTTCCCAAAATATAAAACAAACTAACAGCCTAATTTAAACCAGGCAGTACCTAAGGTTGAATGAACAGATTATCTAAGTGGATTGCTGTTTGTTCTTCCTTGTTGTTTGTCCTGCCTCCTTCATATCTGACTGCTCGCCCACACCTGCATGACTTTTATGCTGTGTTATGTAAGATCCCAGGCCTGAGGCACACCTTTAGTCTTAAAGATACCCTGTAAACCTTTCTGTAAAGCTTTCTAAAATAAAACAAATAGTGCGTCTCTTATTCTTATCAGCCCAAGTCAACAGGAGGGCCTAGGGGTTGGCCTGGCCCACCCAAAAACAAAACTGGCCCACCTGGGGTTGACTTCCTATGTAGGTCAACCCCACTTTTTGGGAAAAACAAACACAAGATCAGATTCAATGCAGGGTACCATAGAAACAATAATAATAAAAAACAAACAAACAAAAAAAACAACCTGAATATTGTGACATTAAATATTTGGATTAAATAGTTAAATAATATCATTCTTATGCTCCTTCATTCTTGCATTCTTGTCTGTTTAAATTCACATTCATTATAAAGCAAAAACACAGAATAAAACAAAAAGACAAAGCTGAAGAAGGGCCTGATTTGTATCTGTATTTCCATATGTGTAGAACACATTATCCGTCTATTCTGTATAGTGCATTTGTATAACCTTCGATCCTCACAGTAAAATCCCTAGTGTTGAATTAACACCCACAGTGTTTATATGAGTCCAATGGACTCATATAAACACTGTAGGGTGTGAATTCAACACTCTGGGTGTTAAATCAACACTGGTGATTTTGCTGTATACATGAAATCTAACCCTCATTGTGGCCAATAAAAGTAGAAACAGTTTGACTCAAAACTACTGGACGTGTATGTGTTTATAACGCTACTGATCATGTCATTACAGGATTCCATAGTGATAGTTCGTTCTATTATGAAGCTCATCCTACTTGTTTGAAAAAGTGCAGAGACTCTCATTAGCAGGGATTGAAACAAGGCTCATTACTGCCTTTGGGCTGCACTGTTCAGAGAACAACACTCACCTTTCATGACATAAAATGACTCCTACAGTAATAGCTGTCAGGGCTTATTACACTGTGTTTCCAAATGCATGCCAGGATGTCTGTAGAGAACGTTGAAAGGAATGCACAAAACAGTGATAACCGTCACCTCACTTAAATAAAGCAACACGTTAGGTGAAAAAGATTTCAGCTTTGTAATCAGCTGAAACAGAGTCAAATGGATGCAAATACACAGGACATTATACAGTAGTTACAGTCTCTCTAAACAAGTATGTCAATATGATATATTAATATCATGATACACTTTGTATCATGTGTGTACAGTAGACATGATCGTGTGTTCTGTTCTTAAGGTACATTTGAATTAAAACCTATTGACAGGGTCTCTTTGAATGTGATTGGCAGCAAAGGTGTGCCTATGCAGTGTTTGGTAATATTGTGATAATTACAAGACCTCTTTTCAATAATTCAATATTCTAGGACATACCTTTTGCGAAACATTATATAATAATAGCTTTATTTTTAAATAAACGGTGGAAATGGGCATACACAAATTTAATACCTACCCTTCTGACATATGAAATTGTGCATGCAAAGTGGCTTTCAGATTTAGTAAATCACATTGTTGTGGTACGATTAATTAATCTGCATGGACACCTCACTGTGTTCTGCACTTAGAAACACTCTTAATTCCCTGTTCATTTAAGGAAACATGCAAACTACAAAACATTCATATGAAACACACAATGCACTTACACTGTTATAGCGGGCTATGCGTCAATACCCCGTTTTAGTTCATCAGAGCCTGACACTTTAAGAGGTTAAGAAAGAGGACGCTAGAAAAGCTGCTGATTTTTTACATGAAAACAAGTTTGGTCCCCCAAAACTGCGGTTGTACAACGCTGCTTTATTTATATTTAGTTTATATGATTTTCAGAATGGCCTCTGGCACTCAAACAGGAAAAGCACAATGTTAGTTGACACAAGAGACTCCTTTTGAGGATCAAATAGTGCTGTCTGCCCTCTTTATCAGGGTTAATAGGAAGCAGATCTTATGGTCTTATGGTTCACTTCCAGGAATGTGCAGTTATGAAAAGGGAAGCTTTGTAGCTGTGTGAGGAGAACACGTACCCGTGCTATGCACATCCTTTTATGATGTGGCAGACGTCAGAGAGACTTTATTTAGGGCACAGTACATGGAAGGAAGGAAATAAACTGATAAATCTGCTCTTTCAGCAAATTGAAAATACACTTTTAAGAACTATGTCAGAACTATGCCTCATTTAAGACAGTCCTGGGTCAAATTAGCAGACAAGCAATCTTTCAAATTGTTACCACTACCTGGATGAATGCAAAGGCTTAAATAAAACAGGAGCATATTCAGCAAACAGGAACCCAGGAGCCCACAGCATGCATATTCAACAAACCCTGCTGTAATCATGATGTTTTTTCCAGGGAATGGGGTCTTCCATTCTCAGATTTATTGATGTTTCATCGTATGTTAAAAGGGAGTTAAGGCAGGAAATGTCTTATCGGGAACATGTAAACCAGCTGTCAAATGGTGAGCACGTTACAGTCCACCCAGGCTGTCATGGAAGGCTTTCCTCTCTCAGCATTTGAGAGCAAAGCTGTGTATCATCTTCAGAGGGATGGACAGGAAGAGCATAGCTACATTCTCACTGTCACGTTAGATAAGAATCAACATTTGCAGATGTTGCATATATGTATATATTTTTTAATCTTTCTTTTGAGTACGCTTACTCCTCTATCAGTTTCAACTATTTGCTCATAACTATGAAATGCCACTGAGTGTGTTCTTCCTGCATTAGGACTAGCTGGAGATAACAGCACAGTCGGACATCCATTTGAGTAACAGATGTCCTACAGTCTAGCAGGCCAATACTTATGAAAGGATAAACTTTCTAAATCTCTCTAAATGGCAAATTGTACTTTACAGAATCCTGATCATGAAATGCCTACTTTCCCTTAAATATAGCCTGAACCTTCTACACCAGATGTGGTGCAATATGATCACATCAGGACTACAAGAGATACTGTAGATGCAAGGCAGAAAGCGGATTAATACCTGCATTTTACGGAAGAAGAGGTGATCCTAGGAACTTGGACAATATTGCTAACAAACAAATAACTGCACAGTACTGTACTGTTATCTGCTAATCATAAGAGTGCTTTAATAAGAGGTTAAATATAACAAATATCCAGAATCCAAATATCATCATACACAGTTTAATCTCAGAGTAAATTAATCCAGAAGTCACATGCAAAATCATAATCAGTAACCACAGGCAACGGTAGGCACGCAGTATATAAGAATAAACTAGACCCTGGAATAATATAAGATGGGAAAAAACTAGACAGGCACAATCATATGCAAGAATCAGTCAGGATAACAACAGCTCCAAACTTAGCAAATGGAAAGACTTCGTGTCTAGGATATTGTCCATACGCTTTTTATATGTTCATAGATGGAAATTAAGGAAATGAATTGTTGATCAACAAAGGAACGTTCAAAATTTAGAGGAAGGTACCATTTGGTGGTGTGGTGGTGAATTGGCTATGACTGGTGTGACAATTGTCTCACTTTTTATTTTATGTTTTCCCCCAACAAACACACATTTGAAGAAGATTGGAAGATTGGAATGCGACTGAAATTCCATTTTCCCTTTTTTCCCTATAGTAGTCATAACATACTGATCAGCTGTAAGATTAAAACCACTGACAGGTGAAGTGAATGACATTGATTATCTTGGTACAGGGGCATCTGTAAAGGGGCGGGATATATTAGGGAGGAAGTGAACAGTCAGTTCTCAAAGTTGATGTGTTGGATGCAGGAAAAATGGAAAAGCGTAAAGATCTGAGCAGCTTTGACAAGGACCAAATTGTGATGACTGAACGACTGGGTCAGAACATCTCCAAAACAGCAGGTCTTGTGGGGTGTTCCCGGTATGCAGTGGTTAGTACCTACCAAAAGTGGTCCAAAGAAGGACAACCACTGAACCAGCAACAGGGTCATGGTTGCCCAAGACTCATTGATGTGTGTGGGGAGTCCAGCACAGTGCCTCTAAGCACACTCCTCAGTTAATTTACAGTTTAAGGAGGTGTGTTAGAGCAGAAAAATAATAAAACTATGCTAGATTCCCAAAAAGCAGTACATGTCTACTAAACATGTATAAATAAACAGGTATTTGTACCTGTAGTAGTATAAAACAAGTGCCAAATTCACTAGTTTTAGACTGGATCATACATATTAATACATTGTGTTCTACTTTAGTTATCAACAAGAGGCCCCACTTTGAGATAATGGCCCTGGAAGGTAAGCATGCCTATGTATAAAGCCCTCTTTAAGTTTACATATGACTGGTGGTGAAGGAATTTCAGATTAATCATGTGCTTTGCCAGTTTTTCCAAGGAGTCCAACAAAGAGGGTCTTTTATGTGCACCTCTGAAGTTGACAGACATACTCCACCCAAGTCACTGAAACCTTTTTCCATCTAGACATTCTCCTCTCTCAGCCGTTGGTCTGTTTATGGCCTATGACGTTTCTGGGAGTTGGCACCATTGGCATATGGTGAGAACCTTGTCTATGCCTTTCCTTCCCAAAACCACATGTCAGCAGGGATAAGAAAGCCTCCTGCAGATTTGGACAGGTCAACTGTTTAAACACAGAGAGCCAGTCATTGGAGGACAAGGTCCTTGGCTCTGATGAATAAGATGGAAACTTCAGGAATCAAATCCCGTGCAGAGCTCATTATGCATTGCAGTGCTTTACATGGTTTTTATCAGGCTTCACTTTAACTTCCCCTACTATTAGGCTTTGGTGTGATTCAGGTCAGTGTTTGAGTATTGAGTAAAACAGGATCAGTGCATGTACAGTAAAATTGTGTACGCCTCTCAAGGTCTGGCAGTCACTCAGAGAGAGCGTTCGAGTGTTGTGTGACAGTAAGTGTTGTATGACCGTTAGTGCCATAAGCATGCTCTTTGTCAGCACTGTGAATAACACTGTTTTTTTTAAATAGTTGTGCAGAAACCAGACAAAAACATGCTTTATAAGGAAACACCTCTTGAATTGGAAGACATTTTGGATACATTTCCTCTCAGTAATCTTAGCATGGTTTACACTGCCTGACAGTCTTTTACTTTCTGAAAAGAGTGTTAAGGTTTTGCTTACTGTGCTTTATTAGTCATTTAACTGGATGTTTGTGGTATGAGGTCAACAGCACAATTTGGCACAACTGCTGAAAAAAAAAACAAACATGTAGATATTATCCAAATTTACCACAGGCTTGGCTCACACCAGACCCACTCATGTGCAGACTGAAAGAAAAACTTCACTTTCTACTAAGCCATAAATCTGCCTATTTTATGAATGTCCATATTTTTCAGTGTTTACATTATCACAGGTTAACATGTGTCTGTACTCCTCTTGTGCTATCTGCAGCAGGTTTGGCCCCCAAGTGTGCGCTCCATCATACTGATTTAAGGCAGTAAGTGGTGAGTAAAGATGGCCTGACTGCTTTGCACTGCACACTGTGTTATTTCATATAGCATATTTATGAACTAAGTACTGATTGGGGATCAGCCATCTTCTTGTCCATCTCTGAACCTGCTCCCATTTCAGCAACTTCAGCAACTGTCAAGAGATAAACATCCCTCAGAACCTGTAAGTTCTCAGAGCAAGCAGCTTTCCCATTCCTAGGTCCACTGGTTTGACCTGACCAAGCAAGAGTATGAAGGAATCCACATGCCTCATTTACTGCTACATCTAATTTAAATGTCATTGTTTTAACATTTTTAAATGTTACTTTGTACTGCTGCTTCATCTACTTTTTATACTCTCCTATGTCTATAGAGGACTGCTCGGACACTACAACTGCACACAGCTACTAGTTATTTTACTACCTTTTGCATTTTTGACTGCACAAATTCCTGTCTCTACTGTTAGGATCAGCACTACATACTATCAAGGCTCACATACAATACATAATAATAAATTCTGCATATTTTATATATATATATATATATATATATATATATATATATATGGTATTTGTAAATAATCTCTTTTCCTTATTCTCCTCTCTCCTCCCCCTTTTTAACTTCTGCTGTGAGTGTGTGTGTGTGTGTGTGTATGTGTGTGTATATATATATATATATATATATATATATATATATATATATATATATATATATATATATATACCATTTACTCCTTTTCAGGGTCACGGGGAACCTGGAGCCTATCCCAGGGAGCATCGGGCACAAGGCGGGGTACACCCTGCACAGGGTGTATATATATATATATATATATATATATATATATATATATATATATATATATATATATATATATATATTGTATCACACAGCTGTCAGCTGTAGAGTACCTGAGCCTCATAACACAAGCAAATATAATGTACAATTTTGTGCACATAACTTAAATAGACTTGAAACTTGAAACATGATGGCCTACACTGCTCTGAAATGCACAACACACAATAACTGTTTTTTTTTTCAGGATTGTTACTCTCTCTATTTTCTTCGATGTGCCATTTCCTTTATATTTCCTTTTCTCATTTTCTGATAAAAAGGAACTGTATTTTTGCCTTGCCTATTTCCATTATTTAAAAATATGTGATGTAATTTTGAAGGAAACCTGTATTTCACAATAAGCTGTTAAAATAGCTAGGAGTTGCAGTCTGTTTAAGCAGTGTAACAAATATCCCTCTAATCCCAATCCCTCCTCGATCCTTACTACGCAGAAAAGGAAGCATGGACATACATTGGTCCCTTTGTGCATCTTCATAATATGCAGCACACGGTGGTTAAAAGGTCAGTATTGATACTCCACAGTGAAGGAAACATTAAAAGCACAACCTTTGACCACTTTTCTACATGCTGTGCTATCTTCATGACCGACTCAAATAAACCAGAGTAAGGATTAAAAAAAAAAAAATCTATGAATGATAAAACACAGATTTCATTCTCGTTGTGTTTTTGAAATGAAGCAAACTCTGAAATTTTTTTTGTGAGACACTGACATTGTGCAAGAAGCCAGTAAAGTAAAAGCTTTTTTGGATTTTATATGTATGCTTAATGTTTTTGAATATTGCTCAGTAAAGTATCATTGCCAGCATTGGACAGTCATGAAGTTCGCTGCTCATTTTGTATATGTTAGTCATAATCTCTCTAACTTATATGAATCTTGATCTTTTTTCTATCCAAGACTAATTATCACTACATGATAGAGCTAATTCTAACAATAATAATTCTACAGCAAAGACAGATTCACTATGAACAGCTTTTGCATATTTGTTTGAGGATTCGGATTACATTGAGGATTACAGAAGAAGGTCTTCATTTCATACTAACAGTGTTAAAGCGAGAGAATTTGCTGATATGACCAGCATAGTTATTTTGCCCTATATGTTTCATGTTGAATGTTGTCCACATTAATGATGCTTATATTGTGAATGTCATTTAAAGTGATAAAAAGGGACCATTTCTTTGTACGTTATTCTTTGGTTTTACTTCATGCGCATCAGGTTTGTTTTTCATTCATTGGTGTATTATGCTTTTTTTTTTTTAGATTACAGATGAACACTAAACCATATAATAATTTGTTGGCTGTTTCCCCCCAAATACTATCAAGCTTTCACTCTTTCATTTCACATGTGGGATGCTTTGGATATCATGTTAGCAAGATGTACAGGCCTTTAGTCAGCAATAAAATATACAGTCAGGAATGCAATAATATCTTGTTTTAGATAATTAGAGCTATTTCTTAGAGGCATCTTAGATGCATTTCTAAGGGAAAATGAATATGTTTTCAACATCCTAGTGTTTACATGGTGAGACACAAGTGGTGAGTTCTTGGGTTTAATAAGTGCTACAGGTCAGACAAGGAGGGACACGAGTAGTCACTAAGTGAGTAGGCATTTAGTGAGTAGCCATTTAGATGCCATTTCTTGTTTTATGCATCAAAGTGGCAGATGGAACCATGCTAAACTGATTATCCATGATTAGTTCAGGTTATTTATAAGGAAGAGAGTCTGCTCTTTTGAGAAAAGGTGCCCCTGTGAACAACCCTGGCCTGGATAAAAGCTCTGATTGTCTTCCTCTGTGAAAAAGAAAAAAAACGTTTCCAGTTCATCACCCAGCAATGTTTTAAACCTGGTTTAGAGCTGCACAAAAGCAGAGGAAGCACAGCCTATGGTTCACTACAGCATTCCAGGCATTAGCTCTTCAGCTAAATTGCTCTGCAGGGAACTAGAGAGGTGCAAGGAGGCCATAAAACCCTTTAGCTCTGACATTTGCACAAGGCTGGGATAAATTCTCCTTATGTCTAGAGAGAAATGATTGAAGGAGAATGAAGTGGTTTGTGGTGATAATTTTTTCCAGTTTAGGGACAACTTATTGATTTACCTCCACTATCTTACATTAAGGACCTAATGGAGTTAACGTTGGTCATAACAGAAGGTGAGTTATAAACAAAAGTGCAGTGGGACATGACATACTCACTGGACTGACATTTTTAGAGTGGTACAGTGCATTAACTTCACCACTTAGCATTTAAGTATAAACACGAGGGAGTCTGATGTCCAATGCAAAAGTGAAAAACGTTCTACTTGACTGTTATCACTTACAAAAAGCCACACTCGTGTGATTTTGTGTCTGGTACAGGCTGTCCATCTTTGAATACAAAATAATAAAGTACACTTGAAAGTATGACTATTTTGTTAAAATCCACACATAAATGTGACAAATATAATTGAATTGAAATTCAGGACATTAAGGTAATGTAGTAAAATATGCATAGACAAACTGTGAAATGTAATATAAATAAATAAATAAATAAGTATAATGAACTTTTGACAATTTGCCTCAGTGATACAATGTGTAAGCTTATCACCCACTGGTAAATTGAATGCTTGTTAACAAGCTGATGTACAGTAGCACAGCAGACCACAGACACCCAGACTGCTAGCTAGCTATAAATGTAGGCTTGCTTGTTAGCTAGCCTTCCAGTGGCAAAGGTGTGTAAAGTAGTTTATAAATTTACAGTTATACTCAGGTAAAATACAAATCCCCTAAAATAATCCTCACACAAACTATAGTAATAGTAATAGTAATAATATTACATTGGCACACACCTTTAGTTATGTTCACATAAAACTAATTATAATTCATTTTCTGTTATTTATCAGCTAATTATCTGCACTGGTGTCCACATACTGAATCATAATGGTACAAATTACATTAATGAAAAATGTATCCAACAGACTAACATGGCAAACAATCAATAAACACTGATGCAGCAATGTTAAGCAAGTTGTGATTTGCATTATAGGAGAGAAATTGCTTTAGTTTGAGTTTGGGTGGGGTGGGGTGGGGGGAGGATGGAACAGGGTGTAGTATGTTTTGGGTGTACTTAATATAAGTTTTGGCTTGGTCAGATGTCAGACCACTGTCCATACTTCAAAGGCCCTCAGCTTGAGGATCCTGCCTGGACTCTGATTTGTTTATGTGAGCAAGATTCAAGGTATAACAACATCAGCAACAGAGAATGCAGTCAACTGATGTTTGTAAGAAGTCAGAAGTGAAATGTTCATCTTTGATAAGAGAGATAGATTTCTTTCCTATTGAGCAGACGTCTTTGGCTTGTTCCTAATTGGGACTAAGCACAACTAAAATGTGATAAGGTAAGATAAGATAAGGTATGCATGACTTCAAAACACAGAGCACAGCGTGTGTCCCAAATGAGTGCCAGTTAACATGCCAATCATTTAATGATCAGTGTGAGAGTCTGTGAACTTGGCATGGAATGTAGATTATGTGGTTCGCATTCTGGACTAGCAACTAACTTTACTGACACCCCATTCAGATGGTATTAACATCCATCTCGGGTGATCTGCAGTAAACAGTGTCAAATGGCTCTTGTGATCCTTTCATTCAGACACAGGTGGTCTGGGACCCATGTAGCCACATTACAGTTGTTGTGTGAATTCATCCCGAAGCATCCTAACACCATCAAAAGAATCACCAGTGCTGCTACGTGTCTAGCCATTCTATTGCTACACAACGGGCTTCTTTTTTTAATACGTGGCATTAATAAAACCTTTATAGTAAAACTAAATCTCTATGTTAAAACATACCAGCCACACATGCAATTATCTAATCAACCAATAATGTGGCAGCATCACAATGCAACAACAACAACAAAAAAATAAAAAATAAAAATTCATGCCTCAGGTTTCACTCCTGTCTGCCAAGAACAAGAATCTGAGGCTATCATGGGCACAGACTCACCCAAACTGGACAGCTAAAGACTGGAAAAGGTTAACTACATGAATATGAAGGTGTACACATGTTCCTAATAAAGTGGACGGTGAGTCCATCCACTTGAATAGAAACATCTATACATCTGCTCATTCATGCATTATCCAATCAGCCATTATATAGCTGCAGCACAATATATAAAACCATGCAGATGCACATCAAGAGATGTGTGATCTCTATGACTTTAAATGTGGCATGCTTATTGGTGCCAGATGGGCTGGTTTGAGTATTTCAGAAATGGCTGATCTGCTGGGATTTTCACAAACACAACAGTCTCTTGAGAGATCAGCGGAGAATGGCCAGAGCTCTAGAGCTCAAGAAAACTACAGAAACTCAAATAGCTCCTCTTTACAAATGAGGTGAGCATAAAAGCATCTCAGAATGCACAATACGATATGTCAAACCTTGATGTGGATGGGCTATACCAGCAGAAGACCACATCGTGTTCCACTCCTGTCAGCCAAGAATGGAAACCTGAGGCTACCGTGGACACAGGCTTACTGGAAACCACACTTCTGAAGATCACAAAAAGACCAGGAGATGCTTTTCTTATCTTTAACTGTCCATGTTTACAGCAGATGTGGTCTTCTGCAGTTGTGTGTGATTGTACTGTAAGTGCACTCCAAATGTTGATGTGGCCTGTATCAGAAAAAAATATGTGTTTGTCCATCCATCCATCTTCTATACCGCTTATCCTCCTTCAGGGTCACGGGGAAACCTGGAGCCTATCCCAGGGAGCATCGGGCACATGGCAGGGTACACCCTTGACAGGGATATGTGTTTGTGTGTGAGAATATTATTCCTCTGCTTAAACTGCCCAGTTGTGAGGGAATGCTACTGATAGCCTGGAATGTTTTGGGATGCTACACATTCCATCTACTCCTCCAGTGTCACCACTGATATCAGCCAGGTTCTCTGCTTTGGCATGGTCAGCCAACATAAAGGATAACCTCCAAATTCTTATGCATTCTTTATAAAGTAATATGCAATCCAAATGCTATCCAATACACTGTTTTTGTTTGTATTATTTGTAGCCTTGCCTAGCGATTTCGGGTACAGCTGCATTTAACTTTCCTGTTTGAGAAATTAATATGTTATGCGGTCTGATAGTGTTCCTGTCTGGAATGTCTCGTCTCGGAAATAGAGATGCAAGACTCCTTTACTGGTTTGGTTTGGCAGCCTGATTAGATCCGATAAATCCACTCCACACATGGGTTGGAAAGTTTATTGACTTTAATCTTCACTGATAGTAATTAAAAGTGTCTTAACTTGAGAATGGAAAGTTTCAAACTGGCCTTTAAAAAAAAGAAAAAATATAAATGGTGCAAATTTGTAGGAATTGTTTTGTGATTTTGAGGTAGCAACACAAAGCTAATAAGCACAATTTCATGAAATGCATTGCAGATTTTTTTCACGTTTAATACACAACCAATCCATGAAATAGCTATCATTTAAACCCACCTGGCTGGTTAACCTATGTGTTGTATATTATGAATGATGCCTTTGTCCCTACCAAGCAGTAGGCCAATTCATGGAGGAGGGAGAACGTGCTGCAGGTTCTTGTGCCTGAAGGCTATTTGTCACCAAAGAGGAAGTTTCTTGACTTGCTTTTCAGACTCCATATAGATGGGCCTCCATACACTGAAAGCAGAATACGTCTTCATACCCTGCATTTAGACCATAAGGAAGTGCATCGAATGAGACCCTTGAGCTCTGTGTTTCAGTTTGATTAGATTGCTTATACTTCCCAAGGGCGTCATTTCTCCATTAGACTTTTGGTTTAAAGCAGCTATCAAACATCATGTTATTTTTACTCTGTTTTCTCAGTATCTTATATTCACAGAAACCCCTTGCAGTCAAAGTGAAAGCAGAAGTGGAATAGCATTTTTGATGTGTATGTGTATGTGTATGTGATTTCGCTGCTGACTCCCTCATAGCTCCTGGGGTTATGGCTGAACGGAAGTCAAAGGAAAGGGGGAGGGTGTGGAGGAAAGAGAGGATGGGTTCAACCGTCGACCACACACACAAAGAAGGGCTTTCTTTACCCTGTCTCTTTGCTTTCTTAACTTCTGCTCCCATTAAAATCCCTCTTTCCTTGTATGGGACACCGGTGTCAGAATGACGATTCACCGGAACAGAGCTCTGCTCTGCCTTACTGTCCAGAGGACCACACCCTGGATCTGGTGCCCTCCAGACCAGAATCTTTAACTTTCTTGGGGCAGGAACATAGTTAGTAACCCTAATTCTTACCAGAGGGTTTGCAAATTCTTACAGATTTCTTCTATCTTCTTGTTTATTTCTTGTTTATTAATTAGGTATGTGTTGTATAACACATTTCATTGGAGAATGCGAAACAAGTCAAAAATGATGGCAACCGGCTTAAATTTTTCAAACAGAATTACTTTTTCCCACCGGCAAACAATGCCAGCTCATGAGTGCCATTTGTGACCACAAACTGTGTGATGCCTACTGAGAAAAAAGCAAGGTGCAGATGGTAAACATTAACAGCAACAGAGCTGCCTCATAAATGAAAAGGGATTAACCAACAAAAGTTGTTTACTTTTTTCCACAGTAGTCATTAGTCTCTTGCATGTGTTACATACACTGTGCCTAAATAGCCACTTTTATTTTATTGGTTAAGGACCCCAAACATTGTGTGGTTAGGTCTTGCACGCATAGAGTACAGGTGTTTGCTGATTTGATTAGTAGCAACTAAGGTAGAAAATCCTATCATGATAAAGTTGTGGAACTGTTGCTTGTATATGTAGTTCTTACTGATATTCCTAACTGGCATCCAAGTATTGAGAAGAAGAACTTTGGTTTTTTTTTTGGCCTGAACTCCAGGCCAGTGCCGTACATTTTAGATGTAGGTCTCCAATGCAGCTTATGCCACTAGGAAAACCTGACAGAGCCACACCTATGAAATAAAAACCAAAGAAAACTCATGAACTAAACAGAAGTCTGTTATTCCATCCATGAAACATTCAGACCTCTAGTTATTGAAAAACAATGTTGGCAATGGAAAATCAATCACCACTGCACTGACCCCAAAGGTTAAAATACCATCACACTCATATGTGCTTGTTGAACATCCCATTCCATATTTAGTCCCTCTCTGCTGCTATAATAAGCTCCACTCTTCTGAGAAGGCTTTCCACTAGATTTTGGAAGGTGGCTGTGTGGATTTGTGTTCATTCAGCGACAAGAGCATTAGTGAAGTACTAATGGCACTGATGTTGTGTGAGGAGGTCTGGGGTAGGTGTTCCAGTTGATTCCAAAGGTGTTCAGTGGGGTTGAAGTCAGGACTCTCGAGTTCTTCCAGTACAACATTAACATGTCTTCATGCTTTGTGCACAGTCATGCTGGAACATGTTTGGGCCTCTTAGTTCCAGTGAAGAGAAATTGTAATGTTACAGTATACAGAGACATCCTATACAATTCCAACTTTGTGGCATCTGTTTGGGAAGAACCACATTTTGGTGTGATGATCAGGTGTCCACATACTTTTGGCCATATAGTGTATTAACAAACGACACACAGTGCAAACAGACATCAGTGATGATTCTAAGATGCGAAAAAATACAACATAATAAGTTGCAAATATAGAGCAAGTTTCAAAATAACCTTCACAACATTCAAGTTGGTGAGTATGGCATCATATATGATGATTGTATGCTTACATGTATATGAATTCTGTCACGTTGTTCATTCACTCTATGTAGCTGGATGTGCATCCCATGGATATTCATAGTAGTTGCAGAATATATAAGGAATAAAACATGGCAGGGGTTGCTGTCATAAGGAAAAATCAACGACAGATTGGTGTGATTTGTTACCACACCAAATTTCATTAGGTTGCAACACAACACATCCTGAAACTTTTAATTCATCTCATGCTACAGTAATTTGCCAAAGAATGCATTAAAAAAAACGAATGTATGTATAACATGCAGTGTACATTTAACCGTTTACAGCTATATGTAACATTACGGAACATCCCAGAAACAAGTTAGTTCCTGTTATTACTTACATTATAAACAGTATATCCTTTTTTCCCCCTCTTTCTTGAAGCAAGTAAAACACAGCTTGTCATGATACACAGAAACTGGAAACTTACTGACCATTACAGAGTGCTGATGCTGAAGAATGTTAAATAAACCTCTCCACACAGAAAGCTTTACCATATGAACAATTATCATTTCTTTTCATTAAATAACATATTTTCTAATGCCTTTATTATTGGCATTAGTTCACTCCCTGTGATTGAGCTGTTACTATAGAAACAATAATGTAATAGTACATGTGCATACATGTGCATTAATATAAAGCCTGCAGCTGGCACTATTGTGAGAGACGTGCTGTTATAGAAAATGAATCAACACCTTCTGACAGTCAGAATTGAGGATTCCACAGTGTTGCGGTATAATATACAGATGGGTTAATAAACCCTTTTAAAGTCATTTGTCAAGCAGGGTGCACGGTGGCATAGTGGTTAGCACGTTCCCCTCACACCTTCAGGTTTGATTCCCGCCACGGCCCTTTCCTCCGGGTACTCTGGTTTCCTCCTCCAATCCAAAGACATGCATGGTAGGCTGATTGCCGTGTCCATAGTGTATGAATGAGTGTGTGAATGTATGTGTGATTGTGCATTGTGATGGATTGGCACCCTGTCCAGGGTGTACCCTGCCTTGTGCCCAATGCTCCCTGGGATATGTTCCAGGTTCTCTGCGACCAAGTAGGATAAGCGGTATACAAAATGGATGGATGGATGGATTTGTCAAGCACACAAGTAAAGTTAGGCTAGTCAAATCTGTGCCTTAGCACCTTTCTAATTCATCTTTGCTTTTCTACATAATGATGTGCATTACTGACACAACATGCAAAAATAACAAAGGGCTGAGTATCTTTAAGGAGAGAAATCGATCAGTTTTTCTAGACTGCAACGGCATACCATTTCCACGATTAAGCCAGCAGAGTAAATATTAGCTATGTCACTAGGCAGCAGACAAATGGCCTGAGCTTTCCACCAATGGCACAGCAACCATTGCACCAGTTTCCCAAAAGAATTTCAGGTAAATTAGTTAAGATCATCTTACCTGATAGAGAGAGAACAATTCGGGCGGGGGGAATAGAAACAGAAAAAAAAACATGTATGACACCAAAAATTTCAACTTTACATTTTAACACAATTTAACTGGTTGGTGATTGAAAAGTAATGGAATAAATAAATAAAGGTGACAAAGTATAGGAAATAAAACCAGCATAATGTGTTGGTTAGGTTATTGGCCACAAGAAGATATTCTACTGGTCAGAATGGATGGACCATCATTCGTCACTGAGGTTAGCTAACCAGTGTGTTCAAATGTACCTTCTGTCAGAAATGCTGACCTGACCACTCTCAGACATATCTAAAATGCCAAATGTGTACAGACAAAGCAGCGCTTTATGGTCTAAAAGTTTAAAATGAAGAGCCTAGATATATCTAATACACATACAATGCCCTCCACTAAATATTGGCACCCTTGGTAAATATGAGCAAAGAATGCTGTGAAAATCTGTCTTATTGTTTAACCTGAAAATTCCCCAAAATACTCTGCTCTCATGGATATCAAACAATTGCAAACAAAACAAACACAGTTTTATATATTAAAAAAAAACCAAAAAAAACCATCTTTGTTAAATATAGTTGTGCAACCATTATTGGCACCCTTTTAGTCAAAATTTTGTGCTACCTCCCTTTGCCAAGATAACAGCTTTGTGTCTTCTCCTATAATGCCTGATGAGGTTGGAGAATACTTGGCAAGGGATCTGAGACCATTCCTCCATACAGAATCTCTCCAGATCCTTCAAATGTCGAGGTCCACGCTGGTGGACTCTCCTCTTCAGTTCACCCCACAGGTTTTCTATTGGTTTCAAGTCAGGGGACTGGGATGGCCATGGCAGGACCATGATTTTAATGATAATGATAATGATAATGAGTCTTTATTAATCACATATACATTACAGCACAGTGAAATTCTTTGCTTCGCATACCCCAACATGTCAGGAAGCTGGGGTCAGAGCGCAGGGTCAGCCAGGATACAGAGCCCCTGGAGCAGAGAGGGTTAAGGGCCAACCAGCACTTGGCAGTGCTGCGGCTTGAACCCCCGACCTTCTGACCCAGAGCCTTAACCGCCAAGCCACCACTGCCCCTGATTTTGTGGACAGAAACCATTTTTGTGTTGATTTTGATGTATGTTTTGGATCATTATCTTGCCTGAAGATCCTACCACAGCCCATTTTAAGCTTTCTGGCAGAGGCAGTCAGGTTTTCATTTAATATCTGTTGATATTTGATAGAGTCCATATCCTAACAAAATGTCCAGGTCCTCTGGCAGAAAAACATCCCCAAAACATTAAAGAGCCACCACCATATTTAACCGTGGGCGTGAGGTACTTTTCCATATGGCTATCTCTCTGTGTACGCCAAAATCACCTCTGGTGTTTATTGTCAAAAAGCAATAAAACTTCTTTAATTTTCCAGCTGTGATCTTTGGAGATTTTTTGGCCACTCGAACCATCCTCTTCACAGTGTGCATAGACAATATAGACACACGTCCAATTCCAGGTTGATTCATAACATCTCCAGTTGACTGGAACTTCTTAATTATTGCCCTGATGGTGGAAATGGGCATTTTCAATGCTTGTGTTATTTTCTTATAGCCACTTCCCATTTTGTGAAGCTCAACAACCTTTTGCCGCACATCACAGCTATATTCCTTGGTCTTACCCGTTGTTATGAATGACTAAGGGAATTTGGCCTATGTGTTACCTCATATTTATACCCCTGTGAAACGGGAAGTCATGGTTGAATAATTTCCTGTTCCTAGTCACTCAGGCGTGCTAAAAAAAAAAAGTCAAATATCAATGGGAATATACTTTAAATATATTTTTCTCATATGAATCCATAGGGGTGCCATTAATTGTTACACACCTATATTTAACTTTTTTTTAATACACCTGTGTTGTGTTTGCAATTGTTTGATATCCAATATCCATATTGTTTGATTTTTTTTTTTAAACAAAACATTCAAAGGTTAAACAATAAGGACAATTTTTCACAGCCTTCCTTGCTCATATGTACCAGGGGTGCCAATATTAGTGGAGGGCACTTTACATTAAACAGTTTATCCAGTCTAGTACAAACTGAGGATTTGAGTTTAGGCTAATGTTGGAAGTATCTTCCTGAGAGAGTGTGGGTGTGTTTTGCAGAGGAAGGCAGCTGTCACTGCATTTGATTGAGCGTATTTATATAAACATAAAGAGTTTGTGTGTGGTCACGCAAAAGCCCTGTCTGAAGCGGCGTGTGGGACAGTGCACTGTAGTTTAATGACCTGTGTTAAACTTGACTGAGCTTTATTGCTCCAGTACAGCTCCTGCTAAGTTGGTGCTTTTTCTTAATAGCACCACTGCTGTGATCTAGTAAAACTATATGAAAGTGACATGCATCCTGTGGGTGTCTGAAAGTGCAAAATAACAATAGCTTAACAAAAAATAATAATAATAAAAAATAAAAATAAAAGTAATTAGTCTATTAGAGTACAGTTTGCCTCAGGAT
Source organism: Ictalurus furcatus (assembly GCF_023375685.1). Taxonomy (NCBI): domain Eukaryota; kingdom Metazoa; phylum Chordata; class Actinopteri; order Siluriformes; family Ictaluridae; genus Ictalurus; species Ictalurus furcatus. The sequence goes on from NC_071279.1 coordinate 13,394,119, forward strand.
CTTGGATTAAAAAACTGCAGGTTGTGTCTGTGTTACAGCAGGACTTTAGAATAAATTAAATAGAATATATTTAGCATTGCTGGTTATAAACTGGAATTTTAATACCTCCCAGAAATTCCAGAGTCTTAACAGTGCTTTGTAAAAATACGAAATGAAAGTGGAAAGGATGCAGGAAAAGCAGGGTCATAATGCTACAGATCAGATTTGATGAACTATACTCACTGTGGTAATGCTATAATAAATATATTGTACAGTGGTGATATTTATGGTTTGGATTTGAAAAACAAAATATTTATCTGAGCCTGAGATGCTGACAGAAACACATGAATGAATAACACACTCGATGCAAACAAATATGATATTTCTGTTATCAAATGATTAAAGAGATTGTATTTTCAAGTTAAATAAATGCCTGTCTTTTGAGGTCAAGTTGTGTTCGCTATGAAAGCACTGAAGGAGGATACACAAATTCCACACTTTAAAAAAAAAAAAATAATAATCCATCGTCAACTTTGCTTAGCTGCTAATCCTAAACCCATCCAACTAGATTTTCATCCAAAGCCAGTGGCCTGACTTTTTCTCCCAGAATTCCAAATACCTCTCGGATTAACTGCTAGATCCCACTGGATTTTTAGAAACTATTTTTGGTCACACTCTTGCAACGGAGATGCCAAGTGAGTAGAGAGAACTGGCTTACGCAGACCATGATCTATCAGTTCTGGAATATAAATAATGTATATAAGTACTAAAACGCCTGCTGTGTCAACAAATGTCTCCCGCAGGGATGTTAAAGGATCTGTTTGGGACACATTAACACTGAGACATAGTTGCTTGATTCCCTTCTTTTTATGCTTTTTAAAAATACTTTTTCCTGCCTCCGGGGTTGGGGGTTCGAATACTGCCTCTGTGTGCATGGAGTTTGCATGTTCTCCACGTGCTTCGGGGTTTTCCTCCTGGTTTCCTCCCTCAGTCCAAAGACATGTCTGATTGTCATTGGCTTGGGTCTACTTTTCCTCTTAGAGGTGAAAGTCATTCCAAAATCAATGTAAAGTTATTCTGGCTGATCACCTTTATCCTTTATCCTAGTACAGGAGTGCTCTCTTCTAGGATGACTCTGCCCGTGACCTCAGGAGAGACTGAGACCAAAACTGCGTTCTGGGCCGGAATGTGTGTTTGTGTTTACATGGCGAACCTGTCAGCCACACTTCTTCACTCCACGCTCTGCTAACATGCTAATACTGCTTATTACCATTCTCACAAGTCATTATGAGCCCGATTTTGTGTGTTTATATTGTTATATTGTGTGCTCGAAAGTGATGTCATGACAGTCCTTGCTAATGCTAACACTAGTTGAACTTCAAATCTTATTCAGCTCTACCAACATTCAGCTCTACCTACTTAACTGGTAAAGACCTAATCTGGACAAACCTAATGCACCTTTAAGTGCAGTTCCAGAGATTTGTAGAATAAGTGCCAAGGTTCATTGAAGCTGTTCTAGAGGCTTGTGGTGGCCCAAAAATTCACTCAAATATTTTATACTTATCACCTGTCTGTATATGACTTGTTTGAGAGGGGGGAGAGAGAGACAGAGGGTGAGAGAGATGGGTGTGTGTGTGTGTGTGTGTGTGAGAGAGAGAGAGAGAGAGAGTGAGAGAGTGAGGTGGGTGAGAGAAGAGATGGGTGAGAGAGGGAGAGAGAGATAGAGAGAGAGAGTGAGAGAGTGAGGTGGGTGAGAGAAAGAGATGGGTGTGTGAGAGAGAGGTGGATGTGTGTGTGAGAGAGAGAGGTGGGTGAGAGAAAGAGATGGGTGTGTGTGTGTGTGTGTGTGAGAGAGAGAGAGAGAGAGAGGTGGGTGAGAGAGTGAGAGAGAGAGAGAGAGAGAGAGAGAGAGAGAGCAGTATTCTGTGCGCCCCTGAACACTCAGCAGTAGTTGTATTTCCTCATGACGCTTCTCAGAGTGGATCATCATGTGGACACTGAACGGATCCTCAGCTTTGGCTCGCGAGCTTCTTACAGAATGACGGAAATCAACTTAAACCAGAGGTTATGAGACTTTTCAAAGGAACAGAGAGAGAGATCGGATTAGAACTTTGCGGTCCTGTGCGTAACGCGGACTTTTTTTTATATATACCTTGAGCTGTTTTTGTTGTTGTTTTTAGGGGGTGTACCTGCATACTGAATCGAATGTAACTCTGTTTAGATCTGATCCTTTATTCTGTAAATCATGGCGCGCAGTTTTCTCCTGTGTTTTGTTGCACTGCTGTTGAACAGATGTGATTGGGCAGCGGGATCTTACACACCACCAACACGCACTCAGCACGCGCGCGCCGTCAGCAGACACAGGTGAGGAGACCTACACCCAAACTGAGCATACACACTGTATAGAGGGAATACTGCTCAAGTGGGACACACTCCAATCTCTGTATGTTAACGTGCACTGTGTATGGTCTGAGTTATAAATAACTACGTCTCATACAGTATAAGGAACCTATACTGTAGCCTATATGACAACCACTTCAGCACTGCTAAAAATCTGATGAGAACTGGTGTGCAGTTTATAATAATAATAATTATTATGTTTACATAATTTACATAAGGGGGCAGTGGTAGCTTAGTGTTTAAGGCTCTGGGTTACTGATCGGAAGGTCAGGGGTTCAAGCCCCCAAGCCCCTGTCACTGTTGGGCTCTTGAGCAAGGCCCTTGACCCTCTCTGCTCCAGGGGCACTGTATCATGGCTGACCCTGCGCTCTGACCCCAACTTCCTGACATGCTGGGGTATGCGAAGAAAAGAATTTCACTATGCTGTAATGTAGATGTGATTAATAAAGACCCATTATCATTACTAGGCACTGTGACTGTAATTAAATATTACTTCAGTTTACTGAAAAAAGTCAGATGCACATGGACAGAATTCATTTACAGAATTTATTATTCCTTCTCTCACGTTCGCCTCACCCCTCCAGGGTCTGGGGTTCGAGTCCCGCCGGGGCCATGTGTGTACGGAGTTTGCATGTTCTCCCCGTGCTGCGGGGGTTTCCTCCGGGTGCTCCGGTTTCCTCCCCAAGTCCAAAGACATGCATGGTAGGCTGATTGGCGTGTCCAAAGTGTCCGTAGTGTATGAATGGGTGTGTGAGTGTGTATGTGATTGTGCCCTGCGATGGACTGGCACCCTGTCCAGGGTGTACCCCGCCTTGTGCCCCATGCTCCCTGGGATAGGCTGCAGGTTCCCCGTGACCCTGAAAAGGAGTAAGCGGTAGAAGATGGATGGATGGATTTTTCCTTCTCTAATGATTGAATAGGCAGTGTGACTTGTAGGCAGATTTTCCTGACCCAGGTTTTGTGCCTGTGTGCCTCAATCTCCACTCGTTACAAAACACCCATGATATTTACTGGGCAGATTATGGGCCATTGCCAGAGTGGAAGGAAGCTTTATAAGTATATACTCTCTTGAAACAATTGAAATTCACAACATGGTAACACAGAGTTTTAATAAGTTATGGCGATATGAAAGAATGTGAGTGCATATTTTAAAACAAAAGATGTACTTTGACAAAATATGTTACTAACAGTGTTGCTAACTGTTGCTACTAACTCCTTTTAGAGGAAAGTAACTAATGCATGTTTAGAACGTAGCAGGAAGTTGGCGTCATCGATTATTTTTAATATTCAGTGATAACTTGATCAGGATTAAAGAATTAAATAGAATATATATATATATATATATATATATATATATATATATATATATATATATATATATATAAACTATGCATTTGGAAGATACCATATCAATTTTTTAAAATTTTGTTAATAAGGTAACATAACAATCATAACAACAATTTCTTTGCGTTAAGTAGATCTTGGGTTGCTTTTGCGGTAAGTTTTGGGTCATTGACCGTCTGTACTGTGAGGCCCCATCCTATATGTTTTGCAGTATTTGTCTGAATCTGAGCAGAAAGTATAGCTCTATACTTTCAGAATTCATCTTGCTCCTTCTATCAGCAGGCACATCATCAATAAACACCAGTAACCCAGTTCCATTGGCAGCCATACATGTCCATGTCAGAACTGGTCAGGATTTAAAAAAAAAAAGAGGTTTTAGAGGTCTAATCTGGACTTTCTGCTTTTGAGTGTTTCCAGCGGCTTGCATCTTGAGGTAAACTGTCTGTATTTACATTCATGAAGGTGTCTCTTGATTGTAGACTTTGACAATGATACACCTCCCTCCTCCAGAGTGTTTTTGACTTGGCGAGATGTTGTGAAGTGGTTTTTCTTCAACAAGGAAAGAATTTGTACGATCATCCACTTTAGTTGTCTTCCGTGGACTTCCAGGCCTTTTGGTGTTGCTGAGCGCACCAGTGCATTCCTTCTTTTTAAGAATGTACCAAAATTGTTGACTTGGCCACTCCTAAAGTTTCTGCTATCTCTCTGATAGGTCTGTTTTGTTTTTTTTTCAGCCTAATAATGGTCTCTCTCACTTGCATCAAAACCGCGATGGGCTTCATATTGAGAGTTCCCATGTACAGCTACCAAATGCAGTCAACACTTGGAATCAACTCTAGAGCTTTTATCTCCTTAATTTGTCATAAAATAATGAGGAAACAAGCCACACTTGACCATGAAATGGCTTATCAGTCAATTGTCCAATTACTTTTGAGCCAGTTTAAATGGAGGGGCTCTGTAAAAAAAATGGCTGTAATTCCTAAATGCAATATCTTAATGCAATATTTTTGTTAAACCCCTTGACTTAAAGCTGAACGTCTACACTTCAGTCATTTCAAATCCATTATGGTGGTGTACAGAAGCCAAATTACAAAAATTGTGTCACTATCCAAATACTTATGGAACTGACTAGACATGAAAGGGGAGACTGGAAAGGAAGGGAGACCAAATATGATCAAACTTTGGTTGAATCATTACCTTTAATTCTAGCACTCAGACACTCAAGGGGAAAGATTTTTTTTTTATATAATTTCCTTGTCCCAGAGGTTAGTTGTAGGTGGTTTGTCCTCAATTCAGTTAATCAAGATACATTTACGTACAATAAACAAAAGTTTAAGAGCGAGCTAGATTTCAAAATGTCATTATTTCTATCAAGAATGTAGACAAAATGAAGCAGTGGAAGCGGCTGTGATCTGGAGAGCCATATCTAGTGTGTAACAGTCACACACAATGTCTACTCAATAATCACTTGAGTGGTTTAAAAAGTCACCAAATCTCACTAAGTAAACAACACTGGCAGTGTATTCAGTAATCAGTTGTAAATACCACCCAACCTTGACCATAAATGAGCACATTTGAAATCTGTAGCAAAAGCATTAAAGTTATCAGCGTCTCCATCAACATGACAGAGCAATTTGTAAAACCTGGCCTTTTTTGGCTTTTGTTGTCTGAAAGAGCACAGTATTCAGTGGGATTACTGTCAGAGTCCTTAGCTGCACCCACGAGCAGAGATGTACTGTTCTTTTTGAGAAAGAATGCCACTTCAGAGTGCTTGTTGGATCTCCATTTTATTTGAACAGATGTGTGAAATATTACATGGCTAGCAATATCAGTAGCTCTTAATTCCTTCCTCTCTCCTTTGGCATTTTAAGTGCTTGGGCCTGGGTTTGTGTTTCCAGTGGATGTACTGTGTTCATATTTTGCTAATTCACCATGCGTGGTAGAAGCATGTGTAAAACCAACTCTTTAATCCTATAACTACATTTGAATACAATGCAACTGTCTTCTTTGGCAGAAAGAACATCTGGCAAGAGGTTAGGTTTATCACTGGGTTGTGTGCCAGTCACAGAGTTTAGACAATCTCTAGTCTGTAGCGGTAGACAATCAGACATCTGGCGGTCTGACACTTAGTAGTCCAGTGGTTTCCAAATTCTCTCTATTACTCTATACAGTCTCTGGCCCCCTTTAAGGGTTTGTTAAAAGTTGAATGATGTTTGTTAGGAGCAGGGAGTTTAAAACCATGTAAAAACACTTACATAGTTTTAAACCTGACCAATCCTGAACGTCTAGTGAAGAATTCATTTGATGGTAAAGCACTGGCAACGTAGAAACTTTGTGAAGAAATCTTCTTTCTCAGAAGTGGTCTTGACTAAAAATACATTAATACTGTGGGGAGGAGTATGACAGGAAAGCATCATTATGAAACTTAAGAATTGTTTCATTTGGCCATATTCAGAGTTCAGTTAAGCATGTACGTCAGGAGTGAGGAGCAATATTAAATCCAGTGCCACTGTATGGCAATTTTGAAGCCTAAATACAATCGGCAAAAATAAAAAGCTAAAGTTAGGCTATAAATGAACTACACCACGGTCACATGACTTCACTGTCACCACCACAAAGCCTCCGACGACTCTTTCAATCTTTATTTAAAAAACACTACAAGTAGAAAATACTATAAACTGATAAATCTACAAGTCGGAAAGTTTAAGTTGGAATAGTTTGTAAGAGTGTGAGTATAAACGCAAAGAGGCAGTAGTAGATGAGTTTTCCTGTTCGGCTTTATGAGCTTTATGAGCTGATTTTTTCTTTAAAGCACAATGCATCAAATTATTAAAAACACTGGGCTTATTTTATTAAGTCAAGAATTCAACATAGCAAATTAAAATAAAATGTGATAAAATAGCCTATATCTGTGCACACATTATGATTTCATGAACAATTTAGTATCTCTTTAAGATGTGTACTCTAAGCTGCAGTTTTATACACATAGAACTAGAAGGCACATATAGGACATTGACTCTGTGAAGTCAGTGGACCTCTCTGTTAATTGGGGACAACAGATATACCTTAGCAGTCCAGGTACTAGTGAAACCTGCCATTTTGTGATCACACGACTCTGTGGCCTAATTACTGTATTCTTTGTATTCTGCAGAAACAGTGGTAGAGTTGGTAGAGGTGGTCCCATATTCTCCAGTCCATATGTGTTGCATTGACATTGACATGTCTGCTCCCCAATTGTGCTGTCCCATGAGTTGTTGTCAGTGAAGATGGCTCTTGGTGACAGAGAGTGCCATCTGACCTTGTGCCACCCCTGTGATTGATGTATCTGACATTCACAATATTGTGTGATAGACCAGCTTGCTTCAATGTCTCAGAACCATTTGCCCTCAGTTCCTGCTGGTTGTTTCAATCTGTGGACTCCACACCCCCCTTGGGTCCCCCTGGTGTCCTGGCAAAAATTCCTCAATTGGCCCTTCTCTATCATGGCCCCCTAACAATCCCCATCTCTGAATTAGCTACATCACTCTCTCCTCTCCACTAATAGCTGGTGTGTGGTGGGCGTTCTGACACACTATGGCTGCCGTCACATTATCCAGGTGGTTGTTGAGGATACCCCCCCATACTATGTAAAGCGCTTTGAGTGTCTAGAAAAGCTCTATGTAAATGTAACTGTAACTGGTGAAGAGCTGTCTCTTGTACTGACTTAGGTGTCCCACTGCTAGGAGAGAGTTTTTTATCAGCTCCTCCAAAGAGGTGTCCACAGCTGTTTCATAGCTAATGAATTGCTTCTGTAATATTGCAAGATCTCGCAAAAGATCCTCAGTGCTTTCACTTATTCTCTCCCTTTTAACCACTGATTATATTTTTATGTTTTATAACAACTGAATAACCTTCATGATGTTATAGTTTATAAAAATTGAGTAACCTCTGATTTTGGATGTGAAGACCCAACTGAGATAGAACTGTTCTGCAAATTTGTCCAAATGTAGACCTGGATTGACAAAGTAGCTCAGAATATGAGTGCTGATTTTGGATGAGATCTTGTGCTTAATTGACAGATATTTTTTACTATGGAGTAAAGAAGAAAGCTGACTCCAAACCAGTAGCCCCTACACAAAGCCTAAGCTGCTTTGTAACAGGCTTCATTTCAAGGGTGATTTCAATGGTGAGTTCCATGCATTGATGGCCCTAAAGAGCAGGGGCACTGGCCTGATTTTGTCTTTCAAAGAGGCTGCCACTGTCTTGCTCAGTAGGGTGGGAGAGGCAGAACCGGACAAGAGACCATCAAAGAGGTCTTAAGTCTGACCTGTATGCCTTTTGCTGACCTCTAGACCTTAGCTTTCTTCTAAACAAAACAAATGGGAAAATAAAACTTTTGACAGGCCTTTGAAGACTATGTATTGAAGACTAATCACAAAGAGCTTTATGGTAAATTAACAGATCACATAGTATGTAGCTCTTAAGTAGCTGTTTATGTGGTTTAGTTAGCCCATGACTATGCTTCTTTTTTTGGCACAAAAGTGTGTGAATTCAATATACTGCTGTCCATCACTAATTTAACATTTGCAGTATTGTGTTGGTGTGGCCAGGTTTTGTCATAAGATGTCATTTGCTTGTGTATAAAAGCAGTATGCTGACAGGTGTTGCCTGCTGTATGGGCTAGGATAAATGGCCCCTATGTGTGTGTGTGTGTGTGTGTGTGTGTGTGTGTGCATGGTGCCCTGCGATTGACTGTCGTCCCACTCGGTCTGATTTCCCTTGGGGCGACACAGACATAATGGTTTCTTAGACTAAGCTTTAGCAAGGAACCACTCTAGCAAGCAAATGGCTGATGTTGAAAACTATAACAAAGGTAATTAATCATAGTTTACCTTCGCACAGTGCTTATTTGATCAATCAAACATTAAAATGTTTGATGTAGGGTAAACGGTAGGTTAAAATAGCTGAGAAAGTGTAGTGCTTAAACAGGATGTGTGGCTACCTGAACCACAAATAAATTTGATGATAACTGCAAACATTTGTTGGCAAACCCAAAACTATGACTGTGTGAAAATGTTATTCCTGTGTGGTCACCAGAGAGAGATTTGCTGCTGGAGTAAGAGTAACCTGTGCTTAGTCATTGTTGAGGGGAAAGGGAGGACAATGAGTGATAGAAAAGATATTTATGGATCTTTGTGCGTCATGCTGAGAACAGATATTTTGGTGGGCAGGGGCTCAGGGGGAAAAATTAATAGCACCATTACCATTCCACCACACCCTATACCAGCTGTACACACACACACACACACACACACACACACACACACACACACACACACACACACACGGTGTTCAGCCTCAAGGTGTGACATGTCGTCTGGTCTGAGATGCTTTTCTGCTCACCATGCTTGTACTGTAACGTGTAGTTATTTATTTGTTTGACCGTTGCCTTTCCTGTCAGCTCGAACCAGTCTGGTCATTCCCCTCTGACCTCTCTCATCAACAAGGCATTTCTGCCCACAAAGCTGTCACTCACAGCGGTGGCTGAATCACTCAAACCATTCTGATGTTTGATGTGAACACTAGCTGAAGCTCTTGACCTGTAATGGCATGATTTTTTGCATTTGTACTGCTACCACATGATTGGCTGATTAGATGACTGCGTAAACGAGCAGGTGTATGTAAAGAGCAGTAAACAGTAATGAACTAAATCAAATCAATAAACTATGTTGTGACTTCCCTTTGATTTTAAAACTTCATTAGTTCTCTCACAGCATTATAGCCTTACCTCATTCTTCATCACTTAGCAGATCAACACTTCCTCTCTCAAGTGGCACCAGCACTTACACCCAAAGTTTCATCTAGTTCATCGTTGAAGGGACTTTTTGTAAACAGATTCCCTGAAAACCCTACAGACAGTCATTCTTTTTTTTTTCCCCTGTAGCCCAAACCCCTCTCCACACCACACACCATAGTAGGGGATGCAGTAGGAGTGAAAAGATCACAAGAGTGATGGACCAAACATAATCCACTAACTATTATGTATAACAGTTGTTCCTCAGTGAAGCAGATCTTGGATAATGGCACGGCCAAGCCGAGACCCTTGTTGCAACTTTCATGACTTCACTCCAGGCGTGCTTCTTTGCCGTATTAACTATAATAATTATTATACATGTTGACCAAGAGGCACTTGTCCTGTCTGAGGGATAAAGGGCAGGGGCTCAAGCTCACCCCTGGGGGTGATCTTTGCATCGGCTTGCTGTGTGTGTTCTCTGGGAAAAAACACAAAATGGCTGCTCTGACCTTTATGCCAGCCATCTCTCATCAGAGTTGGGGAATAGACGAAAGGAACAGGATGTTGTTGTGTTGGTGGGTGTGTACAGTATCTGTGCATATATTCAACAATAACAGTTACTTGATGCATTTCTCTATTTGTGCCGTGTCTTTCAACAGGAATTGGTGTGCCTATGTGGTTATGAAATCTGTTAGCTGTGTTATGGAGGATGGAGTGGAGACCTACGTCAAGCCTGATTACCAGCCATGTGGTTGGGGCCAGTGCTCGCAGGTTGTGGTGTAAGTATTGCTCTGTTTGTTAGAAATATGGAGCTTGTCCCCACTGACTATTATGCCTCTCTCATGGTCAGGTCAATGTCCTCATAAAGCAATGACTTAACACACAAACATAAATTGCACATATTTAAATTGTGTATTCAGTATTGACCTGATCAAGTTCATTTCTTACATTGTTTACATTTCATAGTTGCATTTGAGAGATTTTTTGTTCTGGGCTGATAATGGAGCACACCAGTGTGCCGTGCTCTGATGCCCACACAGGGTGAAGTCTTCATACTTGAACAGAACATGGGCATGTCCACTAGGAGGTAGTGTTGAATGAACCAGAATGTACAGAACGAATCAGCAAGAAAGTCTCAGAAGATAAAAAGCAAAGGAGACATCCCATGTTCTGTAGGAATAAAAAAAATTAGACATGGGTGTAACTTTGTTTTGAAAAGTGCAAGGGAAAAAAATGAACCTTCTCAGTGAAGTGGGTTCTCATTGAAAGCATTTCTGAAGTGTTTCCACTCGTCTGTATTCAGCAGCATCGAATGGACCATGTACTGAAGCATTTAAAATTAATTAGTGTTTAAATCCATATCTCTATTAATCATGGAATAAGTTTTACTGAGTTGCTGTGGTTTACATAATCTTTAGTATCTTTACTGAGAGGAAGTTAGAAGAAAAAACAGACTATAGAGCTCAAGAAAAAAAAAGAAAGCAAAGTGTTCAGGGTCAAATCTGACCCATTTTTAAAACCACTGTAGTGTGCTACAGCATCATGGATGGCATCCCTCTGAGGGCTTATAAACATATAATGAACTTTCTAAAGGATTGGAGTGGTGCCTCCATCCATTTAAATTTGAAGATAGAAATTAAAAACGCATTCAATATGAAAATATGATTCTAATCTCTTCTAATTAAAACATAATATCTAAAAAATATGTTTCCTTTATTTATATTAAGAAAATCTGTCATGTATTCCTAACCCTATTTACAGTGGATCTAAAAAGTCTACACACCCCTGTTAAAATGGTTTTTGTGATGTATGAACCTTTTCTACCTTCATTGTGAAATTTTAAGCTATTAATTAAAGTTAAAAACAATTAGAATCATTTTAGGGGAAAACATGAAAAATAAAAAAATGTACAATAACCCGGTTGCAAAAGTGTGCACACCCCTAAACTAATATTTAGCTAATATTAAGTACCCTTTAGTTTTTATCACAGCATTCAATATTTTTGGGTAAGACTCAGTCAGTTTGGCACATCTTTACTTAGCAATAAGCTAAGTTTCCTTGCAAAATCATTCTAACTCTGTCAGATTGGCTGGCAATCTCCTGTACACAGCCCTCTTCAGGTCATCCCACACATTTTTTATTGGATTTAGGTCTGGACTCTGGCTGGGCTATTCCAAAACCTTGAACTTGTTTTGGTCAAGCCATTCCTTTGTTGATCTGAAGGTTTGCTTCCTCTTCATCTTACGTTTTTAAGGTTTTGTGCCAAAGTTGACTGGTATTTGAAGCTATTCATTATTCCCTATATATGCATAATTGGTGAGTTTCTAATGTCTGCCTGTACGTTGCTAGATTATCTGTCCTTCTGAAGCTTTTAAACTAACCATTTATAGTTAGTTTTTTTAAACGGCGTTCCTGTTTGAAAAGTCAGTTTGTATCTGAGTAACCTAACAAGCGAAATTTACTAGTAAGTATAAAATGAGTTAGTAGAGGTAGTGTTGAACGATCCTAAGGGATAGGAGAGATGCATCTTAATTAGAATATTATGACCATTTTCACAGTTCTCAGACTGGTCTAAGAATTCTAGTAGTTTTATAGGTTTTTTCTTTTGCTCATTGCAACATACAGTACAAGATGTCTAATCTTATGACAACTGGCTTTATATAAGCATTTTTATAATATTTTACAGTATGTTTGCTAAGCCACTCAAACATTTACTGAACAGCACTTTTCTATAACTTTCTTACTCAATAGATATCGGACATTCAGAAGACCAAAGTACAAGATTTCGTACAAAATGGTGACAGAGATGGAATGGAAGTGTTGCAATGGTTACTCAGGTGAAGACTGCAGTAATGGCCCCAATCTCGACTCACAGAACAGCAGTAGTGGATCTTCTACATCTGGATCTAATGTTGAAAATGAACAGAAGGGTGGAGAAGGTAAAGAAATTATACTGCTGAACATGTATATATAGTATTATAATATAATATAGACCCTTTATTTCTAACAGTGTACCTAGTTCCATATATGGTTCTATATATCTTCTTGTGTTTATGTTACGTTTTTACCTCTTTACTTTAGTATATAGGATTTAAAGATTGATTTTAAAATGAAAGCATAGAATGTCAGTGTTTTGGGGTATGTATGTAGTGGGTGAACTGGCTTTTATACTCTTCTACTATTTTAGGGGTTTAGTTGTTTGTTTTGTTGTTGTTGTTGTTTTTTTTTTTTTTATCTCAGAATGAGAAAGCCCTTACTGGCCAAGTAAGATTTCACTTGTAAGGAACTTGACAGTTGCTCCATTAACACATACTAATTTGAAAAGTAAGACAATTAAAGAAGTATCCCATTGTCATATTAAAGCTGTGCATCCAATTTACTGTCAGAACATGTAATGAACATAAAATGAAAGGATAACTCTTTTTTTGTGGCTGGTTCACTCATTTTTGCATTTGCAGTTCTGCCTATGCTTTTAATTTTCTGCTGTTGTTGGAACAAAACATCGGCCATGTCTAGCTCAGCCTGTAAAAAATAAGCTGTGCTGTATCAAGTGCTATTTTATAAGCTTGGTGCCAATCAATGTGGGTGGAGCCTATATTGTTAAAATGAGAAACTTGTAGTAACTGTGCGATTAACATAATCATGACTGGCATCTTTTCTGCATCTTTTCTCCACCATGAATAACATTTTTCTCCACCATATGGATTAATCTGACAGTTGCAAGTAGTACACATTCAACGAGAATTTAGTGTTGGACATTCATGGTTTGTTGCTTTGTTTAAATTCTCTCTCTCTCTCTCTCTCTCTCTCTCTCTCTTTTTTCCTTCTCTCTCCATTCACCACCTAGTCATACTTCTATCCGCTTAGGTTGGATGATATTTTACATATTGGCGCTGGCGTATGTATGATGTGTTTACAGCCCCTGACAGTGTTGAGTGCAAGTTACTATTACAGAGCTGTCAGGGTGATTTACAGACTAAGGAGCAACAAATTATAGCTTTTCTTTCATGACACATTCATGGTTTGTTTTTTATTTTTAACATAATAATCCTACAAACTGTAACTCTGTTTCCCATTTAATTTTGCAAATATGAATATGGCCCATTGTCATTGTTTCATATCAATTCCATTCTGTTGGAATACAGAACCAATCCACAGAAATCATGACACAATATAAATAATAGCGTTCACATATTTAGTGACTTTTTTCCCCTTCCTTAGGAAGAGGAGAGAGTGAAAAAATCATACAGCTTGAGGAGAAGATTCAGAGTCTGACTAAAGAACTCCGTGACATGCAGTCCACCTTACAGGGAGTGAATCAAAGAATAAACGAGCCTGCTGATGCAGCCCGACCCGAAATGAGGGAAACCATTAACAGCATTCAGACCAAGCTGGATCTGCTTGACAACATGACGCAAGTACATGACAGGACCCTCATCAGTATAAACAACCATCTGGTCGGTGGCAATAGTGCAGGCAATGATGTAGACAGAGGAGGTCAGTACAGCACGCTGAAGGATGAGATTCTACAGGAGCTAGAACTTCGCATCACACTGTCCTGCTCTTCCTGCCAGAGTGGAGTAGAGAGCATTCAGCGGCAGCTGCAGGAGGACAGGGAGAGAATCCGTGCATTGGAAAAGCACGTAAGTGTCATGGAGCAGCACAACAGGCAGACAGTGGAGGTCTTGCAGAGGGAGCTGGCCCGCTCACAGAGCTGCTGTGACTCCAGTGTGGAGCTGGAAAGGCGGGTTGGAGTACTTGAAAAGAAGGTTAGTTCTACTGCAGAATCATATGAGATCCTACATGGGCGCATTGAGAAAGAATTAAAAGAAACCACTGGGAATACAGGACAAGGAAAGGTATCAGAGGAGAAGCTGAACAGCCGCCTGAGAGACTTGGAGCGTCGACTGAATGGAACGGTGAGGAAAGCTGAGCAAAAATGCTTTCACACGGAGAGCAGTATGAAGGAGCTACTGCAAAGAGAAATCAGCAAGATACGGACCTCTGTCCTTAATCAAATTCCTGATCATAACTTAAGAATTTCAAACATTGAACGCGACATGAGGGACGTAGAGGATTCCATTTATGACCACAAGGATCGCATAACTAAGTTGGAAAACAAGACATCTGTCTTTGAGAACAAGTTGACGTCAGCAGTTGTTTTGTGTGCAGAGACATGTGCAGCACAAGACCAAGAAAATAAGATTGAGGATGCTGTGAAAAAATTGGAGTGGAAAATCATTGCCAACAAGGAAGACATCCAGAGGTTTGACACCAGGCTGAAAGATCTCTCTGTGTCTGGTGACTCCATGATGGACCGCATTTCAGACCTAAGCTATAACGTTCAGGACATCATGGCTTCGATGGGTGAGAATGGTGAGAACTTTAATAAGACAGTCTCAGAAGTGGAGATGTTAAGGATTAACTGCCGTGCTTGCAGTTCTGCTTTCAGTGAAATAGAGAATGAACTCAGAACCTTGAGAAACACAACCATCAGCACATTTGAGAAATATCAAGGTGAATTCACCAACTTGCACAGAAAACTGACCTCTGGTGAAAGTGAATGCTCTCAGATCTGCTCCAACTTGCAGGAGGAAGTGGGCAAGCTTAAAGAGGAAGTGGAGAAATGCCAGGACCAATACCATATTAGTACGACTGAACACCAGAAATACATCAATGGTCAGAATATCATAACTAGCACACTGGGAAAGGAACTCAGGTCCATTCAAGGTGAGCTCTCAGGAATCAAGCTGACCTTCAGCTCCATCAATGACACCCTGAGGGGACTAGATCATACTGTTCAGACACATGGCAGCACTATAACTGACCTGGATACTTCAAAGAATAAAATCTTTTCACAGATCGACAAGATCCAGGGCGGGCTGGACGAGCACATAGAGGATAGTCAGGAACAGTTCAAGAACATTAGCGATGACATTCAGAAATTCAATAGCAGTCTGTTGGTGGAGACGAGTGAATGCAAACATGCTAGTGAGGGGCTGGAGAAGAGGCTTTTGAAAATGGAGAATGTTTGTGGCAGACTGGACTCACTTTCAGAGAATCTGCAGCAGATCCAGAATATAATAAGCGAACATATTTCTGGACTTTGGACCTGTGTTAATGGGCTCAACACTACCATCATTACTCAGGGAGAGGCCATACACAACATTGAGAGTGTGAATTTGGAGAATATCCATGTCAAGATGAACAATCTCAACTCAACACTATTGGACATCCTGAAAGAATTCCAGACCTTCACTGAGCAGGACTTTATTGGTACGTACCGAGAAATAATAAAAAGACAAATCGTGATAATAGTGGCTATGACATTTGATACATAAACAAAACATTCTGGAGCACAAGAAGCAAAATACTTTAACTGATAATAGCTGGAAATATACTAATGCATCCTACTGTATAATAACTGTATATATGTACTCTGTATGTGTTACATTGTAGACTAGTACCTCTGACAGAAACCTGTGATGAATGAACAATATATAGAAATCTTAAGAACTTTGCAAATAGTAAGTTCACATTAATGAGTTAATTTGGCTGTCCTTTATACACATAAACCTGATCAAAAATTAAATGATAGCGTATTGTGCAGCTACTTAATTATGAGTCATCTCAATATATAATAAGATTTTTAGTTTGAAGTTTGAGGAACCCTGTGATAGGCTATACATCTACAACCCTGACATGGATTAATTAGTTATTTAAAATGAACAAATAAATGAACCAAGATAAAGCATTTCTTACCACCCTATTGACATTCTAATATTCCTATAGTATTTCTCTTTCTATTAAAAATCACTATTGTTAAACAACTATATTAAAACAGATGCAAATCCTGTACAGTCTCAAATCAAGTTTTTACCATTTAAAAAAAATTATATTAATATTGTACTTAAACCAGTTACCATTTTTGATATGCAGGAAATTTTAAACAATTACAATTATATTTAAAGAATTTCTAATGGAAGAAGTTGTTTGTCTGTTTTATTCCAGGACCTCCTGGACCACAAGGAGAGAGAGGTGACCAAGGTTTACTAGGTCCAATGGGACCACCGGGGAGAGAAGGTCGCCAGGGCATACCAGGGAAGGAGGGACCAATTGGACAGCCAGGTGCAGAAAACCCTGATGAAACCAGAAACTCCATAACTGTTTTACAAGCTTTAATTAATTAAATCATTAAATGTCTTTGTTTTGCTTTGCAGGCTCAAGGGGTGAAAAAGGTTAGTGTTTTAATCTTTATGACACATTACCCTGCTCAGACACACAGATGAAGTGCTTAATGAAAACTTACAAGGAACAAAGAAAATGCTCTAAAAGAATTCACTACCTCACAGTGCAAACCAGGAAATATAAATATACTGGTTAACAAGCAGACGTATTGGAAATGGGCCATAGACTATGTTTACATGCACATCAATATTCCGATATTAATCGGAATTTGGGCAATATTCTGATTAGTATTGTGTCATGATTAAGACAATATTCCCCAAATTCTGATTCCCACCCCTGGAATATGCCTGCTTTAATCGGAAATTTGTTGAATGTAAACACCTTATTCAGAAAATCCACTGAAAGGAGATACATGCGCATGCTCAGTCCGCAAGGAATTGTGGGTGCTAACGGATGCTTAGCTGTAGGCTAGGCATTTAGGAATGGCAACTCAGGCATAATTACAACAACCATGTATACAGGAATATTCTGATGCCTGTACGCATATAAACATCATATTTGGAATATGGCTGCAACCCGAATACAGACCTTAAATGGAATTTGATGTGCATGTAAACATATTCATAGTACTCAAGTGAGGCTAAATACACTGCCAGGGACACTGGCATGACAGTCCTCTTTATAACGAATGTGCCATTTTCACCCAACAGGTCCTCCAGGAGATGATGCAAAAGTACCACGGCTGTCCTTTTCAGCAGCTCTTACAAAACCACAAGTTAGTTCAGGCACCATTGTCTTCAACGAGGTCTTTGTCAACGAAGGGATGTCATACAGTCCGCACACAGGTATGCACGCATGTTGTTAATGATTTTAGGAGTCAACCATTTGACTTTAAATAGGCTTAACTGTAACTGATTAAATGATGTCATTTATGAATGATATATGCGGATATTTTAACAGGCATATTCACAGCACCGGTGAGTGGACGTTATTTCTTCAGTGCAGTCCTGACTGGTCAGAAGAACATGAAGATAGAGGCAGTGTTGTCCAAGTCTGACTACGGTATTGTGCGTGGAGACTCAACTGGATACCAGCCAGAGGGTTTGGAGAAACCTTTGGCTGAAACAAGAAACGCTCCAGGATCTCTGGTCATTTTCAACATCATACTTCCCCTAGAGGAGGGAGACACAGTGTGCATTGACCTGGTCACAGGGAAACTGGCTGATTCCGTCGAACCTCTTACCATGTTCTCTGGGATGCTGCTGTATGACAATGTGGACGCTGTGTTATAAGAGTGAAATGTTCTACTTAGAAAAGGAAAACCGGAGATGTGCAGACTTGATGATGAAGTACTTTTGAAAAATAATTTACATTGCCAAGTGGCTGCAGCACTGTTGGGTGACGCAATATGCGTTATTTCTTAAAATCATATTTGTTGTGCCACCTGTTAATACTTGGTGTAGGAGAGTGTTTTTTTTTTTCTTTTCAGATCAAGATTCAAGATTTTATTTGTCACATACACATTTATACACAGGATATAACTTGCAGTGAAATGAAAACCTGGCCTTATCCACTTTAGACTGTGCATTTTGACTAACATTTCTGTTTCAGTAAAATTTATCACAGTGTTAACAAGGTCTTTACACAAAAAGAAGTTTGTACTGCCTCAGTGGCTTCATCTGGAAATTTTAACCAGGAAGCTCTCTTTTCTTGACACTCAACATCCAGTTGTGGCATCTGTACAACACCCCCAAACCACTGCGGTTACATTTTCTTTCTTTCTTTCTTTCTTTCTTTTAAAAAAAATGTTTGTAGACATGCACGTTGGAGTTTAAATTGAATTAGCAAAGAGAGAGAGAGAGAGAGAGAGAGAGAGAGAGAGGGTGAACAAAGCAGTGTGTGTTTGCTCAAGGCTAAATTTTTCCTGAAATGGCCATAATAAAGCAGTCATAATTATTTTATGCCTTCAAAATTCCATATTTGGGGTGAAAGAATTCACTTCCGTGTGACTGCAGTTCAATGAGCAAAAACAACAAAAAAAAACAACTTTGAACCAGACATTTCAGATCATAAATGGCAGAAGCTATGAGAAAGCATGCTTTTGTAAACCACAGAATTGTCAGTGTGATACTGTTGGTTTCCTCAGCAATGAACTTTTACAATACAAACAAGATAAATAGCTTACATATACTGCGGCTTTGAAGTTCACATTGTTTTAATGAGTTCATGAGAGGAAAATAAGGAGCATCTTGGTGGAACAGTGGATCTGAGACCAGTGGAAACCTTAATGCAAGGGATTGTACTTTTCAACTTGACTGTTGTGAGAACAAACACTGATCTCTTGATCCCAAAATACAAGAAAAGAAACCAGACCCTTTAAAGCCACTGGACTTCTTTTATTAAAGAATAATTTTTCAAGTTATTGCTAGTTCCTTGCTATTTGACCATTGAACTTTCATCAGTTTGAATCATTATGTATGTGCCACATATATTTTGTTTAATACTCTAAATGCCCATAGTTTATATACAGTATTAATGTGCATCAAATACATTCTAAGCAATTATTTTTTCACACAGTTGTCTGAAGATAATCTTTGAAAATGCTTTTTTGTTGTTGTTGTTTTTGCTTTTTTTGTGTATGTTACCATTTCCAACTTAAAAAAAAAAAAAAAACTTTTTGGAAAAAAATACACCTTTATAGACATTTATTGTTTTGTGTGAGTATGTGTGTGTGTGTGTCCTCATTTTCTAAAATAAATATATGTGAAGTCTTGGATGCTGGGAGTCAATAATATTATAGTGAAGGACAGTAGGCTAATTTGCTAAGGATGGGTTATACACAGTAGACCAGTGGTTCTTTGAGAAGGTTCTGGGGACCACAGGGGTCAATGAAGCAAAGCCAGCGGATATGTGATTATTATTATTTTTAAAAATTGTGTTACAGTGATGGAAATCCAATCATCATTAACAAAGTTATTATATTAATTATTAAGTTTTATTTATTATCCTGATTGACCTGTTGCTTGAATCGAATGGTTTTAATCCAAACCTCAATCATTCAAAAACAAGCAAATAATGTCAACTTGTGTTCTGCCTATGGACAATTTAGGTATAAAAGCTCCATGGCTCTAATAAACAAATATTACTTTACACATTTGAATAATTAGCCAGATATTCAAATTGTTGAGTTATGTTCAGAAAATAAATCTGTGCTGAAGAGGTCTGTGAAATGTATTTTCCAGTAAAAAGTGTCCCTGGCTACAAAAAGTTGGAGAACTGCTGATATAGACAGTACATTAATGTGGGATGTGTTTAGTGCTGGGGACCTCTTGTGTCAAAAGTGGAAGTTTGCAGCGTGAACTACAGGTTTCAAGACTCTCACTCAGTTCATGACCTGGATCTCTGTATCATATACCATCCCATACGAAACTATTGGAACGGCAAAGGCTTGTTGTTGTTGTTGTTGTTGTTGTTGTTGTTGTTTAACAATACAGTTTTTATTTATTATTTTTTATTAAGGAAAAAAAAAAAACGTTATCCAACACATATCACCCATGTGAAAACTAATTGCCCATTTAAACTTAAAATCTGCCACCTTTAGCAGCAATAACTGCAACCAAACACTTCTGACAACCGGAGATCAGTTTTTCACTGACTTCTAGGACCCTAGTACTTAACTTACTCCTATGCTTTGGATCATTGTCCTGCTGATAATCCAGTTGCGCTTGAGTTTTAACTTATGGACTCAAGACCGGGCATTCTCCTTTAGGATTTTCTGATAAAGATGGTGGGGCAAGGTGGTCCCATTTCATAATTTTAATTTCTCTGCTGTTACAACTAAATTGTTAATTGCTTCCATTTGATTCCCATAATAGTATGTTGGGTGATGCATAATGGTCCTCTACATGCAAAACTTTACCAGTAAATGGACATTGTTTTTAAGATGGGGCATCTTCCTCCATCTTACCGAAGTACTGACACAATATAAGCCTTACTATTTTAAAGTTCTTCAGGTCCATATGAAATTTAGGTACCAAAATTCATGCCCCTGCCCCTTCCATTACAATATTAGGGTGTTTTTTCCCCTCCCCTGACTCTTTATTTTCTACACACTGTAGCTTTAACTAATGAAAGGAGAAAGATGGTGTCAGCTGAAACTGGAGTGGGAGCTTCACTTCTCCGTTAGCTCAGACTTAAGAAGCGCTCGTGCGTTCCTGTTGCTATGGAGGCGGGCTGGCACTAAAAGAAACAATGAGTTAGGAAAGTATGTGTCCAGCACTCAGTTACTCAGAGCTGCTCTCACTGAGAAAGTACTCTACAGCTGCAGCTCTTTTCCAGTTCCAGTTGAAGGTAGGAAATATGATATATTTGTAATAAAAAAAATACCCTCTTGAGGACTAATATGCGGTATCTTTAGTAGATGTAGCCAGTGGCTTCAGTCCTCACCATGAGTCCACATGATGTCTGAACATGGTTAACATGACTGTTGATAGCCTTTTTTAGAATACAAGTGGATAAGTTTGATGAAGCTTATTTGACCTCTTTCAATGTTGTCATTATGAATTTAGGTTTGTTATTATTATCATTGGTAGTAGTAGTAGTAGTAGTAGTAGTAGTATTAGTATTATAATTATTATCATCATTATTATTGTTATTATTATTATTAATAATAATAATAACAACAATTGTTACAAAAGTTTCTATAGGCGATGTGTGTGTCTGTGTGTGTGTGTGTGTGTGTGTGTGTGTGTGTGTGTGTGTGTGTGTTTAGATAATCTACATTAGAGTACTTCATGCTTTTTTTGTAGCAGATTTAAGAACACATGAGTTATATGTGTATGAGCGTATTCGACTAGTAAAAAATAGGAGAATGTACAGTAGTATATATAGGCTATACTTTGAATATGTGTATTGGTTTCATTACTTAACATGAGAGTGCTTTTCACTGTTGCATATACATGTGCATAAATTTGTCCCATGTGTCCCACATAATTATGTGAAGAAATCTAATCTAAAAGATTAACATGACAGCAAACAAATCATGCGTAAAAAAAAATCACATGAAATAAAAACACATGCTCTACATGTAGAAAGTCCATTATATGTGAAGTCTAAAATGTGCAAGTCCAAAAAATCACATGTTCATTTATGAGGATAGTAGCTGCTAGTGATCTCCACAGTCTGTAACTAAAATAATAAAAAAAATAAATTTAAAACAGCATGTGACTACATTTGATACCAAATAGTAGGCCTATATGAGAATATTCGCCTTCTACTATCAGTATATTTGACATAATGAATCTTTATTGGTCACATATACATTACAGCAAAGTGAAAAGTTTTTCGTTGCATAGCCCATCATGTTAGGAAGGTGAGAGCACAGTTTCGGCCATGATACAGCACCCCTGGAGCAGGGGGGATTAAGGGCCTTGCTCAAGGACCCAAGAGTGGCAGTTGGCAGTGCTGGGGCCTGAACCCCTGACCTTCTGATTAGTAACACAGAGCCATAACCAGCCATAACCACTAAGCCACCACTGACATGGTCTTCATCATCATTTTTGTTTATTATTTGCAGGCTCCTGATGAGCTCGGTAGCTGCGTGCCGCCTGCAGGAGCTGCAAATTTACCGGCTACTGCATTGTGTGCAGGCGCGAGACACCGCACAGGTCAAGAAGTTGTTGCGTGTTGGCGTTCATGACCTTGTCAACCTCACGGAGCCACATGAGGGCAAAGGCGTCCTGCACGTGGCTGCGGTAGCTAACAACACCGACATGATCGAATTTCTGTTGCTTCATGGCGCTTGTCCAGATGTCCAGGACAAGCAGGGACGCACGCCGGTGATGTTGGCAGCCGAACTCGGACATGACGGTGTGGTGGCTCTGCTGGCCGAGAAACACGCAGATATGAAGTTGACAGACATAGAAGGGAAAGGTGAGTGAAAGAAAAACATAGTAGAAAGGAAAATGTGGCAAATCTCACTGATGGAACATGATTTAGAAAGGCACACACATGTGTCCTACATTTCACAGTGCACTTCAGAACAAAATCCAAGCCAATCCAACCCAAGGAGCTCTCTGTAGACTTCCACAATTTGCAAATTGTGTCAAGACATAGTTCTGAGCAATAGTATAAACCTATTTCTAAAGCTTTGAATGAGCACAGTGGGATCCATCAGTGTGAAATGATAAAAGATAAGAAACTGCAGGTTTAGAAACACCAACAATCTTTCTAGAGCTGGTTGATCTGACCAAATTTAGTAACTGGGCTTAAAAGGCCTTGGTCAGGGACGTGACCAAGAGCCAAATGGCAACTCTAGCAGAGCTCAGAGTAGCTAGACAGAATCCACTCTTGAGTAAAAGGCATATGTCAGACATTTAAAGAATTCTGAGAGCAAAAGGAAATAGATTCTCTGGTCTGATGAGACAAAAAAGTGACCTCCTTGGGCTGAACTCCAAGTGCTACTAATGTTGAAAACCAGGTAATGCTCATCAACTGGGTAATACAATCCCTACCATGAAGCATGGTGGTGGCAGCATCATGCTATGGGAGTGCTTCTCATCGTCAAGGACAGGGAGACTGGTGAGATTTAAGAGAAGGATGAATGCAGCTAAATAGAGAGAGTTCCTTGAAGAAAACCTGCTCTAGAGTGTACATGATCATATAAGTGTGGGCAAAGGTTCACCTTTTGGCAAGACACCTGACCTAAAGCATGCAGCCATGACAATGCTGGAGTGGCTTTATAACAAGTCTCTGAATGTCCTTAATTGGGTCAGTTTCACTCCCCCGGCTGCCAAAGATGCTTCTTCAAAGTATTGAATAAAGCGTCTAAATACTTATCTAAAAGTGAAGGGGTGTGAGTACTTTCCAAAGCCACTGAAACTCTAGCTATATAACTTGTTTTGAATAGTTTATCTTTCTTTTTACATTTAGATTTTGATGTGTTATTGATGCTTCATCTAGTGCCCTAAATCAAGCCTCTACAGTGCTATATTTATTGCATTTCCAGCTCAACTACTTGAGTTACACAAGTGCTGCTACAAGTGATAAAGTACATGAAGTATCTAGATGGCCATTTGATGCACTGCTCTCTCCCACTGCTAATATATTGATGAGGTTTCAAGCACACTTCATGGTACAGTAACTCCACATGCTAAGTGACATTTCATCACTCATATTAATTCAAGTTAACAATCGGTAGGTCCTCTCTGGTGATCAAACACAGCAGAGTGCAGAATCCTCCTTTTTGTGGGTCTGTCTAATTACAGATCAGAGTAGGGCCAGCTAAATCTTGTTTGTAATGTGATCTGCCTCTGTCTGCTCTACTAGGCGTGCTATTCTACTGCCTCTGTCCCACCAAAAGACACGCGCGCTGCCTGCAGGTGGCGCTGAACAACATGGCAGACGTAAACAACGTGTCACATGCGGGCATCCCGCTGTTCCTGCAGGCCTGTGAGAACGCTCGGGAATGTGAGGACATGTGCCTCAGCCTGTTGGAGAAGGGGGCCGACCCCAATTCTGTCAATCAGGTATGGTGTGCTGAGGAGTGTGTCGTGTGTGTGCCAAGTGTGAGTAGGCAAAAAAGGCAAAGAGATGGCTTATATGTGTGTGTGTGTGTGTGTGTGTGTGTGTGTGTGTGTGTGTGTTTGAGATTCTTATTATCTAACACCTGTCACAGTGCGGTTTGTAGTTGTGTGTAAATTATTCATTTACTGTGCAATGCAGCATTTCAGTTTAAGGATAACAAATCAACCAGTTCTACAAAAATGACTTGATGCCTGTGGACCTAGGCAACATCTTGATCACATAATTTTACCAAGCAAACTGAAAGTAGACACAAAAACAACTGTATTTTATTCAAACAATTAGGAAAAATAATCTCTTTCAAAAGCATATGTGGAAAATTCATTAAAAATAATGGAAATACATGCAAACAAATTCCCAGTCTCAAATTTCAGTCTCCAGGTACTTTATTCTTGACCATTCTCCATTTTATTTATTTATTTATTTTTTGCATATAAATATAAGATTTCACATTTCATTGTCACATTTTGTGACACTTATTTTCAATAAACAATGCAAAAAAAAAAATAGATAAGTAAAACAACAACAACAACAAAAAATAGCCCAACATTGGTTGGTTAGTTACTGTGATAAAACTAACTAGCTTCTTAATAGCATTAATTATCACAAGAATGTCAAAACCTAGCTCATTCTGTAAAACCTAACAGTGGAAATGACTAAATATGAGTAATGACTACTCAGATGTGTTTAAATGTCATATTCACTTCATTTGAATTACATTATGTGATCTTAGTAACTGAACATTGTTGGAAGAATTTTAAGTAAGAACAACTCATAAGACTCAAGCTTAATTACTCAAATAATATTAGTTTAAACTAGACCAAACCTTGTTGGTGTGTTTTATCCCTTAACTCCAGTTCAGTTACTTAACAAACTGTGACCAATGTAGGGCAAAGGTATTCAATTAAATTAAAGGTCCAGTTCCATGAAAAAAAAAAAAACACTGTTTCCTTACAAAGGACCGGAAAAGTGACTATCATGACTGAACATCGACAACAGTTAGCTTCAGTGCAGTGATTAGTTGGTGGCTACTACTCAAATAACATAAGACGCATCAATTATAGTATATCTATAGTATATCTGTTTTATTTTGGTGGCATGAACAAGAACACTTTATCAATGTGATCATAAGAATAATCAAATAATTAACAATACTGTTTGAAAAAAATAATAAATCCCCATAATAGCATAATTTACAGCTTTAGACACCAGAGGCCATATTACAGAGGTCTGAAGGTCCTAAGAAAAATCTGATCACAAATTCATATTACAGAAAATAATATTATCTTAATTTAAGAATATCTTATTTTGCAACATTTAATCTCATGTAAAGAAATCCTAAACTATAGTCAATAATCAATGATCACACCTGTTACCTAGAAACTGATGACCCCATGGAGCTGTTACACATAAACAGAACACTACAAATGTAGATGGTTAATCCTCCTCATTACAAATATAGTCCACTATAAATGATGTAAAAGCCATTATTTCAAGTCACATAGTGCTCTATGCGTATTCGTATAAACACAGCTTGCTGTAAAAATAAACATTCAACCGCCGGAGTTGCTAATAAACCTTTTGTTATTGCCTCATATATAATTTCAGTTATTACACTGTTACAAGCATTTCAGTAATATGGTACCTATTTTCACCATGTACAATATAAATGAATGTCACACCATTATGCTACAGTAGCTGATGTTAGTAAACAAACTAATATTATGGTACATTGTCAGCTATCTTCAGTGCAATGGCTAACAGTAGACAGTAAACCATAGAAAAACACAAGTTAATCATGACTGGAGTTATCCTAAAGTTAAGACCCCAGTTCTGATGTCATTGACTGTGTTGAACTTCCACCATGAAGCAGAAGATTTAGTCCTGCAAGTAACTATGTCTGCGACTAAACAAATCCAAGCTCAGGATATATTGTACCGTTACTCGAAGAGAACATCTTGTGTTAGATATCCATACTAGATCAGTGTATGAAGTTTATCCACTCTGACACATTGCATGAAATACAGTGTTGTCAAATTGTGCTGACAGCATGTGTCTGTCAAATTCCTGTCAGCTGCAACATGATATGAGGAGACACAAGCCAAATGTACTTTGATAGCAGGTGTGCGATGAGTTATTCATATTTGCACTTGCAGGTGACAGGTCGCACTGCTCTAATGGAGGCGGTGAGAGCAGGAGCGGTGGGGCTGGTGAGAGCCATCCTTAAAAGAGGGGCAAATGTCAACACGCTGGACAGCAAGCGGTTCAACGCAGTTCACTTCGCTGCTGAAGGAGGCTACTTTGAAGTGACTACAAAATATCTTTCATAATTCGAAGTCACATTTAAACACTAAATCAAGCTCGCTGATTTTGCCATTCTAAAGATCTATGTAGAATGGTTGTGTGTTGTGGGTCTGTGTGTTAGAAGATGCAATATACAGTACCGTCTAAAACCCAGTGAAACAAGTGGGCAGCATTTGCATCACACTAACTGTCTGTTATTATATATTTCTTGTTCGTTATTAGCAATCTTAGCATTTTTGGGTGAAGAAAATCTTTCAACTTCACCTGGTCTCCTCTCCAGATCCTTCAGGTGTTGTCTGCATATGTGGCGGATATGGGCGTAATGACAGCAGAAGGAAACACGGCTCTGCACTATGCTGCCCAAGGGGGCTTTGCTGACTGCTGCAGATTTTTGGCACAGAGAGGTAATATTTCCAAGAAACAGTCTTCTAATTTCGGGCTGTATTATTATTTTATTTTATTTTTTTTGAGAATGACAGTAAAAACAATGTTGAAAGGGTGGAGTTTAGTAGGAGTTTTCTTTATTGTCTCGTGAATATGTCATGAATGGTGGACAGATGGAAACAGGTGCAGGTTCAGTCTTTATTATAATCGACTTAGTAAGTAAACATCCCAAAGGAGCTAGGCAATTCTCAAAACTATACACAGGCAAAAGTTTAGGTGATCACCAAGCAGGCATGAACTGCAACAGGCAAGGTGAATGAAACAACTAGACATAATAAGCCATGCAAATGTGAATTTTGCATGTGAGATGTCAGTGATTTACTGAATGTCTGAGTTATTTAAGGAGTGTGTACAATTGCAAACTGGTGAGTCTCATTAGAAATCTGGAGATTGGGACTATGGATAAGTTTCGCTTTCAGTGGCATGTGTCATCGGAACAGGCTGAGGAGAGTTTTTGGCAGGTACAGACATGACAGCCGGACTCAAGCTCCAGGTTCATACATGAGTGTTTCCAAGTTCTGTCTCTGAGCAAATTTTTTATGTTGTTGAATAGCTTGATCCAAATCTAGGGCATCTATGGCCAATTTCCCATGGGCCATTTTGGACCCATTTATCTACGTCAGTGGGTGTGGTGTTCTGGGGAAACAGAGGGAATTTAGTCACACAGGAAAAGTGAACAGTATAGCAGAGTGATGTAGGGAATTCAGGGTGTACAAGGTCCACAGTAGGAAATGTGAGCACCTCTCTCCTATTCCAGTATCTTGGTTCATTCTCTCAGCTTGACCAGAACTTGAACTGACTCCCACCTTTTCAATGAACACTGACCATAGGTGTGATGTGAAATGGGGTCGCCTGTCTGACTCTGTGTCTGCAGTGAGGCCAAAGTACTGGAAAACATACTGAAACAATACTTTCAAAATCTAGTGGGTGGAGAGAAAGGAAGTCTCAAGTGGTCATCATTTCTTGGGAGGAAGGCAAATCAGTGACAATGTGAGATTATGGTCGCTGAAAGATTGAAAAAACCAAACAAATGTGCCATGGTAAATGCTTGTTTTTAAGGCCGGATCACCTTGGGCATTCTACATATTTTTTTCATTAAAAAAAAAAGCGACATGATGGAAGGCTTCCACATATTAAAAGCAGGATTACAGAAGTCTGGATCAGAGTTCATAGTTCAAGGGACTGTGGATAGGTTTTGCTTTGAGTGACATGTAATGTGAGAACCATCTGAGGATTATGGGAGTTGAGTTCATGGCAGGTTCAGATGTGACACTCTGCTACAACATTGCTTTTTAACAGCTCACATCTGACTTAATTGATGTAAGGTTTAATTATTGGGTAATTGATATTAAATTAAGTGTGTTGGGGCAGACCTGCTGGACTGAGAGTTGAGAACATGATGTGGGTCCTTTAGTCATAATTATAGCCACCGTGTGTGTGAGCAGATTCATACACAATGCATAGCACCAGCAATGTTGTTACTACATCCTATCTAGAACCTAATTTTGAACATCTGCACTTGCTATAGGTTTTATTGTGACATGTTTTATTCTGATAATTTCAGGATGCAATCCCAAACAGAAAAACATGGAAGGCCTGTTACCACGTCAAATTGCTAAGGACTTGGATCACAAGGCCTCAGTGAAAGAGCTTAAGAAGGCTGAACGTTTGAATGGGAAGCTTTTAAAGAGCTGCACTAATGAATCATGGGCACTGACCCTTTATGATTGGTCTCATGAAAATGAAGCTGAACTGCGAAAGGCCTTTGAATTCACTTCATGTGGAATTACCAACTCAGAGATGGTGTCTTTTGAGAATTTCATCTCTGTTCTCCAAGACTTCCAGGCACCGATAAATGATGACCATGTCCGGAAAATACAGCTCGCTCATGACAAGCGTAGGCAGGGTTTAATTAACATCAACGACTTTTTCAAAGGAGTCAGATATCTGCCCAGGACTCTTGTTATGACCTCCTATGAACTAAATAGGACAAAGAAAAGGGTTGGCAAGTCAGGGAAGGGCAAGAAGAAAAGCAAGTTGAACCTTCCAATGCCAATTTGCGTCATCTCACCAGAAAATGTTTACCGACAAGATGACAGAGGGCCACCACATTTCATGATTGAGAAGTACCAGCTTTTTACAGACACAAACCGATTTAATCAGGACCATCCACCTAGGCACCCGATAGAGGATGACTCAGCCTGGTATAAAGATGAACCAGAAAAGACATACATAAACATAAACTACTGCGTTAAGACTGGAGACATTGAATCCCTGAAGATGGCCTTTAGTCGGAAGGTCCCAGTTGATGTGAAGGATCGCTTTTACAAGACACCACTCATGACCGCTTGTGCAAGTGGGAATTATGAAGTGGTCAATTTTCTACTCAATCTTGGGTAAGGTTATTCATGATATTTATTTTATGTTATTTATGTACACATAACAACTAACTTTCAAATCAAACCATGCCAGGCACGTTAGAACAAACACTTGAATATTTCTCATCTTTTCTATTTAACATTACAGATATTTTTATATAGAAATTGTTCTAATTCAATGTGTTTATTCATATTTGGGCTGGGCTGTCAAATGATTAAAAGAATTAATTGTAATTAGTCACCTATCTCTTTATCTATCTATCTATCTATCTATCTATCTATCTAAGTAACTGGTCAAATAAATTAAAGAAAGCCTTAAAGTACAACACATTGAAAATTGGAGGCATTCAAAACTAAAAGGCAACCACAGTTATATTCCTTCTATTCCTGCATTGCTACATTCATGAAATTTTCTGTTTACATTATGGTCTGACCATGTGAATGCCTTTTCCTGTTGCTGATTTCACCATTCACAGCCAGTTCTTGTACATGTGCACCTAGTCTAATCTACACTATGCACTACAGGTTCACAGGTTAAAAAAAACAAAACAAACAAACAAAAAAAAAACCCTGAATTAATGGCATCATAAAAATAATGGTGTTAAATTCAAATTTGCTTTAAATCATTATCAGTGCATTAGGCATCATAAAAATAATGGTGTTAAATTCAAATTTGCTTTAAATCATTATCAGTGCATTAATTTTGACAGCTCTAATACATATACTGTACACTATTGTTGTTTTAATTAAAAGAAGTTCATGCAGTGTAAATCTATGTGCAGGGCTGATGTGAATGCTTGTGATCAGTTCTGCTGGACTCCATTACACCATGCCTGCCATGCTGGACAACTTGACATCATTAAACAATTAGTGGAGGCAGGGGCAGCAGTGAACACACCCACTTTCAGTGGAGCCACACCCCTAATGAGGGCCATTGAGAGTTCCAGGCCCTGCTGTGTGGACTACCTTATCAAGGCTGGCGCAACAGTTACAGCAGCAAACAAGTCAGGTACGGATGCAGCCTCCATCATGTACAGTCATCTGTACAGTCATAAAAACATAGTCAAATATTTCCAGGCCAACCTTTAGCAGTTCAGAATCACTTGGTTCTCTGGCTACATAACATGTCAGACTTTTTTATTGTAGAAATGAAATTTATTTACTAAAAAAAAGTACGTCGAAAAGCCTTTTATACCTGCTACTATGACGTAACACTGTTTTTTTTAAAATAACTGCATCACTACGTTACCCCCTACCATCTCTCCACCTTGACCGCCGTGAGACAGCATGAAAATTCCTCTAAACAAACAATATCTTTGCATGATCAAAGCATATATCACATTTTTTTTGCTGTTAGATCAGTGCTACCTCATCAGAGGAAAAGAAGCTACTCTGATTTACTGAACTGTGATGTATTAAATAATTAAGAGTGATTAACTGTTGGATCCAGCTGTCACTGGAATCAAGGACATTCAATCTTTTAAATGCAGAGCAAAGCTGCTTGGACATTGCCCATGCGTATGCAGACTTTAGGATTGTAGAGCTGATCCAGGCCAAGATTGACAGCCTTTGGAAGCCAAAGGACCACAAAAAGGATAAGCCAATCAAACCTCAGGCCAAACCGAGACCAGCCACTGGCACTTCTGAGGAGAAGGTACACAAAACTTATAGCTACACTTATTTGCCATTTTAACATATTGATTTAGGTTTACAATTACTTACTATAGTACATCTTTTACATCTCTTGCACAGTTTTAAGTCTTAGTATGCACAGCCTCCTTCTACCCTATCCATTAGTGAAAAATTACTCCCTTGTACAGTTCTGACAAGGGTGTGTGTGTGTGTTAGATTGTTATTAATGTTTCGAGCATAACTGCTGGATTGAAAACCAACCAACCATTGAACCAAAATATCCAGACAGAAGTGGTCCTGTGGTGAGAAACTGAGCGCTGATGAGAGCCTTGATTAACACAAATTATGCCCAGAAAAAGATGAGCTACAGTCTCTAACAGTCTATCTACAAAGTTGACCAAAAAGGTAGATGTGTCTAATAAAGTGTCCAGCGGTGGTCTATTATTCGTTCCTTTTAATGGTGCCGGTGACGGATGGCATAGTAGGGGTTTAACAACATATATAGCGATATATGTACTTTACAAATACAGTATTCATCATGAATGAAATCTTGAATACAAGCCGTTAGTTATTTAATATGCACACTGTAACTGATCTGTACTGAAACATTGAACCTGATAGCAGAAAGACAGGAGTAGGCCTTGGCAAAGTGTAAGCAAATAAGAGTGTATGTGTCGGATTACGTCTGCTTCAACAGGCTGTGTTACTGCTGCCAGAGAAAGCATGTACTATGCCATGTCTGTGGTGTCTGTCACTCACCACTGTAATTACCATCAGGGATAGTACTCGCATAAACATGCACGTAATGCATGTTCCTTCTCTGTTTTCATTGATGAAGTAGTCATATAATAAAAGTGTAGGTAATTACAGTGTAGGTGCTCAGCACACTCAATAGAACTTTCTCACAGTTCACAAAAACTCCAATGACCACAATCCATTATTCCTCGCATGAAGCACACAGCTACAACTTATAGAAACAAGTGAGTGATACAAAATGTTTTCAGATGGAGAAAGAAACAATGCTGAAATTGAATTTAGGCGGTAAGCTGCTGTGTGACTATACCAGACAAGAACTTTCACAAGTAAATCATGATACTGAGCAACAATAATCCGCAACAAACTTTTTAGCTGTTTTTTTTTTTTTTGTCCACGCTATGTGCTGCATATAGGCTTTTGTCTTGTGTTTTATCTTGTGGTTTTATAATGTGTCTGGGTATCTATCTCAAACGATCTTAAAAGGTGCTCAGTATTTATAGATGCGAAACAAATTCAAAACAATAAAGATTACCACACATATTCCAATGCAGGCATGGTGTCAATTTGACCATAACTTTTAGCCCATTAATGCCAATGCTGGATTCTAGTCTCACTTCTAGTATAATTTTCATCTGTGGTATCACTGAAAGTGATTATTGTTGCTCTCATCATGCACTAAAATGCATTTTATACTTTATTTATACTATAGTCTTAACAAAGTAAAGGGGTGCTGGGACTCATGACCTCGGTATTTTAACAAATCCTGGCTACGGCTCTGTGTGTGTGTGTGTGTGTGTGTGTGTGTGTGTGTGTGTGTGTGTGTGAAGGTATTTGGTTTGTGTCACGTCTGCCATGTTTATCATCTGTCGGGACTGCTAGGTGCTACAGGCAGCAGTACACACACTCCCCACCTTCATCCTTTACTTGACAGAACAAACAGCTTTGTCTACATGCTCCTCATAACCAGGCCAATGAGACACTCACTTTCAGAAATCTCACAAACAACAAGAGGTATTATATTTGACTTGTAACAGAAAGTGATGATCATCGAGTCCCTTTGAAAAGTTAATCCACCAGCATTGTTTTTGGCCTTGCCTTTGGTTTTGTGGCCTGATGCCATCTTTATTCTGCGTATCTCTAGCAGGGGGCTGTTCCCACACCGCAGGCCTCAGAGTACTTTGCAACCTCGACATTGAAAACAGAAGCGCAGGCCAACAGTGTGATCCTTCACAGCACTCGGATCACCAGTGGAGCACTGAAAAAAGTGGACATCAGCTTTGTGCCAAAAACAGTACGTTGGTTAGCTGAAAAACATATGATCCTGGAGATAAGACATACTTGATTATATTGATATATCTTGATTATATCTTATATTTTCCTGTTGTGTTCATTTGTGGTCCTTTTTAGTAATGTGTAAAGGAAACAATGATTCCTAAATTCGATTTGGGTCAAAAACAAACACAAATGGAAATCCAAAAATGTATATGCTTTAGTCAGTTTCTTTTATAAACTTTAATAATCTATCTATCTATCTATCTATCTATCTATCTATATGCACACACACATATACGCACACAAAATAATGAAAATAAATGTTTCTACATTTACATAAAAAATACTATAAAGAGCAGTAAACAGTAAAAAAAAAATTAAACAAAGCCAATAGTCAGTGTAATGACCCTTTTCTTTTAAAAAAAAATTATGGAAATTAATTCAATTGAATTCGATTTTATTTGTATAGTGTTTTTTTTTTTTTAACCATCTAAATTTTCACAAAGCAGCTTTACATAAATATATAAATTCATGGTATAAATTTTAAATAAATAAATAAATAATATATGTATATATTGTTTTACACACACACACACACACACACACACACATTTGCACTGAAACTGTATGCATACACTGATCAGTGTTTTGGTATGGTTGTGTAAACAAAAGAAATCAATGTCAATAGGACATCCATTGCTGACGGAATGTTAGTGAACTGTTTCCCATATTCACCATTTATGCATTTTGGAGCTTCCAATATTATATATAAATATTATAATAATTTGGATCTGTATTGAAGGTTTGGTGCAAACAACTCACTACCTGCCAGCTGATGGAGAAGAAGGAGAAAAGGAGACAACGGTTTACTCATGAAGTGGATTTTGATGACCTCGAGATGCCTTTCAACAAGAATATTGAGAAGAACGCACTGGAGCTATCACAGATCTTTGAGCATAATTGACGAAGGGCGAATCGTCTGACTTAAACTAAACTCCAGCCTCAATTCATTAAAAAAATCTATGAAAAAGCCAGGACTGAACTTACCATATGCAATTATGGATTTATATTTTTGTTTGTTTGTTTAGATGTGTAAATATGATAGCATGTACCATATAAGGATCTCAGTAAATGTACTGTACGTATTTACATATAGCAAATAATGCATGCATCATCTGTACTCTCCTCAGAAAGAGATGGGGGAAGAGATCGCTCTCTCTCTCTCTCTCTTTGTGTGTGTGTGTGTGTGTGTGTGTGTGTGTGTGTGTCCTGCCTGCTTTCAGGGCTGGGCCACTCTATGCTGGCATTTCTCCACACCTCCTCCTTTATCTTGTTTATCTGAGAATCCTACGTATCTGCATGCTGCTCATACCCCTAGAGCACTGGCTCTATCACCCCTTCCTCAAATCTCAGAAGAAGACATACACAACATAACATTGGTGTTTTGTGACCGAGGAGGAGTCTGAAAGCTAACTCAGCAGCACTGTCCACACATATTTCCAGCTAAAATTGTTAAATCATTCAAAGTGAAAGAAGAGTGACAGTTAGTTGAGCTCATTGGTTGACTTGTAGCTGCAAGATCTGCTGGATTCGTTGACTAGATGTACTACATGGACTGCATGTAATAGGCCTGTTTTTTTGCTTCGCAGGTCACACAGGGGGAAATGCGCCATACTGCAGCACTATTCCTGCAGCACTCTTCCTCTTTATTCCTCGCAGTTCTTGTGAGTGACCAGCAGAGGGTGAAGCAGGGGCACAATGTTTACATATGTTAAAAAAAAGAAAGAAAGAAAGAAAGAAAGAAAAATCTTGTTTGGAGAGCTGGCTAGGTGCTTTCAGAGTCTTATAGCAAAATGGCAGCCACAATAATCGGGACTGGTATTGTTTTCCCTCAATATTGACTTTTTTCCCCTAATGAACATGATAAGATGCGGTTTTGACTTTTGGTCAATTCAGTTTTATTTGTATAGCACTTTTAACAATGGACAATGTTTATATAAATTCAGGATATAGATATTAAATGTATGAATTTATCCCTAATGAGCAAGCCAGAGGCGACAGTGGTGAGGAAAAACTCCCTGAGACGATATGAGGAAGAAACCTTGAGAGGAACCATCCTTATCTGGGTGACACCGGACAGTGCAATTGTAAATAAATAAATCCCTTCTATAAATGTGCTAATACTACATGGCCAAATAGTGTAGTTCTGTAACCAGGAAACTTCATTACAGTTTTTGCATGAAGTCTGTTTTGTTGAACTTCTCCACTGTTCACTGATGGAGACTTGAGTGCAAAATGGTTTGTGGCAATTGCAGTGCTAAAGCTATCATAGAAATTGTAGTCCTAGCCATCACAGCATAACTGTTCATATGACTCAAGGTCCAAAGTGGTTTTTAAGCGGTATCATCCTCAGTAATCTCAATGATCTTTAGGCTGCACAATGTGGGGCCATCCACAGCAGCAGCATGTGACTTCCAATTGATGAGAACTCCAACCAGAAGTAGGGCATCAGGATGGATCAGGCAGGTCCGGAGATCAGAAGGAGTCAGAATCACTGGTATCTCAGGAGTATCATGTGTAGCTCGACAGAAAGAGAGAGGGAAAGAGAGGTAGAGATTATTAGGTATGCTTATTGCCCCGTAATGGTTAAGGACAATGTGTTGTGCTTCAATGCAAACAGGGATTCCAGCAAGACTAGCTATGACTGCATAACTAAAAGGGAGAGCCAGAAGGTAACACAGACATGAAGGCGCCCTGGGACATAAGTGGACCACAACACTCTATGACTGTGAGCCTCTAGATCTGCTCCTTTACCTAAATAAAAAACTATTCACAAAAAGTTTGAATAAACAAATATGTTTTCAGCCTGGACTTAAACACTTAGACTGTGTCTGAGTCCCGAAAACTAATTAGAAGACGATAACTGTGGGGCTTTGTAAGAGAAAGCTCTGTCCCCTGCTGTAGCCTTCACTATTCGAGGTACCAGCAAAGAGACTGCACCTTTTGATCGAAGTAGGCGTGGAAGATCATAAAAGACCAAAGTTTGCTCAGGTACTGTGGCATGAGACCATTTTATATTACGTTATATTGTTCTACAAAGATAATCCAGTTCGGGGCTTTAC
Organism: Ictalurus furcatus; assembly: GCF_023375685.1. Taxonomy (NCBI): domain Eukaryota; kingdom Metazoa; phylum Chordata; class Actinopteri; order Siluriformes; family Ictaluridae; genus Ictalurus; species Ictalurus furcatus. The sequence goes on from NC_071279.1 coordinate 13,430,292, forward strand.
TGTTAGCACCCCTAAGTACATTATTTTTGCATAACCGCATGGTCTGGAGTATGTTATTCTGCTTAAATCAAAGTGATTTGCTAATGATTACAATTTTTTTTATTTATAATGAATGACATGTCGCACTTTTTAATGGTTTAGAGTTAGATTTAATGTTGTGGAACATCCATGAGACAAGTTCCTGTTATCTCCTGTTAGTTGTATTATAGCCATGATAAACAGTCTCTCTCTCTCTCTCTCTCTCTCTCTCTCTCTCTCTCTCTCTCTCTCTTTGTGCTTAGACACCCTAGACTCCTTTCATAAATGTTACATAAATATCTCCTAACAAAAAGTCATCACATCAACAATTGATTGTAGTCACTGTGTACGAGCTGTTCGTATAGAAACAATACAGTATTAGAATGAGTGCATTAATATAAATCTGTCCTTCATGTTACAGCAGGCACTACTGTCAAAGCTGTGCTGTTATACAGAAATAATGCACAATTTCTGACCAATCAGATTGAATGTTCAGCTGCTCTGTGGTATAAAACAGACTGGGCAGATATTAATTGACAAAACCCAAAATAGTTTAATTCACATTATGTTGCATTTCCTCCATGTCTTAGTGGCACACACACCTGATTACACACACCTGCAGGTCCCCAAGCATGAGAAGTGGTTTTCCTCTTCCCCATAAACAGACGCTGGTCATTTTAAATGTCATTTTGTCACAGCTGCTCAAAGTTAATATGACCCCTGAAGAGTACATCCATTACTAAGTAACAAGCAGAATAGGTTACAGAAGCTGTGTCTGAAAAGTCGAGGAACAGAGGCAATAAGACTGCAGAGCAAGACCCAGATTAAACTCACTCCTGTCTGCTGATACGTAATTACTGCTGAATTAGATTGTTAGATTCGAGGCTCTTCGAGGTCTACTGGGTAGAGTTACATAACCAAGCAAGCAAAACCAATGGCCTTCACACTGCTTCCTTCAAAGTGTTTAATCAGCCCAGCTAATCTAAATGGTAAATGGCGCACTTATATAGCGCTTTTATCCAAGGCGCTTTACACTGTGTCTCATTCACCCATTCACACACCAATGGTAGCAGAGCTGCCATGAAAGGCGCTAACTTGCCATTGGGAGCAACTTGGGGTTCAGTGTCTTACACAAGGACACTTCGGCATGTGGAGTCATGCGGGCCGGGAATCGAACCGCCAACTCTACGATTAGTGGACACCCCTCTCTACCACCTGAGCCACAGCCACCCCTAAATGCACATGTGTACACACACACACACACACACACACACACACACACACACACACACACACACACACACACACACACACACACACACACACACACACACACACACACACACACACACACACACACACACACACACACACACACACACACACACACACACACACACACACACACACACACACACACACAGGCAGAATTGCGTTTACAGTAAATGTTTATTGTTTGGTGAAATATATGTATGTGTGAGAGTGGACAAAGCTATTTGGAGTGGATGTGTATTAGAGAGATTGGTTTAGAGAAGTGGCAGAATACAAATAATAAAAGAGGGATAGAAAAATATGAGGTGGCCAAGAGGACAGAGTGCATCAGAGAGAAAAAGCGAAGGGCAGCCCAGTGTCAGAGTGAGCCCATGGTGACATTCATCTCTGTGGATGGGTGTAATGAGACACAGAGAGCTGGGCAGGGTGAGTCGGGGATAGAAAGAGGAGAGAAAAGAGAAGGAGATTGGGGAAAGGAGAATAGTAGAAGAGAAGGAGGAGAAGTTTTTTTTTTTTTTAATGAAATCAATGCAATGCTGCTTTAGTGTAAACACCAGCTGTGAGCAGGGATAAAACAGTACCTGAGTCGTTTCTATGGTTGGAAGAATGTTGCATGTCGAAGAAGGTCTCACCATGTTGTTCATATTCAGGCTGTGTTTAGTTGATAAGATCTGCCTGTGTGCACTCTGCCTTCTGAGGAGTTTTTTCTTGCAGTACTGCAGTGCCTCAGCACCCCCCCTTCACGCCCCCATTCACCCCCCCCCATCCCACCATCAGCACCCCCCCCACACACACGCACTTACACACTCACACGCATCCACACCTACAGTATTGCAAGCTTATTCAGCAGTCCTGCTCTCTCTCCCTCCTCCCTCTCTCTCTCTCTCTCTCTCTCTCTCACACACACACACACACACACTTTACAGGCAGCTCTGTCCTACTACCAAGCCCCACAGTTATGAGAACAATCAGACGGCGTCCCCTCAGGCTCATTACATCACCATGACTGACCTGATATCTGTAATGTAATCTAAACTAAGCAGACTGAGAGCAGCGGTAAACACTACAATACTATCTGAACAAATGTGCACTATTTTCAGCCTGCTTTTTGTCACAGATTTAAATTATTCATTGTTTGCTTATATTTGTCTGCCACTGGGGACAGTAGTTCACAGACCTGACATGAACCTTACGAGCAGAGCAACGGCCATTAAACCGGTAGGCTTCCAGGTATGGGCAAAACAAAGAAAATCAATTGTTCGTCTAGTATTGGTGTCCGTTACAAATAGTAAATAAAAGGCTGTAGAGCCATATTACTCCTCAAAGAAACAATGGACTATACATGTAAAAGGTTTGGATAGCATGATGGGATAGACCACATATGGGTATTGAAGCTTTTTATACATCGTAAGGTTAAATGAGTGCATTGAGGGCTTGTCTCACTTATAAACTAAGAACTATGTGGCACTAAAAAAAGTTAGTAGTGTTTGTTTTTGAATTGAATAATTTAATGGCCAAAATGTATAATGAATGGAGTCTTCATTTGATTATTTTCCAGCTGGAAACTACAGATACAGATTATGTTCACTTGTGCAAATGATCTTGATGGATCCAGTGTCCATATTTGCAATATTATACAAATATTTACATTCCTGATACAACAGCCTCTAAGAGCCAGTATAGAGAAACATCGGCAGTACTTTATTTTACAATTTAATTGCATACTAAAGTGTGACTCCATATGAATTATTTATTTATTCATTTATTTATTTATTATTAATTATTAGGTAAATATGTAGTAATTACTAAGTAAAATCTGTTCTATATTTTGCATGTTGTATATTCAATTATTCAATTATAGTAACTCAGGTGAAAACTACTATTTATGTCCAGCAGTGAATTGTGCTACAGTGTTCACTATTTTATGTATGTATATGTATATGTATATGTATATAAATATATATCAATAAAGTTTGTAATCCTTACAATCATATAACAAAAAGTAAAACATGGAGGCATAACTTGAAGTTAATGAAATTAACTTAACATAACTTGAAGTTTAAAATTCAGAAGTACATACATACTAATGTGAGCAGTATACCAGAAATACCAGAAATACCAGAAATGTGGCAGTGCTTGTGCTAAAATCCATATTTGGACATAAAACTATCAAAACCAATGTTATGATATTCAGCTTAATATTAAATAATTACATAATGCTAAGCATTAGCACACATTTGTGGCCTCTACTTGTATACTGTTTATAGATAAACCTGTGTTTACTGAAGTGTGGTAATACTTACCATCTGAAAATTCAGTGCTTAGCGAGTACAACGGGTATAAAAGTCTGCATACTCCTGTTAAAATTGCAAGTTTTTGTGATGTCAGTTTTATTTCCTTTCATGTGGTAGCAACCAACAAAATTTCTTCACATCTGAAGCCTGCTGAAGTCAAAGTGCTTACAAAGAATGTAATGGATCTCATTGTTGAATAGTATTGATAAGGAGAGGGGTACAAAAGAATTACCAAAACATTAGGTGAACCACGGAACACATTTTCTACAACAAGCGTTGAAAATGTGGCATCACTGTGACATCACCAAGAACGTAATGTCCCTCCAAAAATGTAGAAAATGAAGAAAACAGATCTGGGAAGTTTGGGAGACCTACTGCAATGCCCCCAAGGAGCTGCAGGAATATTTCGCAAGTACAGGTAACATGCTGCATGTGACAACAATCTCTCGTACAACCCCAATTCCAAAAAAGTTGGGACGCTGTGTAAAATGTAAATAAAAACAGAACACAGTGATTGGCAAATCTCAGTAACCCATATGTTATTCACAATAGAACATAGAAAACATATCAAATGTTTAAACTGAGGAAATGAACCATTTTAGGGGAAAAATGAGGTAATTTTGAATTTGTGAATGATAATGTGCAAATAAAGTGTCATATGATTTCAGTATAAACACACCAGTTGCTGGAAGGCCTCATGAACAGAGAACACAACTAAACAAACAGCATGAAGACCAATGAGCTATCAAAACAAGTCCAGGACAAAGTTCTAGAAATGTATCAATCAGGGATTGGTTATTTAAAAAAAAAATTTAAAAGTCCTACTGAGCACCAATAAATCCATTATTTAAAATGTAAAGAACATGGCACGACTATGGCTCTACCTAGAGGAGTCCATACACCAGACTTCAGTGACTGGGTAAGGAGGGTATTAGTTAGAGAAGCAAAAAATGGTCAAGAGCAGCTCTGAAGGAGCTGGAGAGATCCACGAATCACATGAGAGAAACAATCATAGGCAGACACTCTCCAAAGCTGGGTTTTATGGAGAGTTGTGAGCCCTACAGTTTGTTGCTTATGAAAAGCCGTGTTTACTAAGACATAAATTTTCTAAATGTAGAAAAAGTTTATCTACACCTTTGTGGCGTTGGCACAAAGAGCTATGGAAACCCAACACTGCTCATCACCCTGAAAACAGCATCATGGCAGGCTGTGAAGCATGATGGTGGTAGCATGATGTCTAGCATTTCTCTTGGTTGCATCATTAACTAATCCCGACCCCCCCCCCCACCCGATTACTGACATTTGCAGGCAGCCATTTCCATGGCTGTGTCATATTCTTTCTATTTTTTAAAATAATAAATGTAATAGTGTTCTGTGAATTGTTCTGCTCTTTGGTCTTTAATGTGAAAAAGTTCAAGTGGGTGAATACTCATACAAGGCACTGTCCATGTAGAAAACCTAAAAATTATTACACTTTGTGTCTTTTTAAATATTAAGTGCTGTAAAATCAAATGCTAATGAGATTTGTTTTGTTGTATTTAGTTCTTAAAAATATTTTATACATTCTGGTACCTGCATGTCTAAGATAACCTCCTTATCTACCACATATTCTGTAAACACATTCATTCAACACTCTTTTCTACAATTCAGTTGTGTAATAAACACTCTGGTAATATCCACCTGCTCTTACTGCCCTGAAGTGACCAATGCTTGTGTGGAATTTCAGTAGTTGAGGGCAGATGGATGCCTTTAGAGTTCCCTGCTGCTGGCCATCTTTCTTCGACTAGTGCTGCACAGCGTCTGCGCTTGGCACACTCACTCAGAGCCTTCGCCTCCCTCCTCTGCTCTTTTCCTCCTACTTTGCCGAGTCAGAACAGTGAGCAGAAACCGGAGAGCAGTAAACTCTATGCATGCACTGACGGTGAGGAGCTATAAAGATGAATGAACTAAATCTTGAAAAATTACATAAGTGGAGTTGGAGGAGGGCATTGAGCAAGGAGTAAAAATAGTGCAAGGATAGGATGTGCGTTTGTATTCAGTAGGCAAACAGGAATATATAAACAGTGTTTGTCTTTTGCCATATCCCTTTCTGTTATTCAGCCCTGGCAGTGTAGACTGATGAAGTGTTGGTTCGTGATAAGCTTTTAATAAAGTCCCACAGTACACAGACGAGTATCAGCTCACTGTTAACATACAGTAATGACATGCTACTGTGCCATGATAAATTATGCAATTATCTTTTCTTTTCTTTTTTTTAAATACAGTCTCTTTCTGGGCTCATAAAGCTTCAGGAGTGTCATATTCCTCAGTGTGCAGCATTATTGATCTCAAATACACCATCAAGATTAGTAACTCTAATCATAGATGCTTTAGAAGTAATGGCAGCAGACAGAGCGAGGACTTTGTTTCATAGTGTAGCTTAAAGCAATCACATTGCAGTCCATGGCAAAACATTAGTGTGTGTAGCTGTGTGCTAGGGTTTGTGGACAATAAATCAGTGTCGGGGCAGAGACAACAGTACGGAGGTGCAGTCCTTCCATCGATCCAGCGAAGTGGCAGTGGTTTCACTGCAGTGGAGTCATGTACCATTCTACCTTGAGGCCATCACGTACACACTGTCTCTCTCTCTCACACACGCGCACACATACACACACACAAACACAAGAAGGCGTGAAGAAACCTTGAGGAAATCCATAAGGACAGATATTTATTGTCAGTCACTTTTGCACTATGCTCAAAGTTCTTGCAGTGTGTCTGTGTGTGTGTGTGTGTGTGTGTGTGTGTGTGTGTGTGTGTGTGTACAGATTAGTTCCCACGCTTTCTTTTTTCACAAGCACAGGCAGCACCAAGTGTGTGGCGTATTCTTCCTCTACAGAGAATTGTGTCTCGAACGAAAGTCGGAAAGAGACGACAAATCAAGGCTGCAGGTGATGCAGACGGTCTAGAGAGGTACCCTGCGTTTCCATGGCAATGCACAGGTGAAGGTGCAGAGGGCTAATCAGGTGCTCCATCTGTGGTATTGTCCCGCTCCCTTATACACAAATACACATCCACACTCTCAATTTCTCTCTCATACACCCACACATGCATGTTTTTCTCTTCCCTGAAGTCTTGCATTAAGCTTTCAGTGCTAACAATTAGCAACACAAGCCTTGAGTCATCAACCGGAACAATGACCTCCACAACGGAGAGAGAAGGGGGGGGGGGGGTTGGCACCAAAAAAAAGCACAGTAGCTGTGTGTAGGAGGATTGATGGTTTTGGTGACACATTCCACTCATCCCGCTCTCCATCTATTTTCCAAATGGCACACTCACCCACAACTCCACAACACCTCCCTTCCTTATAAAGCAGACTCTGTAGCAAAATGGCTGGCTGAGAGTGTGATATCTCAGTCCTATTTTTATTTATTAGGCCCTCATAAAATTTAAGAGTTATAGTACATCTGCTCAGAGATATTCACACATTAGATATGCTCATGCAGCAATGATCACATAGCCTGAATACACACGCAAATAAACACTCATGCAAAAGAAGAAGAAATGAAGCACTGCAGGAGAAACACACATTTTGTTGGCTTCCTGTGAGCTGGCCAGAAGGGACAGTGCATTCTGGACCATTGCACACATGCACGCACGCACGCACACACGCATACACGCACACACACAGTATGCTACGACTACCACACAGATCTGATATAGACTTAGTTGCACACAAGAAGCACCTATTAATGTGCAAATTCCATCAAACAGAGTTTCTCAGAGGATAAATATCAAGTATCAAGTTGTCAGTTGGAATTCCAAGTGATTTTACAACCAGGTCCTCAGGTGATTACTGGAGAGTTATATCAAACAATCTGTTTTCTACTTAACCTCTGCCTGAACTGGTTTGTGTTGTGTATGTATGTGCATTTCAAACCTTTTGCTTTGTTCAAACCTGCACTCACTATTGTTATGTGACATTGTTATTACTGTCATGAGTATTTAACAAAATCTTCTCTACAAATCGTCTCTTTGCTTCTGTATATTCTCTACAAAAACCTGTTTCATTAATACATTCATATTCAGTAGCCTGGTCAGGTGGTTCTTTCATGGGGAGACTAAACACTTCCTGGGACAATACTCCTCCAGTTGCATCTCTGCTAGTGTTGACCATGGTTTAAATACAAATCCCAGCTATGGGATTTGTATATACTATGTGCATGTTTAGCCAAAGTCCTAGGGCATTTAACCCAAGTTGGTATCAAAGTTCGTCCATGGCTAGAACACTCCATAAAGCTAGACACATATGTACAGTTGCAATCAAAATTATTCGCCCCGTACTGCAAATCAGGTTTATTGTCAAAATGTACAGACTTTCAGCTGTTTGCAATGAACAAATCAATCAAACGCAATTGAAACAGCTCAACACAATGAATACTTCAAGTGGTTTCCCCAAATTCAACTACAAATGCAAGTTATAATGATTTCTCCAGTTTCAAAATTATTCAGCACCTGCATGGCAAGCATCTTTTTTACTTAGTAGAGCACCCTTTTGCTGTTATTACCTGCTGCAAATGAGATGCATAGCTTCTGGCAGCATTCCTGAGGATTCTTAGCCCATTCCTCATGAGGATTGGCCTCCAGTTCAGTAATATTCTTGGGTTTGCGTGCTGCAACCACCTTCTTCAAATCCCACCGGAGATTTTCTATGGGGTTCAAGTCAGGTGACTGTAATGGAGGTGATCCTGTAGAATCTTCCATGACTTCTTCTGCAACCAAGCCTTAGTGGAATTTGAGGTATGCTTGGGATAATTGTCCTGCTGTATGGTCCAGTGACGCCCAAGCTTCAGCTTCCTCCCAGATGGCATGACGTTTTCTCCTGATACTTCAATGAATCCATCTTGCCTTCCACACGCTGCAGGTTTCCAGAGCAAGAGGATGCAAAGCAGCCCCAGAGCATCACCGAGCCACCACCATTCTTGACTGTGGACAGAGTGTTCTTTGTTCATTCTTCTTCCTCCAGACATACCGCTGATCCATCGTGCAGAAAAGTTCCAGTTTTGTTTCATCACTCCACAGAACAGAATCCCAAAACTTCTGTGGCTTATTTATATGATTTTGAGCGACTTTTCTTGTGCTTTTGGGTCAGTAGTGGTGTACAACTTGGAGTTCAGGCATGGAAACCTTCTGTGTTTAGTACGTGCCTTACTGTGCTCACTGAAACCTCAGTGCCTGTTGCCACCAAGTCTTGCTGCAGGTCTTTTGCAGTCACTCGAGGGTTTTTCACAACCTGCCTTCTCAGAAATCTGCTTGCAGCCGTTAATAGCTTCCCTTTTCTGCCCCTTGCCAGTTCATGTGTTCCAGCTCAAGCACACCTGGTGCCCTAGATTAGATTATAACACCTGTTTTGCATATTTGTGCTGTTGTGAGGGATTCTATTCAGGGGGTTGAATAATTTTGAAACTGGAGAAATCATTATAACTTGCATTTCAGTTGAATTTGGGGAAACCACTTGAAGAATTCATTGTGTTGACCTATTTCAACTGCTTTTGTTTGATTACTTCATTGCAAACAGCTGAAAGTCTGTCAATTTTGACAATAAACCTGAATGGGGTGTGAATAATTTTGATTGCGACTGTACATCTGCTTCTCCTGTTGAAGGTTTGGGCCCACAAATGATATTGTAAAGTACAGATATTTATTATATAAAATATTAATTATTTAGTGGGGCATGGTGGCTTAGTGTTTAGCACGTTTGTCTCAAACCTCTGGTGATGTGGGTTCAAATCCCGTCTCTGCCCTATGTGTGTGGAGTTTGCATGTCCTCCCTGTGCTTCAGGGGTTTCCTCCAGGTACTCCCTTTTTCCTCCACCAGTCCAATCACATGTGTTGTAGGCTGATTGGCATTTTCATATTATCTGTAGTGTGCGAATGTGCCCTGCGATGGATTGGCACTCCATCCAGGGTGTCCCCTGCCTTGTGCCCTGAGTCCCCTGGGATAGGCTCCAGGCTCCTGTGATCCTTTGTAGGATAAGTGGCACAGAAAATGGATGGATGTGTTAATTATCTGTCTTATCACATATGAAGATAAAAATGTTAATTATAAGGTAAAATAAAAGGTAAAGAAAACATACTGCAGACAGCCTGCAGTTCTTCATTATGACACAAATCTTATATTTCATTGGTAAGTATGATGATTGTCAAAGATGTCCAGTCAAACATTTTGACTTCACCCCCAATCTAGACAGACTAAACCAGGCCCTGCATTCAAAAGCTTCAGCATCACACTTGTCCTTTCAACATTGCCATTAAGACCAAATACTTATAAATACTTATAAAAACCAGATACTTATAAATACTTATATAAACATAGTTTATTCTGTAAATAGGACCTGCATCTGTATCACCAACATGATAATCCTATCATGGACACAGCATTTAGCTGTGATGAGAGTGCATTCCTGACTTTCCTTTCAATACATCTGTAACTGTAGCTAAAATAATGAATTAATCCTTTTGATTTGAGAATTTATCTACGCTGTTGTATAATTATTGTAATCAATACACAAAGGGCGGCTGTGACTCAGGTGGTAGAGAGGGTTGTCCAGTAATCGCAGGGTTGGCAGTTTGAGTCCAGGCACACATGACTCCACATGCTGAAGTGTCCTTGGGTAGGACACTGAACCCCAAGTTGCTCCTGATGGCAAATTAGCGCCTTGCATGGCAGCTCTGCTACTATTGGTGTGTGAGTTTGTGTGTGAATGGGTGAGTGAGACACAGTGTAAAGTGCTTTGTAGAACCGCTAAGGTTAAAAGGTGACCATTTATAAATAAGCGTAGACTATTTACCATTTACAATCTCTGCTTAAAGAAAATTGATTTGATTATCAATAAGTCATGAGGCCATAGCTCACTCCACCTCCAAATGTATGCAGCTTAAAACTCCTGCGTTCCCAATGTAAGAGTGACCCTGATCACCCCGTGTCCCTGAGTAAAATATTCACCTTCAACATAAAAAAATTCACAGGAAATTATTCAGTTATTTGACATATATTGTAAATGATATGGTAATTATTCATTAACTATAGTAAACATTTATAGCATGTAGTCACAGGAAGCAGGATTCTATATCTGGACCCAAGAACAAATCCTTGGAGCTGAAGTGATTGAATTACAGCATCAGAAAAAAATAATAGGTGCTTCAGTTTGGAATGAGTCATTTCAAATGAACGTTTTACATGGAGTGTAAGTGTTTAATATTTTGCAGGTTGGAGTGTGTTAATATCTGGAGTGTGTTAATCTGCTTTTACAACAGCAATTTTTGAAAGATTACGATGTTTAATCTATTAATGAATGACGCATCACATATTTTTAATGGTTTAGAGTTAGATTTAATGTTGTGGAATGTCCAAGAGAGAAGTTAGTCCCTGTTATCACTTTTTCTGTCTCAAAAAAACAAAACAAAAAAAAAACACAGCTTGTCATATTATAGACAAACCAGAAACTGTAAACTCATCACTCCTGAAGACTTTCCTCTGCTGGGAAACTTTGCAAAGCACAATGACTGTTACAAAGTGCTGGCATGTGAGACTCCATCCATAAATGTTAAATAAACGCCTATTAACAAAAAAAATCATCAGCATATCAATGATTATATGTTTCACTTTGTTAAACAATAACATGTTTTATAAAAATTAAATCTGCTTTATATTACTCTTATGTTTATGTACAGTGTCCGTCATATAAATCTCTGTGTATGAGCTGTTACTATAGAAACAATAATGTATTAGACCAAGCACATAAATAAACTCAGCAAAAAAAGAAACGTCCCTTTTTCAGGAGACTGTATTATAAAGAAAATTTTGTAAAATCCAAATAAGCTTTACAGATCTTTATTGGAAAGGTTTTAAACTATGTTTTTCATGCTTCTTCAATGAACCATAAACAATTATTTCACCTGCACGTGTGGAACAGTCATTAAGACACTAACAATTTACAGGCGGTAGGCGAATAAGGTCACAGTTACAATAAGATAGGACACTAAAGAGACCTTTCTACTGACCCTGTAAAACACCAGAAGAAAGATATCTAGGGTTCCTGCTCACCTGCGTGAACATGCCATAGACCTGCTGCAGGGAGGCATGAGGACTGCACATGTGACCAGAGCAATAAACTGCAATGTCTGTAATGTAAGACGCCTGAGACAGTGCTACAGGGAGACAGGAAGAACAGCTGATCGTCCTTGCGGTGGAAAATTACATGTAACCATGTGTCCCCCCAGACGTGATTGAGAACTTGCAAATGCCTTGGTGGAAGAGTGGGGTAACATCTCACAGCAAGAACTGACAAATCTTGCGCAGTCCATGAGGATGAGATGCACTGTAGTACTTAAAGCAGCTGGTGGAAACACCACATAGTAACTGTTACTTTTAATATTGCCCCCCCACCCCCACCCCCGTTCAGGGACTCGTTATTCCATTTCTATTTATCAAATGTCTGTGAAACTTGTTCAGTTTATGTCTCAGCTGTTGAATCTATTTATGTTAATACAAATACTTACACATTAAGAAATTTGCTGGAATTAAAAGCAGTTGAATGTGAGTGGATGTTTCTTTTTTTTGCTGAGTGTATAAACCTGCCATTCAGGTTACAGCAGGAACTACTCTCCGAGCCATGCTGTTATACAGAAATAATGCATACCTTCTCACCAATCAGATTCATGAATTCTGCACTGGTATAAATGTAGATATCACATCTCTCATAGCAAATAAGATAGCATTAAATAAGACAGTAACTGTATTATTTATGTACCTTTGGGTAGTTTGTGTTTGTTCCTGTTTTCCTGTACACGCATGTGACAAAGCTTTGAACCAGAAGTGACAAACAAAATGCCATAAATAATGAAGTCAAATCAAGGCAATAACTATAATAACAATAACTACAATAATCAGTTCCAATGAAATGACAGTGATGTGGCAAGGCACACATTCCCTTGAGTCATCTCGGTGGCCTGTTTCTCTGGAGCAGCAGGGTAGAGACATGTTTATCGGGGGAGACTGCTGAGTCATGGGTAGAGTCCTTTTGCAGAAGCACCACGCTCACCCCTCCCTCTCTTGCTTTTCAACAGCTCTCCTACTCCATCCAGTCCTTTCTCTCTGGCCTGCACACCTCCTCCCACTCGCTCCCTCCCACTCAATCGCTCTCTCTCTCTCTCTCTCTCTCTCTCTCTCTCGCTCTGTTTCATCTCATCTCCCACTCATGCCTGTACAATATCTCCCTACTACCCCCTCCTAACATCACTCTCTCTCTCTCTCTCTGTCTGTCTGTCTGTCTCTCTATTTCTCTCTCCCTCTCTCTGCCATTTAATTAGGAAGAACCAGGCAGTAAGAGTAGGGTCAGAGGTCACTGATCAAGCACACACAGAGTCAATAATACATAGTATACAAATCTTCATTTGGACTAGCTGTCTCTGATTTAGCATTAAAAACAGACACCATATTAAAGAACTGATAAAAGATTCAGCTATCAGCACCATATAAGTAAACAGAGCAGACAGGCTATTCAGAGCGTAAGAGAGGACTCTCATTTGCACAGTCATGGCACCGCTCACATTCCAAAATGTGTCTTTATACCAATCGTATTAAAATGTAAACACAGCTTGATGGCTTTTTGGTAATATTTGGTTGCTTTATAGAATGTAGTAATGAGATACTTTGAGTATCTGATCAGATTGTGTGTGAGGAGGACCTTTTGACCTATTTCAAAATTTTGCAAGTCATTGGTGCTTTTTTATGCAAACTGTCGAATTGTTTACATCCTTCTGCCTTTGTACCATTTCCAGAATAAAGGGCTGTCAGAAGCTAAAGCTGAACTTCACTGTCGGATAAAAAATATTTCATAGATGCAGAGATGACTGACAAAACTCAGCGAGAAGCGAGAAAGAAGTGAACAGTGTTATTTCTATCCCTCCATTCTATCTTTTTCTAGATCTTTAAAGTGGTGTGTGTGTGTGGGTGGGTGTGTGTGTGTGTGTGAGAGAGAGAGAGAGAGAGAGAGAGAGAGAGAAGGGGAAAATACAAGACAGTGGATACAAATGCATTCACTCCATTGCTAAGGTAGGCCTATAGTGGCTCATTTTTCAGTCTCGTCCTACCAAAGAAAAATATCAACATGACATTTTTTATTAGAAACCCTGTATTTTATGTTAGAGCATGCAAAACCTGAACTAAAGCAATAATTAGCGAGCCTGCTGGCAAGCAACATAAATAAAGCAGGACATACCAAGGGATTTTGTGCTTTAAAAGAATTCCGGGAAATATGAGAAACACTCGGTGCCTTTTTCTTTTTTTTTCATTACTATTATTACGGGGGTTAGGGGTTTCATTCCCACCTCTGTCCTGTGTGTACAGGGAGTTTGCATGCTCTCCCCATACTTTAGGGTTTTCCTTCAGGTACACCGGTTTCCTCCCCCGGTCCAAAAATGTGCTGTAGGCTGGTATTTCCAAATTGTCCGTAGTGTGTGAACGTGTGTGCGATTGTGCCCTGAGGTGGATTGGCACCCTTTCCAGGATGTCCCATGCCTTGTGTCTCGAGTTACCTGGGATAGACTCCAGGCTCCCCCGAGACCTTGTGTAGGATAAGCGGTACAGAAAATGGATGGATGGATGGATTATTTGTTGCCTCAGACATATGCAAATACTGAAATACTTCTACATAATTACAGAAGATTCAGAAAACCATAGAAGAATTATATAAAGCTGAATTATTTATAAATTATTATTATATACAAAATAATTGGTAAATTATGCAATATTAAAGAAAACAAAGCAAAAAGAAGACGAAAACAGATTTTCAGTTCATTATCTATCATAATCCCCACTCAAAAAATGATCCCCCTGCAAACAAACAAACAAATAAACAAACAAAAATCCCACATTTTTGCTTCAAAATAAATGCTTCACACCACAATGGCATGATGACATGATGACATATGAACAGCTCTTACACCATCACTAACTACATCACTAAGCTTTCTTGTTCTTATAAACTTTTGGGTTGGAAAATTATTGACGGTTAAAGAAAATCTATTTCATTCATTCATTCATTCATTCATCCATCCATCCATCCATTCATTCATTCATTCACGTGTTTTGTTGTCCCTGTAGCGTGTGCAAACACCGATTTCGGTTTTGGCCTCCTCTTCCCCCCCGCGCCAGACTACTATTAAAAGGCGCTGACGTCAAAGCGGCGGCCATGTTTGGCGCGGGCAGAGCGGGTCTCCATTGAAGAAGAAGCTGCAGTAAAGCCAGGCAGTACCAACAGGAGCGGGTTTCAAAGCGGTCAGCTGCTGAATAGTGCACATCATCAGGTAAGGGTCTATTCTTTTTAGAACTGTAAGACAATGTAAAAGAAAAAAGGCTCTCTTTCTTTTTCTCTCTTTTTCCCTCGCTCTCTTTCTCTCGCTCTCTTTTTTTTTAGAATGCTATAGAATGAAACCCCAAGAGAGATTTGTGCAGATTGACAATGTTTTCCCTTAGAGCACTGAGCTAATGTGTGTATGTGGTCAGTGTTAGTGTTGTGATTAGAAAGGTGGATGTGGTGTGATATGATTAGGATGGTGCTGTCAGAGGGTTCTGTACTGGATGCCGCGGGCCGGTGCGCACGAGGTGGGCGGATTCTGCGCTTCAGCACCTTGGACAGCGACAGCGCTTTAAACACCTTCTGTTTCATCTGGTTTCTGGCACTGAATCATATTTAGCTAGATTATAGATTATAGATTATAACGTCGAAACGAACTGCACCTTTGTCTGGTACAAGGGTAAGGTTTTGGGGGGTTTTGTGCCTTGTTTATCTATATTCCACTAGATTTTTTTCCCCTTCAAATTCGATTTGACCATCAGTCATATTCTCTCTTCCGTCGATCACTACAATGTAAAATGTAAACTAACGTCGTGTTTATCTGGTCGCTGAGTTAACACGTCGTATTTAAACACACGCCTTGCTGCGGGGTTTTTACGCACCGCGTGTGCCTTTGGATTTTAGCCAAAATACTAGGAGAGGAGGAAAGCAAAGGAAAGGATTCAAATGGCATTGATAAACTGACGTGACGTCGAGAAAAAAAATCATATATAGGCTATGTATCATATATAGCCTTTATGATCGCGGAAACAGATCGACGAGATCACGGAAAGGGGTGGAATTGGTGTCAGATGGCGTGATAAACTGCGACATAACATGAGAGAGAGAGAGAGAGAGAGAGAGAGAGAGATTGGGTGTTGGGGACAAGACGGAAAGACATTATTATTTCCTAAAAGAAAGAAGGGGAAAAAAGAAAGAAACGGCCATATCCTGTGTGTATTTACGTGACAGGGGCACTAATTACCGCCCGTGTCGTGTCAGTGATGGTCGGTGGGTGATGGGCGGGGCCTGGCTGGTGTGCGGTGCGGGGGCGGAGATGGGAGAGACCCGCACTGAAGGCGCATCTGCGGGATCGCTGCTGTTCACGTTCTAACGCAGTATTTATTCATTTCAGCGTAACACAGTCATAATCAACATCATTAAACGAGAGCAGGTATTTTGGCTTGCTGCATGCAGATCTGTCTCTGTCACGTGCCTGTTTCGTTTTGTGTGTGTGTTTCAATTTATCTTCTTTTATTTTATTTTTTTTAATTTAGGCTGTTATTGATGTTTTTGTTTTTGTTTTTGTTTAAGCCATATTATGTTTACGCCATCTCCCTACCACTGATTAGTCATTGCACACTCGTGATGCAGGAGAGAGAGGGAGAGAGAGCGAGAGAGAGAGAGAGAGAATAACATCTTCATGTCGTGCTTTCTGGGAGAGAGGCTGGAAAATCCCGAGAGCTCTTCTCAGTGACCTGAAATATTGATAAAGGCTTCTTTTTTTTTTTTTTTTTCAAACCAGACACCCGTAGTAGAAAGGCATCTATTGTGTAGGCCTACATTGTGTGGTTGTGTGTGCCTTTGTGAGAGGCAGGTGGGCTTGATCAGGGCACGACTGTTAATGCGGCTGTTGGACTGCAGAGCTGCTTCTGCTTCTGCTTCTGCTGCTTCTCTCCCTGAAATGGTGACTCACGACGCCGACCACGTTCACCAATCTGCACCAATAGGCTATTCACACCATGGTGCTGCTTTTCATTAATAAAACGCGATGTTGTCGAGATGGAACAATTTGTTGATAGACACGGACGAGTGCTGATACACTGACTGCATTTTTAAATGTCGTTTTAACCCTTTCATGTTTTCCCCATCAATGTTTTCAACATCCAGATTCTTTTTCGTAAGACTTCCCTCCTCCCCCCAAATATCTATAATATTAAAAAACCAAATGCATTGTCCATGTGTAAGAATACCATGAGTTGTTTTTTTTTTTTTTTTTTTAATAATTAAAACATGATTGTTCAAATGTATGGCCTAAAATATTTAATGTTCATCACCAAAATGATAGAAAATATAGGCTATATGTTTTTTCATGCATCATTATCATCATTATATCATTTAGATATATTAGCCTACCACGTCATTTCTGACCAAAAAAAAAAAAAAAAAAGGTAATATTGACATCTATAACATTTACACTGTTTAGGGTTGGATTTCAGAGGTAAAAATGTCGGTGTTGCGTTTCCACACACACACAAAAAAAAGAAGAAGAAAGAAAAACAAAACGAGGCTAAGACATTCGATGGAGTATGGCACTTCATTGTTATTCTATTTTTCATTTAGTATTTTGTGCGGAAAATATGTAAATATATATCAGAGCCATCCTGCACTGGGAATAAACTGGACCGTCGAAAGCAAGACAGAAATCAAGACAATTATTCATATTTTAAACTGTAGAAATGATATCAAATTATTTGGTGGTGATTTAAAAAATATATATTTTCCTAAAAACATCCTTAAAATTGACTGTCCATAACTATTGTGCATGAAAGGGTTTAATACGCTATACACAGCCACATATTCCAGGCTTAGCATGCAAAATGTGAACATATTTAAAAACAAAAATAGAGTAAAAGCTTAAAATGGCACTATTTATCCTAAATTCTGATAACTGTGTTTTGTATGCCGTTTTACAGACCAAATCCACTATCCACATTTTGCACTGTGTAGCGTATAATTAACACTTGAATGTTTGGAAAGTGTGAATTCCTGACTATAGGTAGTGCATTTACTGTATATAGACTAGATATTAAAGGATTTGAGTGAATATTTGGCTTATTTTTTTGGGTTAGGTTGTTTAGTTTGGGCATCATGGCATTGTTTCAGAGTCGAGGGAATGCAACATCACAAAAGGATATTTGTCCTCGTAGCAACATTCTGGGGAGTTTTCCTTATACATGTATGAACCCCATTTTAATCCAGTTTTAGTTTAGCCTGACAAATGTGTAGGCAATTTTGTGGGCCTTTATATCAGCTGCCTGTTACAAATGTTAACATTTTAATTGAATGTTAACATTACACATATATGCAGGCAATCAAACATATCAGCATGCTTGTGATGCATGCAGTGCAATACATAAAACTATTCAATAACACCAAAAGAATGCTTTTATAATAATCTTTATACACTGTATGTGTCACTCCATTGTGTCGTTACATAGCCCTTTTATACAAGTTGATGTTGTAAAGGCAAATCATTATTTATGTTGTTGGACTTTACAGTTTGTAGTACAGCAAAATAATGCATCATTAGTTAAAACATTTGCATTCATGGTATTTGGCAGACACCCTTGTCCAGAGAGACTTGTTCAAGGGCCCAGCAGTGGCAGCTTGATGGTGCTGGGATTTGAACGCACAACTTTCCGATCAGTAGTCCAATGTATTACGTAGTGAACATCATACGAGATTTAATGCATAAGGAATTATTATCACATCGTATCGTCATAACAGCTTTAGCTCCTGTTTAAATCCTGTTGTGATATCGGAGAAATATGGGAAAGATGTAGTTCTCCATCATTCTCTGAAGAAGCAGATATTTTTCTTTTTCTTAACCATCTTTCATGCATAAATTATTTACAAATATATCTAGGATAGTTTTGGGTTTTTTTTTGTTTGTTTGTTTTTTACACGTATGGCTAAAATATGACTTAAATTCAAAAGTAAATGGATTGACCATGTGTAGGAATACCAACGTGAAGAAATAATGAATATTCTTTCAACGTGTGAACAAAAACTGTTAACATTTAAGCCGGAAATATTTCATGTTGACCAAAAGGATATTGAACAAAAAATATAGCAGTATTCTGGAGCAATTTTACACATTCATTTTAGATTATCATAAGGGGGAGGGACTATTTTCAATAAAAAATAGTTTAAATAAGATAAGGTGTTAATTCTTTGAAGCATAAAAATATGGTTTAATGAATTTTAGATTTTGTGTAGAAAGCAACAGAAATCAAGTTAATGGTTTTTGTCAAACTACTCTAATGGCTGACTGTCTATAATTGTTGACTCTGTTGATAAAAGGGTAAAAAAAAAAAATTGTTGCTGTTGAAAAGGTTAAGTGCTCCAAGTTGTTTTTAGACCTGTTCATTCAGGCTGTATTACAGTTTATAAATGGCAGATCCCTACTGCTGTATTTTTCATGTTGGAACAGCTGCAATGCACTGGATGTTGATGCCATATATATCTCCCCCTGTCCTCTTATTTATTAGGGATGCCTGTCTCCTGCTGCAGAATCCTCTGGCTGCACTTACTGTAGCCGAGGGGGTCTGAATAATGATCTCCTCACCTGCTCTTTATTTTCTTTTTCTTCAGTGACACTGCTGAGATTATTGGTTAGCTTACAGAGAGCACAAAGTGTGGATGAATAGAATTTGAGATTTAAAAAGACCACCAGACCAATAAAAAGTTGAACCTGCTCATAATGACGTGTTGGTAAGTTGAAAGCCAGTGGAATCGCAAATGTAGTGCGAAGGGAACTGAATGAGTTTTTCTTATTTCTGCTTTTTTTTTTTTATAAAGAATGTAAGGATACACAAACATGGCATTAAAAACAAGTATTGTATAATGAATAATGATAATGATAATGTGTCTTATTGGTCACATATACATTACAGACAAATTCTTTTTTCTTCACATATCCCAGCATGTTAGGAGGTTGGGGTTAGAGTGCAGGGTCAGCCATGATACAGCGTCCCAGGAGCAGAGAGGGTTAAGGGCCTTGCTCAAGGGCCCAACAGTGGCAGCTTGGCAGTGCTACGGCTTGAACCCCCAACCTTACGATCAGTAACCCAGAGCCTGGCAATGCTTTTTACAAACCAGTTTGAGAGATATCTGACATACAAGCTTCTGAGGATGGACAGATTAGAGAGGATGGATGGATATAGGAGATCATATAAAGACCATTAAGGGGGGAAAAAAGACAAGATGCCCAGCATAATTAGTCCTTCTCTTAATTAATGACTGTAGAGGGTGCAGGGGCTTGGGGTGGGATTGGGATGAGGGTGTCATCTGATGGTATTCAAACCTTCTGATATGTTTAAAAACAACATTTCAAAAGATACAGGAATTGATGTCTTTTGATTTTGCAGCACATGGCTGCAAGTCATAAGTTCGTGTTTATATGCAAGTGCAAATCCATTTGACTGAGGTCTGTCACAGGTCACAGCATGAGCCTGAGCATCTGGAATTATTATGCCACACACTAATCCCTTTCTCAATGCGTATGTTAGGCATTTATAGTCTCTTAACTTCTTTACTTTTACACTTGTATCCAATCACTCCAGCAAAAGGTCCTTCACATTCTTTTAGTTAATGGAAAATGATATTAGAGTAAGTATGATTGGAAAATACTTAATTCTTTCTTAACATAGCTTTCATTAGTTTGGAATCTATATTCTCTATTTGCTGTTCAAGCCTAGATTATTTTTCTGAATATTATATGCATTGATTTGAATGTGCCAATTTAAATCATCATGATGTAGGACTATTATTAATCACAGAAGCACAAATGCAAAGATTGTTCTTGTTACATTTGTTCCAAAAAAGGGTGTTTTCTTGGAGTAGAAGGTGTCTGCAGTGTTTTTTCTTATGAAAGTATATTATACTGTATGGCCTGGTTACAGCAAATCTTATAATTTCGAGAACCTAAGTGAAGGTATTGTTCATGTGTTCTGGCTTTTGGCTCCCTAATTGCTTTTTAATGTCTTTTTTTTTTTTTGCTGCTCTTTAAATATTTATCAGTCACTGATGCCAAGACCTGCTGCTTTCAGTTGAAAAGCTTCTGAGCTTTACTCTTCTTCTCAGTGCATATAGTCAGGCCCTGATCCTCATCATCGTACACACAGCCTGGTTTTTGAGATGCAAATGTGAAATACTGTATAATAATAAGCCTAATAATAGGTATGAACATGTGTACATGCAACAAGTACACTGCTTGTATTTAAGATATCTGATGAGCAAATGAAATAGTGATGCTCATTTTGTAGATGAGGCTGATTGATGGTGAGGATGTGTAATGAGAAAGCTCCATTTTCAAAGCCAATTCAGTCCCTTCTGGACCATCCTTGCAGTGCTAATTGTCTGTCATAAAATACAGTTGATCAGTTTGGCACCCTAAAGAGATCTGGCAAAAATGTTTGCTTAGATTTAGAATTTCTTGCTTAGATTTTCTCTAAAAAAAGGTTGTTTTTTTTGTTTGTTTTTTTTTAAATCAGTAACAAGAACTTTGTTATGTAACTGCATAAGCAGTTAATACAATCAAGCAAAATAAATAACCATTTTAAAATATTAAATTTTTTACTCTTTTTTATCATTCTTTTGTTACATTTGCCATGACAACAAACTTATACCCAAAACATCCACATAAAAAAAACACTTACATTTAAACAAAAATGCAATGTTAATTGGATTACTGGTATTGTTAAGGTACCCTGTCCAGGGTGTACCCCGCCTTGTGCCCGTTGCTCCCTGGGATAGGCTCCAGGTTCCCCCATGACCCTGAAAAGGAGTAAGCGGTAGAAGATGGATGGATGGATGGATGGATGGTATTGTTAGGGTTAAACCATTACAAGTAGATTGTTTGGAAAGTGTCATTAGAACTTCATGTGTTGTGATCAGATGAGACCAAAACGGTTTTGGTCATGAACACCATCAGCACAAATATGTTACAGGAACACAAAATCAGTGTTTATCAACAGCCAACTCAGTCTCAACCCCAGATTTGAACAGTGTTGTGAATTACAGAGTGCAGTCCACATGTGCAAACCCAAGAATAGCATGAGCTTGAAATGTTCTGCATGGAAGACTTGTCCAAGATCCATCTACACGCTACAAAATACTGCACTAAAAACAACCCAAATCGGGTTATTTTTAGCCCAACAGCTGGGTAAATATAGGACAGAACACATTTTGGGCTAAACTAACCCATCAAGTTGGGTTGTTAATTTTGACCCAGCAAATGGGTTGTTTTTGAGCCTAAAGGATGGTTTCATTTTTACAAAAACGCTGGGTTAATTTTATTTCATAAATGGGTTAATATTTTCAGGATTATTTTTTTACCCTTTGAGAATGTCTAATATACCACATCATAAACAAATACGTCAACATGGTATCTCCTTTATTTATACACAAGAAGGCGTTCACAAATGCATTGCTAGAGCTGCTAAAGTGGTGTTTATATATAGACTTTGAAATAAATGACTCTAATAGGTCATATATTTAAGACGAAAATGACAGATTTTGATAAAAGGAGACATTTAAAACAGAGTAACCAACTTATGATCCAGTGGGCATAGTGTCATGTAAACTGGACTGTTGTCGTATTTTTTGCTTTTCTAGTGTACAGTAATGGTTTTATAGATAAATATATTGATACGAACCTTGTTTCTCCAAATAAGTCTAACAGTCTGTCCATGAGAAAAGCGCTACCTCCACCTGAGGCCAAATTCGAACAGTCTGAGCTGATTTGATTTGACCCAAGGAGCTGGGCTGAGGCGTCGGGTGGGGGAGGGGTGCAGTGATTCAACTGTCAGTGAAAATGACCCAGCCACTAACCCATCGGTTGGGTTACACAAAACTACCCAAAAACTACTCAACACTAAGAAAATAACCTAATTAAATGACCCGAAAGGCATTTTTTAGAGTGTACGAGTGTGGACATTAGAAGAAGAGGAAGAATTACAGAATGAGGCTTCAACAAATATTAGTTGTGGATGCCAATACTTAAGAAAAAAGTTTTAATGTTTAAATATATAGCATAATGCTTAAAATATCATCATGTTGTTTACCATGTTGATTTTTGGTCATTTTCATGAAGCATGCCCATATTTCTGGAATTTACTGCAACTTCAAGGAGTAAGGAGAAGTAAGAGAAGAGTGAAGAATAAGACTACTAGTGTGCTTTTAACCCTTTCAGTCCTGCTTTTTACATACTTCAAAAAATGTTCATGTGTTTGTTTTCACATCTATGCTTTTCATATTTTTTTATATTGATTTATATTTTCCTGTTCACCTTTTAATGTTTGTTATTGTTTCATATTTTGCCTTATTTCATATGCAGGGGTTTTTATATTTGTTTTTTGTTTTTTTATTTTCATATCCACTTTTTAAATTTTTTTTCTTCTCATATCTGCATAACTTTTCTATTTGTATTTGCATTCTTTATATACTTTAACCAAAACTGTCTGTTGATCAGCAAATTGAAAAAAAAAATTATTATTATTATTATTATTATTATTATTATTATTTGAATCACGTGACAGAGATTACAGTGGATGCAAGGACTAAAAGGGTTCATGTGTGTGCACAATCCATCTTATTAAGGACAAACATCATAAGTCTGGCTCGGTATGTGGATAGACTGCAGTTGGACTGTTAGATGTCGGGGTTGGGAGGGGTTTCTGCAGAAGTCTGCAGTGGAATCTAGCACTTTTACTGCAGAAGGATCACAGATGGGCTTGTGAAATGCACCAGTGTTAGATCAACTGCAAAGACGTAAAGATTCTCATTATATCTCCAGCTTTCAGCATTGGGCACAGGGAACGTACTCCAGCCATAACGACCCTTGTAACCTTATCATTCCAAGGTTTCCTATTGCGTCCACACAGAAATAAATGCATTATCTTGCCTGATGATTAGAAATACAGTGGGCTAGTTTACATCAGTAAAAAGAAATATCATGTAAATTAGTAGCATGGCACTGTCAGCAGTATAAGCCCACAGCATTGTACTATAGGGACTGAGCAGTAATACCTACTTTTGCATGATTTTTTCATGTTTTGTGGGGGTTTATTTGGCTTTTCTTCTGGTGTTCTGGGCTTCTGTGGATAGAGTATGTTATAGATACGTACATTCCCTAATTTATCTCATTAAAAGGCTAGCTCACATTACTTAAAGTATATCTCACTGGCATTTCAAGTATACATAGCATTTAACCGTGTACTTTAAATGTACAAGTGGTGTGTTGAGGTTGCAAGTGGTGTATGTTAAATAAACAAGTTTTGAAGAAGAAGCCTTTATTGGTCACATATACATTACAGCACAGGGAAATTCTTTTCTTTGCATATCCCAGCTTGTTAGAAAGTTGGGGTCAGCCATGATACAGTGCCCCTGGAGAAGAGAGTGTTAAGGGCCTTGCTCATGTGCCACCTCAGCTGTGTTGGGACTTGAACCCCCAACCATCTGATCAGTATCCCAGAGCCTCAACCGTCAAGCCACCATCTAAAGAATGGTTTGAAAAGGCTCTATTCAAGTTGCTACTCTATAAATAATATAAAACATTTCACGACAGTCAGATAAATCCACAAATGTGGATACATCACTGAGAAAATAATGAATAGTGAGAAATGAACAACTGTCAGAGCCCTGTATTTAACATATCCAGAATCCTCATACCATGACCAGATTTCACAGGACAGTTCTATTTCCTTAACTCTAAAATTCAAGGTCGAATGTAATACGTTTTTCCCCTTTCAGGGGACAGAAATGCTATTAGAATGGCTACAGGAGAAACAGAGGCTGCAAAAACAAAATGGCAGCCAGACTGGCACAAAGACAAGCTGCTCTGATTAGGCCTGTGTAGGAAGGTGTTCCAAATTTTCACACCTCTCGCTATTTTTTTTGGGGGGGGCAGGTGGGGAGGGGGGGCTTGCAGATTCTCATATGAGTTCAAGTTCAAGCATCATATGCAGTGGGGGAAATATTACAAAACACTGACTAGAGTAAAATTGCTGCTACTATGGTAATGGGTTACTTGAGTAAACAGAAAAGTAGCAATCAAGACAATGACTCAAGCAAGAGCAAATAAGAGGTCAAGTGGTGAGTAATTACTTTACAAATGACTTTTTTTGTGCACGTCTACAACTAACAAAACTAATCCGAAAATGTTCTATATCTGAGAAATGCTTGTGTGAACAATTATGTGAACTAACCCATAGAGCTATGAAATGAACATCACATGTTAATTCGTAGGTACACAGATCTAGCAAAGATGCTCATGCTCATGCCTGCATGAGTACAGATGTGAAATCAGAATCAGCTTTATTGTCAAGTACAGGGTTTACATGTACAAAGAATTTGTCTTGGTGTACTGGTGCTTAACAATGACAATAAAATACAAGAAATAAAATAATATTAATAAGATAAACAAGAGAGAAAGTTATGAAAATTAGAAGCATTAAAAACTATAAAGTTATGTAAACTGTGAAAAGAATTAATATAAATAATTTAGGAAACTAGAAATAAAGACATCATCTGTACATTAGTGCCGGATGTGCAAAAATTGGCCAGTGCAAATGCTCACAGTTTTTTTGTGAATTGTTTGCGTTAATGACACGCATATGAAACAGCAATGTGGGGTTGTTGGTTAATGTAATGTATAATGTCCATGGAGGCAGATAAGAGACCTTGGTGGGTCCTGAGTATTGTTAATGAGGCCAGTTGAAGTTGGAAAGAAACTGTATTTGTGCAGTGATGTTTTGGTCTTTATGGACTGCTTTGCGGGGGTTCTGTCTCTTGAAGACTCTGCTAACGTCTGTCTCCAGGATGGAGAGAGTCATACTTGTGGTGGGAGAGGAGGTCGAGGTGAGGTGTGCAGCTGTTGAGAGGCCCCAACCTCTACTGTGGTGGAGGTGGTGAAGCTGGTGGGCTAGAGCTGAAACTGATGTCTGGTATCACGGGGATGGTATCAGGACTGACTCATTGTCTTTCAAAGCAACAGTAAAACTCATTCAGGCTATTGGCCAGACGCAAGTCGTTAGCAGAGTGGGGTGCTTTAGGTTTACTGTAGAGAAAGTGAAAATAATGACAGCTTTCAGGGGACTGGAAATGAGGCACTCCATTTTTTTTTTTTTTAATCTTTTTCATTACACAGCAATAGTTGATTATGTTGCTGAGGACATTTCACAAACCAGTGCCTTTACAGTGTAATGAAATATTGATGGTAACAAAAGCTAAATAATTCATGCCTAATAAAGCCAAGACATGATGCTGATTGAGTATAAATGTGTTACATTACTGTGATCTGTCGAGTGAAAACAGGATTAATAAACCTGGTAGAAAAATTGTTACAACCTAAAGAAATTGTAATAATATGCACCGCTGCACTGTTCTCTGACATAGTCAGATTTTTATGCTTTTTTTTATGCGTGTGTTTTGCCCTCTAAGGTGCTCTAGAGAGAATAGTCACTGTGCTCTGGGGGAGATCTTTGAGTCAGGGATTTCATCTCTGGACATACAGTAGGCTCTCTTACCTTCACTGAAATATAGGGAAAACAGGATATGAGGTCACAATAGTGTCCGAGTCCAAACAAATTTGTCTCTCTCAATGCAAACTCTAGAAGGTGGACAGAATTGCAAAATTTCATTTCAAGTAATTATTAAGAGCATTCTTCTAAATATCTGATAAATCTATCACTTCGAATGACTTACACAACACAACAACAATTAAGGGATGCCATTGATTGTTGATTGTTTTGTACAATAATGCAAAAAAATGACATCTTAGCAAGTTAAAATATCTTAAACATAGTCAAAATGATCTAATGATAAGAAACCAAATATAAGATTATTAAACCTATTTATAGACTATAAGTTTGAGTATATTCAAGATATTTTCAATACGATGTCATTTTTTGCAGTGCAGTACTTTAATGGTCTATGCTGAGGTTTTTTTTTTTTTTTTTTTAATTTTTACATTTTTTATTATTTATTTTTATTTTTTAGCAGCGGTCTGTGCATTCTCCTTGTTATTGAGTAATGTCTTTTGTCATGCTCTGTTGTTTGGATCTCCGCTACATTGTTGTGGTTGTCGTTCCGTGTTTCTATACACTGCCGTTCAGTTAACCTTGACCAGTCGAGGAAATCACTGGTCAAACAGTTTACAAAGGCTTGTTTTATTCACTCAGCAAAGCACAAGCCGAGAGCGAATGACAGACTGCTAGAAATGGGGTAAATGATGCACTAAAGGAGCAGGAGGATTAAAAAATAACAGAACAGAAGAAAAGGCCAAAATGACAAGATGAACAATACAAAAGGATGACACTAGTTAAGCAAATACATATCTGCATTTGTTTAAATGTCAAAAAATGCTTGGCATTTTTAGCATAGATGGAACTTCACACTGCAGTACTTTAATGAAAACATAGTATTTATTGTGCATTTAAGTGGGCGTGGCCTTGATTGTTTTTCATAGCAAGAGCTTTGGGTTTTCTCCTAAAAGTGTTTATTTGAAATCCATACCATTAAGTGAAATCAGCATTGCTATGATCTATTACAAATGTGTTTCAAAAGAATTAAGTTTTATGGCAAGGCTGAGCCTATGGCTTGTCTCAGTAATGTGTTAGAGTTAGCATTCTTTCAGTGCTATGCCTTATTGCAGAGTTACATATCCAAAGCTTGTGAAGGGTGAAAAAGGAAAGGCTGGGTGGCAGGACGGACAGTAAAGTAACTTGTAGTTTAATAGTACTGGGTTTAGGCTTAATATTGATTTTCTCTTCCAGCTGTCAAGTGCCATGGGACTTCAGTTTGGTTTACTTCAGAAATTCCCTCCACTGCATGAAGATAAAGATAAAGATAAAGATAAAGTTCAGCCCTGGTGCTGCTTGGATTGTCTGGTTATTTTACGGCTGCTGTCGACTGATGTTTGTTTTAACATGTCCTTGTTTGACAGGCTGTCCGTGGTGAATATGGCTTGTTCATTAACATTTTGTTGGGGAAATTTCTAGAGATCATTTTAGACATTAACCATTAACACATGATCCAGACAAATAATATGATAAAAGATAGAAATCCACATCTATTTCCTGTTCTGCCATTGATAAAGAGGCTTTGTACTGTATATTGACCTGGTGCCTTGGTCAGGTAAAGTCGTGATGAAGTAAGTTTCAGTGTCTCCATTTTCCATTGCAGTATAAGGTCAGACTGTCACATTAAATCTAAGTGCTCAAGTTTGGTTCATGTAATGAACGAAGCCCATGTTCTGATTTTATAGCACATTTAATGTCTGTTCAGACCTAACTGAATTTTAATTGTAAATGCAATGTCTGAAGGGAGAATATGTGTGAACTCTATAGCCACTCTTCATATTTGACAAATGAATATGATGTAGCATACCTTTGTTCCTGTACTGCAAACTGTTTAATTCTAATATTTTTAAGAGTGATAGTTTTCTTTGGGAGCAAACAAAGAATTCCACCAAAATGTTCTTCCAGAACCCTGGGGATCTTGCTAGCTGCCAGCAGAGAAAGTATATAGTTATCTAGTAATGCACATGAGAAAAAAGTGATGGTTCACCAAACTCCTTGGGGTTGAATTTTTATAGGCTGAGTTCAACAGCCATGAAGATGCTTGTTACATTCCCACTCATAAAGGTTGCTCTGCCTTCATTGTTATGCAATTCCCTGCTGCGTCATCATTATACAATTCCCTAAAAACTCATCCAATACATAACACAGAGCCACTAGGTTATGGAACTGGCAAAGTAATCGTATAAGGAACCAGGCTTCTTTTTCCGAGGTGTTTATTGATGCCATTGAAAATAGCCTGGGTAAATGAAATGGCTTTACTGTGACTATAAATCCAGCTGACCTCTACAATTGCGAACGCTGTCATGGTGGATAAATCTTCGATGGAAATGGATCGGAGGAACATTTTAAATCTGACCCAGACTGACACAAATCCTCCCCCAACACTGGCCCCTATTTAGGAGACTTGCATGGTTAACTGATGTACTGTTATGTAGGAGCATCTTGAACTGTTGACTCAAGGGCAGTGCAGGATTAATAAACAGACATATGATGTGAATAGTCTCACTCATGTATTTCCTCACTCTTTGTCCCATTTTCTTCCAGCTCTCCCCATTCTCCCTGTAAGACCCACACTTCCCAGTTGGAGGCCAGCTCCACCAACTCCACCCCAACAGCCATGGCAGATGACTCAGACATGCGCAATGAGCTCTCGGACATGCAGCAGCGTGCCGACCAGCTGGGCGATGAGGTGAGGACGAGTGCCAGATCTTAAATTACTTTCCATTAATGTCTGTTATAATGTTTCATGCAAGGGTTCAGTTATGATTCATTTCAGTGATCGTTAAATGGTAATTGTGTGGTGAGGTGAACTTTTGTAGTTTTTGAATATGTAGCTGATGTGGCAGTTCTTTCCTTTGCCTCTAGAATGCTTCAGGCTGTTTGTTGTGTTGCTACAGGGGGGAAAAACTGGTTGGAATGTAGACATTGCAGATATTTCTGCCTCCATTTGCTAAAATTCATGTGATATATTTATGAGCAATGTGAGGAGCAAAGCTTGATCTCATGAGAAATTTGTACCAATTCAAATGAACTAGGGTGATAAGGTTGGAATCCTCCAACCTCATCACCCTATCCTCCAAAGATCGCTAGTTCAAATGCCAAGGTCATCCATGTCCAGAAGTCCAAGAGAGCAATTGGCCATGCTCTCAGTGAGGGAGAGGTGACATATTCTCCGACATTGGCCAATCATGGGCCTCTGTGATCTCATGCTTGCTGGACAAACAGTAATGACACAGAGTTTAGTATTGATGTGTAGTTTTGGATTAAATGTACAGTTTAGAAATAATAATTGTTCCAAAAATGTAATATTTGCCTCCTGGAAATTTTTTGTATGTTGTATATGCTAGAGTGAAAGTTAAAAAAGAAGAATATCAGTAACTTAGTTCTGTCAATAAATATTAACTGCTCACTCATTAATTACCATGTACTTCTGTTCTCTACCCTGCTTCTCCCACATATCTCAGGTCTTAAAGCTCTTTATTGTCTAACTTACTTCTGTTTATAATGTCTTCTCTCCCTTTCCACAGTCACTGGAAAGCACTCGTCGCATGCTGCAGCTGGTGGAAGAGGTAAGTCATGTACACAGTATATAGGATATACTATATAACAACTATATATATATATATATATATATATATATATATATATATATATATATATATATATATATATATATATAATGCTATCCAATAAGGGGAATTAAATATGGACGATGCAATTTTAAAGGAGTACTTTAATACAAAAATGCTATCTATAATAATAACAGTAACAGTTTGAAATGTAATGGAAAACAAAAGAACCCCATTAGAGGCTGAGACTCCATTAACTGGCCCTTACCAGCACAATTTATTTTGTTAGACATGTTAAAGAAAATTATTTTGAGTAAACTTGAGATTGTATTGTGGGAAGGGGGGAAGACAAATTACAATACGGGAATGAAAATGAAAACCACAAACTGATATCTGAATAAGAATTGTTGTGGTATATCAGTTGGGTTTCATAGCCTCTGTTGCATTTCTGTCTGCTGCCTGCTGACCTCAACTGACAGATGGACTTTGTGGCCAGGAGCAAGTTTAGTCTTTCTTAACAAGGCTAGACAGGATGACAGTTGGGTGAGATGGAGAAAGGAGATGGATGGAAAGAAGAGAGTGAGAGAGAGAGAGAGAGAGAGAGAGAGAGAGAGAGACTCTTAAGAGAATGACCTCTATGCCGTATATCTCAAGGTCATGTTTATAATCAGTGTCCATAATACTCTTTAGGCAGAAAATAGGACAGCAATGCATGGCCTCTAAAGTAAGGAGCAGTGCAGAATAAGGACAAACCATGGGTGATGGAGGGAAAGACTGAATGAACATTTAGACATACTGGCTCTAAGCAAATGATTATTCAGTTATTGACAAGACCTCATCATCTGGGTTGCAAAATGTGCCATACATTCTCATAGAACAGACGGTCAGTAGCTTATTTCAGGTTTTGCAGAGCTGGATGGATAGCCTGACATGAACACATTAACACCCCTTAGGATTCATTTCCTTGCTGAAGCAGGGGTGGCTGCTGTTCTCCATCTCAGCCTGATTTATGCCACCATGCAGCCTCTTGATTATAGAAAACATTGATGATGCCTCCCTGCAAATGCTGACATGGCCGCTCTTCTGATTTAAGCTCAGGCACATCAACTAACACTTCCAAACAGCATAAAAGAGGACAGTAGAGCAAAAACATCCCATGAAACACAGCTGATTTTTTTTTTTTTTTTTTAAGAAGGGTTTTTTAAAAATAACTTTTGTATAAAAATAAGGTGAGAGGTGGGAGATGTATGCAGGCCAGCAGAAGTAAATTTTTCACTAAAGCTAATCAATGACTCAGTCAACTACTGAGTACTCAATATATTGATTTCTTTGACTTAGTCTTTCATAGAGTCACCCCAACATAGTCTCTTAGTGTAAAGGGTACAACTGAACTAGTACTGTTAAAACAAGAAAAAAAAAAAGAAGAAGAAAAAGGCCATGTGTGCCTTGTTCAAGAGTCAAGGACTCCACAATGCTCTAATTTTGTATAGAAATAAATACTAGATTCATTGAGCAATGACATATGTTTTTGTCTATAGAACAGTTTCCCTGCTTCATGGCATTTCGCACATGTGGTAAAAATTAGCTGGATCATATAAAAATTACATTCTGAATAAACATACCCTGATTTAAGTCATTCTTAATAGTGATGATTGCCTGCACTTCAGCTTCCCAAGGCCAGAGTCCAACCCGGTATTATAATTCCCAGCAGTAACTATTTGCTGTATTATTTTCATAAGGGTTCAACACCCCTGAATCCTGAAGTCTATCTCCAAACTTCATCCATTCTAAAGGCTTCCTGAATCCTTGCTTATGGATGCCACTGAGACATTCATTCCGGCCCTTTTATGGTTTCCATGATAAATAAGCTACAACAATAAGACTGTAATCATTGCTGACCCAGCCAATAGGTATCATCCTTATCACCCCGCTAACAGCTTTCTCAGAAGCATTGATGCATGTCGTACATAATTAAGCACAATAAGAACATCATTGCTTAAATCTGAGGAAAAGAAGAAGACAGTGTTTTTGGTAATGGTACATTCTTAACTGCTGATATTTATCTACACCTTTCCCATAAAACAGCTCTGTAACCCTGTAACCTGACATTTCGTTATCCTGTACCTTTCCTTGACTCCAACTCATAAAAGAATCCTGTAACTTCTCCTAGTGATCGTACCTCATCTTTGTTTCCACTCTTTCCTACTTTCTTTCACCATCATCTATGCCAACCTCTCCATGCCACTTGGTGCATAGAGTAAAGATGCTGGTATCAGGACTTTGGTTATGCTGGATGAGCAAGGAGGTAAGTCTAAATGCTTTACAGATGGATAATGAAAGCATGATCTGCTAAAACATGATTACTTATATAAAATATGTAATTTTCATTGTAAATACATATCAGGTATTAATTATATTAAGTAATCTAACTGATGATTTAATCCAATTGATGACTTAATAAACCAATGGATAATCAATTAATAAACTGATGGATAGTTCAGTTTATTTATGTTTTAGAGTGTTTATTCAATGTTTTCCTTTCAATTAACATCTTTCTGAATATTTCTTTATCCTTTATTTCTCTGTCCTCCACCCTTTTGTGCTTCTTTACTTCAAGATGCACACTAACAGAAAAAATATGGCTACTGAGACTCTACATCTGGCCAGTTTAAAACTGTACCATCAGTGGAGAAAATTTTAAATATAAAGAAGAGTGAGTTTCTTTCTCTGTGTGGGGAAAGAAATGATCGATTTAACTGGTGATGACAAACATCACTCTTTCCCATTAAACACTAATATCTTTTTTGTATAATCCCTGGTTACATGTGTCAAAACCAAGCTATGTTATGTGATTGTTTGGTCTATGGTATCAGTAAATGAATCCACAGTGCCAACCAACGTCCAGTGCCTTGAGCCCTTGGGGCTTGGGACATTTCAAGGAAATTGGAATTGTTTCATGTGAAGCAAGGCAAATTGTGATTCAGTAAATTTCATTGCCACTAAAACCATTACAATCTCATGATGGCAAATGTTTAAGAATCTCCATGAGGGTAATAATGGTTACAGTTAGGAAAACAGGTTTCTTTATGATAGGTTTTTTTTTTTTTTTAATGACTTCACCTGCACTTAATTCAGTCAAGTTCTCCAAATTTTGTCTGAGATTTCTTTGAATACACCTACATACAAGAAACCAATAAATATGGCTTCAAAGCCAGGGATTCTACAAATCTGACAATGGTGCTGGGCTTTCTTCTTTCCAGACCCATCCACAGTCTGCCTTTCTTTTTCTACCCTAACAACATATCTAACAGTGCCAGACTGCATTCCCACTGATCACGCAGCCACCTCCGCCATGTTCATGCCTTACCCCCACCCAGACAAATAAACTGTGATTTACACACACTGTTTTAGTGAGACTCGCAGACTCTGACTCAGCATGCTATAGCCTTGGGGTTGGGGTGAGAGATTTCTATCCTGAGGTTTAATTAATGTCAAAAGAGCTTTGAAATGTTTCTGGGCTCTTGTCACTTACTGCTTTTGACCTCAGGGATCTGTTTTAATACTCTGTGGAACTTTCCATCCATCATTTTTTGTTCTCAAACCCATTATACTTTAGATGGAAATATCTTTATATATACTGTATATATATGGAAAGTTTTCAAGCCTAGGTATCATGTTACTGTCAGTGGATGCACTCAAATGCATGCTGTCCCCTCTAGATAAGCCACGTCCAGCTTGATAGTGTTCATTTCTCCAAAAGCCAATAAAATTCATTCCACTGCTGTCATCCCTTTGTCCTGACCAGAACAACTCGATCGTGTTGAAGATGGCATGAACCATATCAACCAAGACATGAAGGAGGCCGAGAAAAATTTAAAAGATTTAGGGAAATGCTGTGGCCTTTTCATATGTCCGTGTAACAAGTAGGTACTGATCATGTGACGGAGGGGTCTTTTGCGTATGTGGTGGCGTCCGTTTTTTTTTCCTCCTTTGTTTTCCTTTTGTCACAGTGACTGTCTGAAGTTTTTTTTTTTCTTTCTGTCTTCTCTTCTTTGTCATCTCTTTCCTCTTTTTCTTTCTTTCCTCCCTGTCTTCTTCTGACGTGCTTCGTTCTGTGGGGGATAAATTGCTTGTTGTTTAATCAGAACAACTGGAGCGCATCGAAGAGGGGATGGACCAAATCAATAAGGACATGAAGGATGCAGAAAAGAATTTGAACGATCTAGGAAAATTCTGTGGTCTTTGCTCCTGTCCATGTAACAAGTAGGTGCTGCTTGCCTGCCTGCCTGCCTGCCTAAAAATATTAGAACATAAAATAATACACCCTAGAAGTCTAGTAGCCCCATCCAGCAGTAGCCAAACTCACTACCCACGCTCTTCATCACGACCTGCCCCAAAGGAAGCAATAAGCATGAGCCATTGGTCATGCACACACTCTCACACACACACGTCCAGCTGCCCTGCAGACTCGTCTCTGAGTCCTCTATGAAAGAGCGACTATCCATCAGATATATGAAGTAAGGCATGCTGCACTGATCCTACAGTCTGACTTTGCTATAAAACCTGCTCTGAGAACCGCATGCAAAGATGAATAGGATGGTCCTTTAGAAAACCTTAGCGTTTGAATTGTCAAAGGATCCACCATAAAACTGTATGGATGTGCCAAAGTTGAATTATTAATGTAGGAATAGATTTATTAGTGTGAGTGTCAAATCGGACACAATAGTCATTTTGGTGGGCTTTTGGTGAGCTAATTCATCAATCACAAATCAAATCAGTCATGGATTTTTTTTTTTTAAATTTAGCCTTGCTTTAATGTATTAGGAAAAAACAAATTCATTAAACATCATAAGCTGACCAAAGTAATAAACTACTTTCCATGCAACTTTGAGAGCACATCCATCAATGCCTCTGACTTGAATGACTGAAACAGCATGTCCCTGAATGCCAAATGCATGTTGATGCAACTCTTGCTATTAATGACATTAATGCTGCTACCTCTTAAACTTGTTAAACAATGGTGCATAATGACATTCACAATGCTGAAGATGAACACATATTGTTTCTCGCTAAGCACATTAATTAACACAATAATTAAGCTAGCCTACATTAGGATTTAACACAAGAGTGTTAAGGAAAAAAGAAGATTATGAGATAGCATGTGCGGTGGAGAGAGCCATGTTCTCACTAGTTTCCCCGAAGGGGAGAGCAGGCCAGATCTAGGTCAGGCAGAGGGGACTACAGTGATGTCTGCTATCATTTGATTATATTAGCTAATGTTAGCAATGCCTTTAGTTGTATAAGTCAAATAAAAGAATATCTAAGCGTATAAACCATTTCTGTTTTAGCCTAGAGCTAATCTGACCCTGATTATAAGTAAGGAATAAACTGCACCATGCTGTGCTGTTATAGAAGAATAATCAGCGCTGTGTTGTGTTGCAGCCACATCATGAGCACCCTGAAGTTCTATAACAGCACATCCTGAAGTGTTATATTCCTCTTATACTACAGCAATTTAATTTTGAAAGTATTAAAAAATGAGACGTCATATTTTTTAACCATTTATGGTTTCATTTAATGTTTTACAATGTCCCTGAGAGATTAGTTAGTCAGCTGTTATCACTTAGATTATAGCAGCTCTATAAACAATCGCTCCTTCACTTTCATTTGAAGTTAATTAGACCAGAAAGGACAAAGTCCTAAAGTCTTGAAGACTTTCCTATGGTGGAGAACTTATAATAGTAAAGTAATAGTTTTACCTCTGACTGTTACAAAGCCTTGGCTTGTGTGGAGCATCTGCCATACATGTCCTAACGATTTAGTATTTAATATCACATTTAGCTTTAACAAATTTCAACTTTACTAAAACATAAAATAAACAATTAGTAAGCAAGCTCTAACCTGTTTATTTTATTTATTTATTTTTTTGGCAGTGTGATATAACACATGCTAAAGTTAGTTATACCTTAGATGTTGGGCAATACAACATTTTTATTTATAGAATAAACTCAATTACTCCTTGAGATATATCATTCCTAAGAATAAATCTCTGATAAGTTCCTCAAAACAGCTTTTTTTTTATTTTTTATTTTTTTAAATGAATTATGGTTACGTCATTCAGACAGAAATTGCTTAAACATATACTCAGGGGTTAGAAAAAGCATTTTTGGTTCAGATATCTCAACATCACCTCTTATGCAACTCTTCTGTTTCCTTGTCACATAGATTTTACATGACATACAGTACATTGCTATTGATTACATACTGTATAACATTTATTTGTATCACAGGCAATGTGGTGAAGCAGTTAAATCATCAACCAGTCTGCAACATTAAATAAAACTAAACACACTGCCAAGATCGTTAGATGGTGGAGAATATAAATAACACTGCAGTGGGCAGTCTGGCTTTTCCTCAGCTTAGCTTCAAGATCTGGATCCCTGATAACAGTATTTATCCATGTGAACGATACTGGAATTAAATGTTCCAGGTCATTTTAAACAAACGATGCGAAACTAGATTGCACTCCTGGAAGATAACAGATGTTCATATACTGAGTGGAACAGAATGAGAATAAAGGTTCAGTCTAAACGTGATGTTCTTCTCCTGTCGTTGTCAATCAATGCAAAAATTTTTGAAGGACTTGCTGCATCTAATACTGTACATATCTTACTGTAGAGACAAATCTTTATATAATTAATTTGTTCCCTTTTATATGCCGAGCCAAAATGGTCAAGCCTATGGAATTTACCAAAATAATCACCAACAATACATATTAAGGGGAATAATTTTACCAGTGGAGCCCAAATTAAAATGGTGACCAAGGAATGGGTTCTCGTCCTTTCAGTTTCTTTTCTTTTGCAGTTGTTCACACTTGTCTCTGACAGTGTGGCAGTCCCGTTATTCTGTGTTGTCTGTCTGCCAAGGCTTGTCTTATTTGTTATTTGTCATAATCAGAGATAGGGAAACAAGACATTATCACTGGGAAGGGGAAACAGTCCAACAGGAAGTAATGCACGGATAACCTCTGAGACCCAGATTTCTGTTGCTAGCTAGTTAACCCTTGTTTTTTTCTTTTGTCAAATACAGGTATGTGTTTTAGCCAGTAAGCCATGTATATGTCAGCAAGGCCTAACATTTCAGATAGAACAGATTTAAGTATGCCTGTTAGTGCCTGCCTGTTCGTCTAGCATTTGTCCACTGTTGCTAGTGTGTGTGTGTGGGTAGAAACACTTGTCATATGGAGGCTTTCCGGCCACCTCGGCGTTCATGTTCTTCATTATTCATGCAGAATGAAGAGTGGGGGAAGCAAGGCCTGGGGCAACAACCAGGATGGTGTGGTGAACAGCCAGCCTGCCCGTGTTGTTGATGAGCGGGAACAGATGGCCATCAGTGGAGGTTTCATCCGCAGGTAAGGCTACCTTGGATGAGAACTTGACTTGAGATGAGAATGCAGGGATGGTTAAGACAGCTAAACTGCTGAGACCATTTTTGATAAGACCAATTGATGTCAAATATATGTTATATAGAAAGGGATGAGGCTAACTTAGTTGTTATGAGTGAATAATAATGTGCATGCTCAGAACAAGTACTCATTCATCTTCAGTAACCACTCCATCCAGGTAAGAGTTGACAGGGACATACCAAGGATAGGACATTAGTCCATCGTGCACACACACTGTACACTCATTCACACCTATGGATAATTTAGAATCACCAATCCACCTAGTGGCTAGTCTCTGCAATGTGGGAGGAAACCGGAGCACCCAGAGGAAACCCACTTGGAGAACATGCAAAAGACAGTAACCGAAGCCATGGAGCCATAAAGCCATGAAATACTCCTGCAATGTACTCATGTCCAGTCCTATATGTGATCGTCTGTGCAGGGTAACAGATGATGCCCGGGAAAATGAGATGGATGAGAACTTGGAGCAGGTGGGAGGCATCATTGGT
The DNA here is from genome assembly GCF_023375685.1 of Ictalurus furcatus. Taxonomy (NCBI): domain Eukaryota; kingdom Metazoa; phylum Chordata; class Actinopteri; order Siluriformes; family Ictaluridae; genus Ictalurus; species Ictalurus furcatus. The sequence continues at coordinate 13,468,139 of NC_071279.1, forward strand.
AACCTGCGCCACATGGCTCTTGACATGGGTAATGAGATTGACACCCAGAATCGCCAAATTGACAGGATCATGGACAAGGTAGGTCCCATTAGAACATTCAGATTTTTAAAGGAAAGCTTTATCATGCTTCTGTCTATAAAAGTTCACATCACATTAATAAATTCGTTTATGATTTTAACAAAATGAAATGCGTTTATACAGTCAGATGCTATTTGCACCTGGGCGAAAATAGGAATGTTGGAACCTTTAGTTGCTGCCAATATAATACCTAACATTAGCTAAGTAGTTAGCGGTCTTAGTTACGAGTTTTAAGGACACAACAGTTAGTCTAATAGTTAGCTAGCCAACTCGGCTAGGGAATTTTTGTTAAATTTACACATAAGCTAGCTTGCGAACAACCTGAACGACATGGTTTATTTGCGCTATATACAACAGTTAGCCTAGCATCAGCTAGGAACTTTTTTAAATCACCCAATATTGAAATGCTTACATTTGCTACTGTTACTATAAACTGTTATATTGAGTGATGGATATATGGTATTTTACGCTAGGCAATAATTCTAATGAGTCAGATTTAACACTGCATACTTGTGTTTGGGTACACTGCAAAGTACACAACAAAATGCTGTAATGACTTACATTTTCTTTTGTTTGTTGTCTCTTAGGCTGAGTCCAACAAGACCAGGATTGATGAAGCTAACCAGAGGGCCACAAAGATGCTTGGCAGCGGATAAGCGCCTGAATTGCCTGCTTTTACTAACCGTGCAGTTTGTCAAAAGGCGCAAACATGCTTTTATCTTGGTATTTACCTTCTAGGTTTGCACACATGCACATATCACCCCTACATTGTAAATGTTGTTCTGTGTGCTGTCTGTCGGCTTTTTCAATGATAGTCCTCGTAAAATGATTTCTTATACTCTGTATCATTCTTTCCAAAGGTTGTATATAGTGCTGGCTCGATGGCTCTAGCTCACTTGTGATGTTTTTATTCTTTTTTTTGTCACCTATATATGTATATGTATATATGTATACATATACACAGGCTTATATATATGTATACATATATTTTATATATATATATGATATATGATATAAACCTCTTTACTGGATGAAATATATAATAGGAATGCTTTACAAACTGTCTTTCCTTTTCAGTATCTCAGTATCGTCTTAGTAAAACTGTGCCATTTCATTAGGCTACTGTCATGCTCCTTATTTTGATGTTGTCATGGCAAATGATGAATGGGTAAAAGATGATTAATTATATGACAGTGATACCAATGCAAAAGCACTTACAGTATCCTTCCTTGGTTCATTTTCCTCATCATAAACATAATCAGTTACTGTTTAGACAAAGTGCAACTAGATTATGTAGCTGTAATAGACATTGCATTCCAAGTGGTGTGAATTGTGCATTATGCATGACGAATAGTAGATTTTAGAGTCTTATAAATAAAACTTGTCTTAAAAATATATTAAAAAAAACAAAGAAACATGGCAGTAGCAAAAATTGACAAAAGCATGCTCAGTATTAGGACACAGTTGAACGTTCCATATTCCTGCAAGTTTGCAATAGTGCTCTCTTTCTGTCAATATATATTTACAGACTGTGATCATTGATGTAACATAATGCAACATGACCGAAAGAAGAACTGTAACAGACATGACAAAAATGATGGTTCTGCAAAAATGACCTGTTTTCTAAATGATTATGCAGCCTGGAAAAGATAATGACTGAAGTGTTGAATGGTGGAGAGTTGTTTTCTGTATCATAGGTTTTGGATGCTCTGAGAAAAAAATAATAAATAAACAAATATTTGCAATGTAAAGCAAAGATGCATATTTCTGAGAGATCTTACTTTTATAAGAAGACTGTATCCTGTTATCCTGTTCCCTGTGTGGTTTGTTATTGGTTAAAAAAAAAGAAAAAGAAAAAAAAAAGAAAGAAAATAATCCGTGACAAAAAAAAAGAGGTTTTTGTTGCTTCTGTACTTTAGAGCTATGCACACCAAATTGCTACGATGTTGATTAGTCTGTATAAAAAGACAAATAAATACCTTACCTGAATGACACATAGGTTAAACTGTGAGACTGGTATCCTCAATGCATGTAATATTAAAAACTCCCACTGTATCTTGTCAGTCTGTGACGTGGTTGACATTTTGTAGCTAGCTGAATTAATTAAAATGAATATAACCCCTCCTGTATGGGTTGTCATTATTGTTTTGCATGGATGTATTGAACTGGAAACTATCAGAACTGTCTTTTTGGACAGATCCTGAGTGGTCATAGTTGATAACCCTGATAAAACCTAAGGGGGGGGTTATGGATTCATCCAAATTTAACTATAAAGTACAGTTATGCACTGTTGCGTAAATGACAGCATTGTTACTTCATAGAACATAACCCTGCTCACACTTGTCCTGAGTGATATGATCGAAAGCAGGTTTGGGAGGGTTACCTTAAAAATTTATTCCGTTACAGTTAGAAATTATTTCATAAAAATGTAATCAGTAACGTAATTCAAGTATCACAATATGAAACTAATGCAATCTGATTTACTTTTGGATTACTTCAAGATCACATGTGTAAATAAAGTCAAGTGAAACCCAATATGATCTAAAGTACTTTTATTTAGAGCTTATTTTAGAGCTTAAGATCATGTTCAATGTTCAGATTTGTTTAAAGAAAATAAATAAATAAATGAATAAATAAAAGATCACTGTCCCTGATGTGGGTAACGTTACATCACAAAAGTTTGGGTGACCCTATTCTGGTTTTCCAAAAAGAGGACACCTTAAAAGCGTTCAAAACCAAAACCGTGTTACTGTGAATGCAGATTTATAATACACTGAAAAAGACACATTATGAACACTATTAGCATCACATATATATATATATATATATATACCTTCTGACATCATTTACACATTTGAATGGCCATGTAATACGAAGCAATGTGATAACATGAAATTAAAAATTACCTTATATGGCCATGGGCATTGTTTTGACTCAGGACAGCTGTCATTTGCTGCTATTGTCAAGCAACTGTTTGATGCTGTACACAGCAACACTTCATCTTCGTGCGTTCACTGAGAGTAGGCTAACGGTTGAGAGGCAGGAATTTGGCCAATTAAATATAAACAAAGCCGAACCTATCTGAAAAATACCTAATCATTTCGAGACACTGGATAAAGTTGACGCTATAACAGCACAGACAAAAGCAGCTGCTTTTCCTAGATTCTTTCCTCGTCTCAGCTTCCATTTGTTTATAAGTTTCGTTTACAGACGTGACCGAAATGTTTGAAACAGCCTGTACAGGTACATGAAATTTCATAGGACATTTCTGCCTGCAAACAATTTAACGTTTAAAATGCCAGGTGTATACGTTTCGGCCGTCCACTTGTGAGCCGATCACTCGAGAAGGGTGTTAATACCAGATGTGATCAAGGCCTAAGGTCTTAACTAGTAGCATAATAAACAAAAATATCCACAGCAAAAACAATAAAGCAGCTTTTTAAAACCTATTCAGTCTGTGTGGTATGGCCTCTATATTTGCGCTCTCGAAGTCTTCTTAGAACGGTGGATTGTGATACCTTGACACCTGCCCTGTGGATGTTGTTCCTGACTGTTGTTTTTGGGCTTTTCTTCACAGCTCTCTCAATGTTTCTGTCATCAACTGCTGTTGTTTACCTTGGGCGACCGGTTCCATGTCTGGTTGCTAGTACACCAGTGGTTTTGCACTCTTTCAGGACATTCCAAACTGTTGTATTGGCTATTCCCAATGCTTGTGCCTCTTTTCTTCATGTTGGTTTATCTTTTTTAACAACAAATACAGTCTTCACAGGTGAAACCCAGGGCTCAAACCAAGAGTAGACATTCAGAGCTTTTTATTGTTTAAACAATCAATCTAACAGGACACACCTGGAGAGCAAGAAGAACCTATAAATCACATGTTTCAATATTTTTGATCACATGAAAAATGGATGGGTTCAAACAAAGGATACCATGTTCTAAGTACATCTAGATGTACTTAAGTATCAGGAAATGAAAGCTGGAATTCTGATCTATCATCATATTTTCTCATCGTCGTCATCTTTTGATCTCAAACCCAAATTTTTTCAGTGTATAGCAAAAGCAAAAGAATTGGCCTTGCCGTTCCAATACTTTCAGAGGGTACTGTATATGTTGCATTATATATGGATCTGTTGTTCAACATATGCTGTCTTACTGGTAGTGCTTCATTCATCGTCTCTTTCTGCATTGTAAACAGTCTGACATCTGTTGCGTTATATTCTGCAAACAGATCTGTCTGTTCATGCTGGCACTGTAAGGTTGTGTAGGAGAATAATACATGCCTTTGTTTTGTTCCTGAACCAGACATATACACAAGGCAGTGAGAGACACCTCTTTTCTCTGTTATTTCCCCTATCTGAGCTTGTAAAAACGAGCGTGTTGAGCCGTAGCCCCTCCTGCACTGGAGTAAATAGGATTTCCTCTCTCCCCCGCACCAGGATGACAGAGGAGGCACGGCTGGCTGTGTTTGCGCCACTGCAGTGGTGATTAAACATGATGGCAATTGATGAGGGAGAAACAGCCACCAACAGATGAAGGGACAGTCCCTGTTCAACACCACCTGCCCACAGTTAGCTTTCTGGATCCTTCACTTTTATTCTCTCCCTGTCTCACAATCTGAATTTCATGTCCTTAATAACTTTCCTGATATCCCATCACTTTTTCCCTTCTGCCCTACATCAAAGAAAACGTGGACAGGCTGAGCTGATAAAGGCCTAGCCCACGCTGCAGTGCCCACATGCGTCTTACTGCTCTGGGGTGTGGAATCTCCAGACAGCCCTCAAGGGAAGGGCAAGGGAAGCTGAGAAGACACGAAAGAAAAAAGGGTGAGCGGAGGCGGCTGGTAAGCACTATGTCGGTATTGCAAAATCGAGTTAAGTGTGGGCGTATGTGATGGGAATACCTGAATGCAACAGAGCGGTGGAGGAGAGAGAGAGATGGAGAGAATAAGGGTGGGGCTCAGATCACACTGCATTCTCTCTCTCTCTCTCTCTCTCTCTGTCTGCCTCCTCTCTCCTCTCTCTCTTTCCCCATCCTCTCAGCTCCTCAGTAATGTAGGCATGTTATACACATTGCCTCAAATTATATCATCATCGTCATCATCATCTTTCCCATGAAGCGTGAACATGCAGGGAGAAAAAAGGCTTAGGTGACTTCAGAGGTGACTGTCACATGACGTGTGACAGGATAATCTGCTGTGCTGTGATTGGTGCATCGAGCCGCTCACGTAAGATGGCTGACTCATAACCGCATAGTGACGGGAACTCCGGATCTTTTCAGTGAGTCAGACCAAATGATTCTGACTCTTTCAGCTCGCCAATGACTCACTGACAGTTTTCATGAGAAAGCTGTTCAACTTTGTTTAGTAAAATCCTACAAAAAACTCATACTTTGCATTGAGATTGTTCTAAAAAATTGAATACAATTTTCATGTGTTTTATTTATTGTGTCATCGTGCAGCAGTGCAATCACACCCTCATATACACTCTCTCTCTCTCTCTCTCTCTCTCTCTCTCTCTCTCTCTCTCTGTCTGTCTGTCTTTCTCCCTCTCTTTCTCTCTCACACGCATACATAAATAAGGACATAGCCTCAAACAAAATGAAGTTGAGAGGCTGTCACGCTAGAGAACTGTTTAAAGTAATCCTTTAATAACAGTAGCGGTTTTAGATGTACCTTCAAACTGAGAGCTGTCGACTCTTTTCAGAGCCAAGTAGAATGCTAGATGATGACATCAACTAATTTGCATATTCATTTATTCATCATCATCATTTGCATACCAAGTTACAAATTAGGGTACATGAAGAAGGAAGATTTTCATTTAGAATACAGAACAGAATCAAGTTTTATCAAAATAGTAAAGAATTCATTATCATTTACACTCAACGTCGACTTTATTAGGAACATCCGTACACCTACACATTCATGCAGTTATCTAATAAGCAAATCATGTGGCAGCATCACAATGCGAAAACATCATGAAGATACAGGCCAAGAGCTTCACTTAATGCTTACATCAAACATCAGAATGGGGGAAAAGTATGATCTCTGTGCTTTAACCATGGCATGGTTGTTGGTACTAGTTGGGTGGGTTTGAACATTTCAGAAACTGCTGATTTCCTGGGATTTTCACACACAACAGTCCCTAGAGTTTACACAGAATGGTAAAAAATAATAATAATCCTGTGAGCAGAGAGTCTGCAGGCTAAAACCCCTTGTTGATGAGAGAGATCAGAGGAGAATGACCAGACTGGCCTGAGCTGACAGGAAGTCTATAGCATCTCAAATAAGCACTCTTTACAATCGTGGTAAGCAGAAAAGCATCTCAGAAAGCACAAAACTTCAAACCTTGACATGGATGGGATACAACTGCAGAAGTCCTCATCAGGTACCACTCCTTTCAGCGAGAACAGGAATCTGAAGCAATCATGGACACAGACTCACCCAAACTGGACAGCTGAAGACTGAAAAAAGACCAGGTGATTTTTTAAATAATTTTCAACTGTCCAGTTTATGTGAGCCTGTGCCCATGATAGCCTCAGACTGACTGGACAATATGTCAAATATTGAAATTATCATCACATACCTGGGCACCAGGCTGATTGGCGTGTCTAAAGTGTCTGTAGTGTATGAATGGGTGTGTGTGTGTGTGTGAGTGTGTGTGTGTGCTTGTGCCCTGCGATGGACTGGCACCCTGTCCAGGGTGTACCCCGCCTTGTGTCCAATGCTCCCTGGGATTGGCTCCAGGTTTCCCCGTGACCCTGAAGAAGGAGTAAGCGGTAGAAGATGGATGGATGGATGGATACCGGGGCACCTGAACACACTCTCTCTGAGAGTGAAGATTATAAGAATACTAAGATTTGCTAACATTAAAGGACTCAGCATCTTTGAATCCACCTCCTTAAATCCTTCACAAGACCAGTGGCATCGCAAGAGCAGCAGGATCACAGTTATGAGGTGGCAGCTTTGCTTTTGCTACATTCTGTGAGCAGACACAAGCAGCTATGTTTGCTGACATGATGCCAGAATGTCTGAAAGTGGGCCTTTTATTGATCAGTAATAGCTACAGCTAATGTTACAATGAAAACAGAGTGTAATGAAGAGTCTACCTTGTAGATTACATTTAATACAGGATGCTAGTGACTGTGCAGAACGATATGGTTAGCCATCTTGCTGTATCAGTCTGGCTATTAAAAACTGTACTGTATTATCTAGATCCACACAGTGGCGCCATTTCCCAGCTTACTATTTATTTAATTATTCATTCATTCATTCATTGGTTTAATATTGTCTGAAATATTCCTCCACAGGTCCCACATGCAAGCAAGCACTGAATAAATCTCATATCGGCTTTCATAACATAATGGCAGCATTGGAAAAGCAGCATTTTTAGAGCTGCATCTGTTCTCATTAGGAAGAAGTGTACCTCGCAGGCTGGTTTGCACAGCATTTATACAATGCACTTTTTCACTAGCAAAAGCAAAACGATGTACAGAATGAAAAACCTACAAGTGAAGGTTTTTCACAAAACAGTCTTTACAAATTCCCATCGCACTGGGACCCTCTCACGAAGATAATATTAACCTGTTAAACCACACAAGATTGAATCAAGGTGGCAGCCAGACAGGACAGACTTGATATTTAGTTCTACATGTATTCTGCATCTAGTCATACTTTATATTTAGTGTTAATTTAGAGAATTTATAATATAATTTAAAACCAGTGGAGGAAGAAAAGACAAAAGGACTCCTTAATGCTATTAGTAGGCCCCAATAAGCCAGATGTTAATGGCCAGCGTTCCTGCTCACTCTGCCGAGCCAAGATGACTTCCATTTCCCTCCATGATCACAGTCACCACTATGATGAAGACAGAAAGCTGAAGTTCAGCCAAAACATCCTGCAGGTCACAAGTCAGACTCAGCATAGGTCTAATTCAAACAGCTGATTATAAGAGCCAAAAATATCCTTTCAGTTGATAAATGTGCCTTAAACGAAAATGAATCTCATTAATGCCAAACCTTTTAAATCAGCTTTAATTTATTAAGAATTAACATGTAAGTAATGTTTCTTTTATACATGTCATTTTTTGCAATTTGTGGGTGCCAATAATTGCAGGTTTGTTTGAATTTATATTCATAGTTGAATGTATTTAGCATAAAGGGTTATACACATTATACAATGAACTTTTCTGTCTGTGTGAATGAGGGCACATGTAACAAAAGCATCTTTTTCATATGGACTTTTAAAAATAGGACAGTGAATATAGCTATAAATAAAGTTCGGAATAATTAAAAAATACACAGACACATTTCGGTGTTTGTTCCAACCAGTGTTGGGTAAGTTATTCAAAAAAGTAATCCACTATAGATGACTAATTACTACTTTAAAATTGTAATCTGATTACATTACTGATTACTTCATGTAAAAAGTAATCCGATTACTAATTACTTTACTTTCACTTTACTTTCAAAACCTCTGAAACCTACAAAAATACACTACAAAGTGAAACTCAGAGATCTTTCAGTAAGTTTTGAGCACATCGATGTATGACATGATCAGAAAAAGTTGGATTTATAATAAAACTTGCGTCAGGTGTTATCACTGTTTGTAGGACTACCAGACTGATTAAATATAAAACTTTTCTAACTAGGCACTTTTGGTGTCACTAGCCAAGATCTCACTGTATGGGTTTAGCTGCTACAGTACCATGCTGAGTACATTATCTTTCCTTATGCTCTGCTCATATCATGTTCACGTAAACTGGAACTCATATAGACATTTACACACCTTTTTTTCGTGCTCAGCATCAGATGATGTTACTGTTTCAATTTCAACCACTTTACTGGTGTATATATCCATTTTTCCTCACACTGTAGCGTTGGCAGAATTGAGAGCTGTCAGCCAATAAGACACGAGTATTTCCATGTATTTTCCTGTAAACCCTGTCTGATTGATCTTGTCTCCATTCACTGAAGATATAAAGTTACAGACAGTCTTCTTTTACTGACGTTCAGTAAACTGCTCCAGACCACTCCAAGTAGATAATTATTCGGGACTAAAGAAAAAATCTTTGGGGCAACAGCCCCCAATGCCCACCAGGTTACTCCCCTGGCAGCCGCGCAAAACGTGATTTATTTTAAAAATGCATTTTACTTCATATTGTTTTCTTTACAATAAATTTGTAATGCAAGTAACGTAATTTTATTGACATCAGTAACTGTAATCAAAGTATATCAATTTAAAATGTAATGCCTTACATTACTGCATCATCAGAAAAAGTAACAAAACGTGTTACAAAATAACACATTATACCCAAATCTGGTCACAAGTCTAGTCATAATTACTGTATAAACAAATGATTAAACAGGTTGTCTTAATAGTAAAATTAGAGCACATAATACCCTGCTTTTCATGTGGACCTGTGCTGTTGGTTCTCAGGTGCATCAAAGTGATCTGTTCATTTGCATCAATAGAAGTACAGCCACAGTAACACTGAGCAATGCATTTCAATTTTGCACAGTGAAATTTCCAGATGTGTGCACCTGTGAGTAATAAAATATTGTGAGCATAAAATATTGTCTGACGTTATAGAATACAAAACAAGGTTACATTTTTATAAGCAAGCAAATTATGTGCTGATTTGTGAATTGAATTGAAATGAAATTAATTAGTGAATTGATTTTTTTTAAGTTGACAGTACATAATTATGGAATGTTATTGCTATCGAAACACAAAAGAAATAAAAATAGATCTGGTGAAACAAGCCACGAGAGCATAGAATTATTAGTTAATTGGATGCAGCAGTTAATATAATGTGAATTCTACACAATCTGTGTATAGTGGAATATGAGTCTCCAATAACTGACAATACTTTTACACTTGAATTGAGTTGTCCAGTTGTCTTCACCAGGTAAAGAGGTATCCTTTGTTTCTGCTGTTTGACGATGAAAACATCGGATGAAGAAAAAACAGGAGTGTGTTACCAGTGCAACAGAACTACGATGATGCAGGAATGAACCAGGGTGTGAGAGTGTCCACCACTCGGTATAGAAATCCAAAGTAAAAGTCCATGTTGTGTGAGAAATCCATGCAAATATTTGAATAAGCCCCACCCAGGAAGCAGTAGAGCATGGTACTGCCCATGCTGATGACCACCATTACCAGGCACAGGACAAGGAAGAACAAACAGGAGTCTTCACCCACTTCATCTGTACATTAATATAATACAAATATTAATACTACTAAGTTGTATCACACCAAGTATAAAATAAAATTCCACACAAGAAAATCATACCATTTTCCAGTAAGGCATCTGTTTCACTGAAGCGGACTTTGAATTTGGAGGAGCTTCTAGGTGGAGAGGGACTGACAGGACTGCATTCCTCGGGACATGCTCTCTTCTTCAAGATGGAGATGAGACCACTGGAGGGAAAGGTCTACAATAACAAATGCAGATACCCATTAAATACTACACATCACTCAAGACCAAAACACTGAGGGAAAGTGTTGCATGGGTTTGTTCAACAACCACCAATCACATAGATTAGAAAAGCACTGCAAAAGGATTGAATTATCATATACAATTTTTATTACTGTGGTAATAAAAAAGAGTCACCACATGGGGTCAGTAGAAACAGCAATTAATTCATCATCTCAGCCTGCACCTGTCACTTTTAAGCATTTAACCATGTTAGAGCCATGACTTGGAATAAATGTCAAATGTTGTCTAATTGCACACAGTCCAAAGTAGCGAAACTTACTGAAGTGTCACAGAGGAGTTATTTCAGGCATTTGTTCGCACACAATATTTTATTTGATATAATGTAATCTATCTATCTAACTATATACAGACCATATATCTACAATGGTACTTGAAAGTTTATGAACGCTTTAGAATTTTCTATATATCTGCATAAATATGACACAAGTCCTAAAAGTAGATAAAGAGAACCCAATTAAACAAATGAGACAAATATATAATACGTGGTCATTTAATTACTGAGGAAAATGATCTAATATTACATATCTGTGAGTGGCAAAAGTATGTGTAACTTCACTTTCAGTATCTGGTGTGACCCCCTTTCCCGATTCCCCATCCCGATTTCTTCTGTTCTTGTGTATACCTCATACTAAATAGTTTTAGATTTTAGAATACAACATAAAACAAAGGCAACCTGAGTAAACACACAGCAAAGTTTTTTTATTGAAGCAAAAAAAAGTTATCCAAAACCACCCATGTGAAAAACTAACTGCCCCATAAACTTAAAATCTATTGTGCCACCTTTAGCAGCAATAACTGCAACCAAACGCTTCTGATAACTGGAGATCAGACTTTCACTTACTTCTTGGACTAGGATTTACTCCTATAATTTGGATCATTGTCTTGCTGCATAATCCAGTTGTGCTTGAGTTTCAACTTACGGACTGAAGACCGGACAATCTCCTTTAGGATTCTCTGGTAGAGAGCAGAATTCATGTTTCCTTCAATTATTGCAAGTTGCCCAGACCCTGAAGCAGCAAAGCATCCCCACACCATAACACTTCCACCACCATGCTTGACCATAGGTATGACGTTCTTTTTGTGGAATTTTGTGTTTGGTTCCACTTTCGATTCATCCGACCACAGATTATTCTCCCAATTGGTTTGAGGATCATCAAAGTACGTTTTGGCAAAATTCAAACGACTTTTTTAAATCCAGAAATGTCTGATCTGCATTACTCCCAAAGGCTTCTTTGCTTTTTCATAGTACTGTAATTAATGGGGATTTGTACATGAGTGGTTTGTTCAATTTAAATAAGTGTAACTGGGAAATGCTAACATAACCAGCAATGTTTGCTGTACCCTTTAATGTACAGTTTGTGTAACAATTTAATTTTTCTGAACATCCTTTGTTTAGAGAATGTAGTACATCACCCTGGTCTTTTGAGTGAGCACATTAGACAGTTACATATGCATAAGTATGCCATTTGAGACAATGCCTAGGTTTCCTTTGATTAGTCCAAAAGAGTGAATATATGCTGCTTTTCTCCTGAGGGCCTGTGTGTTATATAAGAGGCCCACACCCAGCCGATCCGCAAGTCATTACTTTCCCTCAAGATGTTTTCCACAAATTTCTGCTGCTGCCTGCTGTAAGTCCTCCAGACGCATTATAATATGTTGTTTTTTGAGACCTACTGGACTGACCAATGGAGTCAGATAACTAGAAGCAGATGCTTTGAGGTTTGGTCACTGATTACTGAACTGTAGAGCTGTTTACATCCTTAGCCAGGCAACTAAAGGTCTAAAATCCCAAATATAATGATAATATCTAGACTTACTGTGACACCAGTACAAATGTAAATTGATTCATAATGGAACTGCAATAGAGCAATGCATTTGAACCAGTTTGACAAATAAAATCGTCATCCATATAATTAGTAAAAATAAATAAATAAAATACTCGCTTCAAGGGTATATATTGAGGGTATTTTTTAGACTGAAAGGCTAACAAGTATTTGATGCACAAACCTACTTTTCAAGTCCTCTTACCTCCTCAACTTCAACTAGCTCAGTCAATTCCTCCCCAGATAACTTCTGTCTTCTGGCCACCTCCTCCTGCACCACCTCTGGCAAACTTTCAGCATCCAGAGCCTCCTCTGTGTTCTCTTCTTCATCCCCATTTTCCTCTTCTGGGTCAGTCCATGGCTGCTCTGTCCATTCCTTCATTTGAAAAGGATTTCCTGTACTTGTCTGCTGAACTGTAACACTCTCCTCGATTACCTGCTTTTTCAGTCTCAGACAAGCCATGTTATTAAAAAAAAAAAACAACTCAGAATTTGTGCAAAAACAGAGGAGAACTTTATATCTTACCTTATCCACACTGTGATTAGGTCTGGGGAGAAAGAAGCTGTGTGAGTTCAGGTATGTTATCTGCACACTTAATAATGATTACATTTACACTGCAGCACTATGATAAAGGACTTACTATAATAAATTACTGTTGTAGGTGTGGTAGATCAGCAGTACAAGACCGACTACAAAAACACACTCCTATAAAACTAGAAAATTGTACTGAAGGAAAAGCCAAAAATCATAAATTCAGGAATGCATTATTAATAAGGCGTGGTTTCTTGTCTAGACATGTTTTTTTTGGGGGGGGGGGGGGGGTGGTAGCTGTGTTCACCCTGCCATATAAACAAATCTATATTCAAGATTACCCAAAAATATCTACACAAGTTTCAAGGCTCATTAATATTGCTCAGTGAAAACCAAATGAGGGTTTTCGTTTACAGCAGGTATACAGAACATATAAAAACATACAGTATTGTACACCATCACATTCTTTTAGCTTTTTCAAATAAGTCCTTGCTCTCAGGTGTAAAACTAATATTGTTTGTGTCTGTTTGGAATGAATATGTATCTGGTCTCCAGAACTATGTTTACATTGCGTGAAAAAAAAAATCAAGCCTTTGACCCACATGATTTTATACCTTTGGTGTGTTCTACAGATGCGTTTCAGAGAGTTCATGCGCTTTGCCTCAGTCTCGGTATAGTGGATTGTCACATGAGAACAGTTATTGACTTGAGATACAGCCTTCCACTGGGATTCTGAATGCAACCATGGCAAGGCACACGCATACACACACAAACATACACACACTCACAAAATGAAAGTCTACTTTCACACTCAACAATGTCTACAATCATCATTACTATATTTGGCCTTTGCAATACTGATATTATATAATCAAGGATTTGCTGCATACTAATCACTAACCAAGCTTTTTTTTTCTCCAAACATCCTGACCAGCCTCAGATCTTCTAGATAAGAGTTGTGAATGTGGATGTTTGATAACCAACATATGCAAATAGCAAAATAATCCAAATAATGGTGTTTTATAACCTAAACATTGATCTCTAAAAAAAATCACAAGTTAACCAAGGCATTCAGTAGCATTGGCTTTGAGTGCTGTCAAGTTAATCACGTACATACTACTGAGGAAAAGAGGAAACCTAACTACAATCTCAAAGCAGTTTTGTATATTAGAACAGAGGTCAAGATAACTGCTATCTTGAACAGTGCTTAAGTGCTGTAATGTTACTGGAGAGCAATTTTAGGCCTGCAGTGTTCCATATTCAGTTTTTGATCTAATTATTTTGCAAAGAGTTTGCTACTGTGCTAGCTTTGAAGCCTTTTTTTAAGCATACTTACCCCAGTCCTTCTGCATAGAGACCAAGTTGGAAAGCAGTCTCTCATGATATAGCATCTCCAAATGCAGGAACTGAAATGCCCAATGATCTGCCAGAGTCAGCGAGTTAAAGCTAACACTAGTAGTAACATTCATAGTATGTAGTTGTGTATTGTATTGTATATTTCCTTTGCATACATTTTTTTTTTACTTAAAATATTTTAAAATAGATTTACCACCCTTTGAGACATGCTAAAACTCAACTCAAAATCCCACCCTCATTAGGGTTCCTGATCAATATGACTACAGTCATAACTCCATATTTTTGTAACACCATATAAAGGATACAGTCCTCTTCAAGAAAATAAGCTTCTGCTATCTATAAGAAAAGGAAGCTGTTAGAGGAATAAAAGCCTCCTACTTTAAGACAATTAGGTTTGTCTACAGAGTTCCTACAGTTGCAAGTGTTCATCTTAAAGCAAACATGGGTAACACTTGTACATGGGTACAAACATGGGTAACTGGAGGCTACATCCTGGAGATTGCTGAGGATGGTACCACTTGAAGTACCATGGAAATGGTTTTGGACGTCAATTCCACATGGACGTTCTCACTGTGGTTGCTGGGACTACAGTTGCTACTATGGCCTTGGGACTGCAAAACCACCTGCAGTTTTGCCATAATGAACTTTCTTTTACTTTCCCACTATCTGTTATTACCCAGATGAGGATGGGTTCCCTTCTGAGTCTGGTTCCTCTCAAGGTTTCTTCCTCATATCATCTGAGGGAGTTTTTCCCTCACCACCGTCACCACCCGCTCGCCCAATAGGGATAAATTCACACACTTAAAATCTGTATCCTGTGTTTATATGTTTCTGTAAAGCTGCTTTTAGACAATGTCCATTGTTAAAAGTGCTATACAAATCAAATTGAATTGAATTGAATTGAACTTGTGATCTAATAAATGTTCAATTTTAAGATGACACTTTTCAATATATCATGTTATCTGTTTCTGAAAACAGAAGGTTATGAATGTAACCACGGTTCTATGACAGCAAGTGTGGTGAGGATAAGAATCACGCAGCATTTTGATTCTGTCCTCTATTGAGGATAGGTATCACTCAAGCCCACTGCAGAGCACACTGGGTGCAATGAAGCAATATTCAACCTGTAAAATCTGATGAATCTGGACCATGACATCATGTTGCCACTTTACAAACATACAAAAGTCTGTGTGAGTGTGTGTGTGTGTGTGTGTGTGTGTGTGTAGAGTTTAGAGTAACTGATAAAATTCAACCATTTTAACTCTAGTAATGGCATGATGTTTCTGGGAAGCAGGAGGTGACAGTCTCATGCCTTCCAGGCCTGTGTGCCAAAGACATGTCTAGGTGGCACAGAAAGGTTTTTTTCCAGACACTGGGAATGGTATTTGAGCTAACCATATTTCCCTATAGTCTTCGTTAATAAACCTAATGATCTACTACAGTCCACTGCTCTGTTGCTTGAAATCTTGGATTGGACCCTGTAGGATTTCAGGTTGACTGCAGTTATGGGCATTATTTTTATTAAGAGCCAAGAGCAAACTGTGCCAGAGTATCAGAGGATGGATAATGAATTGTCAGCAGTATTTACAGTACCTAGCCTGCAATCTCAACATATCGCTGTAGATATCATGTTGGAGTTAGGGCACTACAGGTATTCCAGTCACAAATAATTTGGGCATTGATTATTGTCTACCATCCAACTCCATCAACTCACTGTCCTGCCCTGAAAGCAGGTATGACATTAAAAAAAAAGTGTGGATAACATAGCAAAAGAACTCGCATGCTGTTATAAATCCACACATTGAGGATTGTTGAGCCTGGTAGTACTGAAATCAGTTTCGGCAATTCCAAAGTGAGGCTTTAATTACTAATATTGCTAGTTCTGCAATCACTCAGGCTTGAAAATCATGTTACTATTAAGTCTAGCCTGTAAGCCTTTTAAGCCTGTAAAATCTGTAATGAACAGGAAAATAAAGCTTTCATATGGACTTGAATTGCCATTCTAAACATCTAACCTCTAATACATATTAGAAGGTTTAATGACAAATTCAACAAAATGAAAAAGAGTAATAATAATAATAATATTTAAGGGGTTTATATTTAATTTAATATTTAAATTCTTGCTTATGTATCAACAGTTGCAGTGAAAAACAATTATATATATATATATATATATATATATATATATATATATATATATATATGTCAATTCAAATAAAATATACCATAGGACTTTTTAACACACACATAGGACAATCTCTGGATCTGCTATTTCTATACGCATGACTGCACAATCATTTTACGGTTAATTAAACCCACCTGATGTAAGGAGTGAGGCAAGAGCATGTGATCTGTGTGTTCACCCAGAGAACTCAGTGTGTCTAAAAAGGCAGGACTGGGCCCTGGAGCACTAGTACCTACAACACATAATTAATATCACTACATCAGCAAGCCATCAAATGGCAAATATATTTTAAGCACTTTTTTGACCTTCTCTATCAGACTAAATGGAAATTCTCGTTGAGAAAACATACTATACATCATATTTCAGAAGATCTTTCATATGACAGTGTTACAGGTTTATATACAGTATATATTTTGGCACCCTGGCACTTTTCAATTTTCATATCAATTAAAATAAATAGAGAGGCGAGTTCTACACAAAGCCACTTGAAAAAATAAGAAGTTAATTTATTGGCAGCTTCGGAGGACAGGTTGCCTGCAGCTCCAACTGTAGCCACAAGCTGTTGCAAAGATAGCTCCAAGACATACAAGACCATGTACAAAGTGAGAAGATGAAAGGGACAAATAGACAACAACAATGGAATTTTACTTAAATTACTACATCATATAGTCACCACATGACTTCTCCCCTTAGTGGGGGGGGGGGGGGGTTAGGGGGGGGGGGGTGACGAAACTCCACACTGAGAGTAACCCAAGCTTCAGGAGCCTGGGGTTGTGAAATGGCACTGCTACTCACTGTGCCAGCATGCCACCTAATTCCATTATTTATTTTCAATAAGAAATGTCTAATATTTTACTCAGTTTTCTAATGTTGTACATTGAGAGTATAACATGGTAATGGACAAAACACTGCTTCATGTTTCAGCCCATCAACAAAAAATTGCTAGGCTATAAATAGGATATGACGTGGCATAAAAATTCTGACATACTTGAGACATGTTATGACAGACTGCAGTTGCAAATGTGTGCCATACATTCATGTGCATTAATAGGAATGAAAGCTGACCCTAGCCTAACCTTTCAGAAAGTTAGCGTCAAGAGGCTCTTTAGCTTGGAGTGGAAAGCCTAAGGCCTGTTCACTGCAGTGCACAGACAAGTTTACCTGATGCACTGCCATCTAAGGAGAACCTTATGGTGTCGTTCTCAGATTTCTCTTCAGGGTTGTTATTAATCAAGTGTTGTTTCTCCACTGGCCAATCCATAGTTCCTCTCATCATCAACTTGTGCTGGTTCTGATGAGAAACAGAGAGGTCTGAGCTGATGATGGCTTCAATACCATTGGGCCAGAGAGTGATATGCTCATCATGTCTGATCATGTCCTCTTTTGTTTTGGGGTCTCCCATATTCTTGCAGGTGACTATTCCTTATTCAATGTTCAAATCTGCCAATCAGAATTTTTTTATTTATTTATTCTCTATCATAAAAAACTTACTATTTTTGTAAACACAGCTAATATAAACCAATATAGACTTTATGTTTAAATATACTGTACATTATGGTATATAGCAACGTTGCACACCACTCCAAAGCATGATCCTAACTGATGGAATAAAGATATCATTCACATTACTGCTCTTATAATGCTGTTAAAAACAAAGCGTCTTATAGCTGCTCAAAAGTCTCACTTCAAATGCATATTAATTCAGCAGTTTTATTACTTGCTTTACAATTACCTGATAGCTTCTGTATTGTCTAGAGCATTTTTACATCTTTATTTTGTAGTACTGAAAATAATATGTTAGGCTACAAGAAGTCAGTTCACTCATACTGAACACAAGCTAATGTTAATGGGTTTTAATGTTAATTAAGTCGGCTTGTCCCATGAACTATATATATATAGAGTGAACTACATTCAAATTCACATTGTACCATAAAATGCCATTTATACATGCTGCAACCTGTTATGGACATATTTAATGTACTAGGCTTAAAAAATGATATTTTTACCTATAAAAAGATGCTCTTTTGGCTTCCTGATGAAACATGAAATCTGTGCATACAGTACATAATTAATGTGTAAGCTCTCAACATTATCTAGACAGCCTATGTAGTATATTCCGTTGCTCTATTTATTGCATGGTATGTCCCTTCACTCTGTCACACAGCCTGTGCCTGCTCTTCAGTGTTTCATTTCAGAGCTAAACAGTGTTTCGTAAAGTATAGGTCTACTTACATTTGTATTGCAAAGTGGACATGATAAGACCTGCAGCTGTACTCGTAGTCCAGTGGTTTTCTGTATACAAAGCTTTGCCTGGTTGACACAGACATCTGGAATCAGGTTTTGGGTTTGGCCTTTACAGCTGTGCAGTTGTTTTCCATGCGGACCAGGGGCGTATATTCTTTGAGCCCTTGTTCCATGGTTTTAGTAAGTTTTTAGTGCCACTTGCTGGCTCACTGGCAGAAGTGCACCATATGGCTAAATGCTTCCCAGAAAACACAGTTCATCATTCAGATAATCTATTTAAAATAATTGTGAGGATGGATCGGTTATGTGATGGACATTCAACTAACATTCGGAGGCAGATGCAGGACAAAGTAAAGTTCAGCGTTTTCATCAGCCATTTAGTGAGGATGTAGAAATGGTAAAACAAGAAAGAAAAACCCTGATATAAAGCCTTACTTTCTCTATTGTTAATATTGTTAACGTTAGACAACGAGTAACTTTGTTACTTTCAACCACCAGAGCATCCATACACATGTCCAGAAAATATGAATTAATGAATTAAAAGCTTTTTAACTTTTCTGTGGTTGTGAACTCTTCTTCTCACCCTCTGTTTAATAATCACACTTGGATGACTACAGTGAGAAGGAAAAAGCTGATCTGACTCGAACACTCCATGTTATTATGATAAAGTGGTCACTAAATCTTGCTCAGTACATGTGCATAATTTAGGATTGGATTACAACTAACATAGAGATAAGCACAAATTTTATGAAGTCCAGTTTAGGAAACATGTAAACAGTTCATTCTGGATCTGAACTGGCATTAATTAATCCAAATTCACAAAAATCTTTGCATATAAACATAGCCAATGACATGTTTACATTACTTCTGTTCTCAGTCATGTTACTAACGAATTATTAGGCTGCATGTCAACCAGTGACTTTATACAAGACAACACACAAGCAGTGCTGTGATTTGCCCTCACTCCTGCACCATTGGGGCTGGGAACCACGGTGCACACGTGGACGAGATCATATCTGTATGCTTTCAACTGATCGCTCTGCTCCCACAAGTTCTAGCTAGAGTTTGCCCCTATTGATGGAGCATCTGTCGGGCAACATCCTCTAACTTCGAGGTTTATGCGTGGTGTCAGGCGGCTGAGGCCCATCTGCAGATCATGTATACCTTCCTGGGACCTTTCTGTGGTCCTGGAAACTCTGTCAGGTGCCCCATTTGAGCCCTTAGAGTCAGTCTCAGAGAAGCTTCTGACTCTAAAGGTAGCTCTTCTGCTGGCCCTGACATCTCTCAAGTGAGTAAGAGATCTACAAGCTCTCTCTGTTGCACCTTCCTGCCTTCACTTTCCCCCTCTATTAGCCAAGGCCTTCCTATATCCTAGGCCGGATTATATTCCTAAAGTACCTACATCTGCTGCCCACACCAGAACAAGAGAAATTGCACATACTATCCAGTAAGGGCTATCTGTATGTCCACCCGCTCCGGCCAGTGGTGTAAGTTGGAGCAGCTTCCGGTCTGCTTTGGCATTGACAGTAAAGGTGATGCTGTGTCGAAGCAGCGCATCTCTAATTGCATAGTGTAAGCAATCTCTATCGCATATGAGGTGCGCAGTCTCGCTACGCCTCAGGGCCTACGGGGTCATTCCACTAGGGGGGTCACCTCCTCGAAGGCTTTGTCCAAAGGGGTACCCTTACAGGATGTGTGTGCTGCAGCAGGGTGGTCTATGCCACACACTTTCATTCAATATTATAACCTGTATATACGTTCCACCTCGGGCTCAAGTGTCTTGCAGTGACCTTTTGTACAGGCCTTGTACTCAGTATGATGGAGTGGGTATTCTCGTTCCCACAGCGTGGAGCTCACGCAATTAGCTTTCGTTCACTTCTCAGGGAACAGGCTTACATGCGTAACACAAATGTTCCCTTTCAAAGGGAACTGAACGTTGCATAGCTTTGTCATACTGATGCATGTCTGTGAATTGTGTCTTCGCTTTAAATAATAGAGGCTGACAGCGCGGTTCACAGGTGCTGGTTTTATATCATGCGATTCACTTAATTGCAATGTCACCTGATCACAGCAGGCCTATAAATAGGCATAATGTTACACAAGCTTCAGATACAGTTCGTGCGCAAGAGCGCTTCCCACGGCATGAAGCTCACGCAACGTCTTGTTCCCTTCTCATGGAACAGGGTTACATGAGTAAACCAGACGTTCTTGAGAGTGTGAGGGGTAAATATATATTTAGAAATATTTGTGAATATGTATGAATATACTGTAGGTGTATAGCTTTTGTTTATTTGTGTGTGTGTGTGTGTGTGTGTGTGTGTGTGTGTTTCCTAAGTGTTTGTTTTTTTCCTGTTGCAAAAGGGTGCTTTTTGATTTACGGATAAGTATATGTACATCTGCATAATTTTTTTTTTAACTTCCTTTCTCTTTTTTTCTTTCCCCTTTGTTTTCTTAATAATAATTTTTAAAAAATAAATAAACATTTAAAAACTGAAGGAGCCTGATATATTTGGCATCTCCACTGTTTCACTGTTGACTAAGCATTTGGTACATGAAGTGTAGAATTTGTTCAGGCGATTGCTTTGATTTGATTGGCTTTGCAATTTTAATTATTTAACTAAAAGCACATACTGTCTCACTTAAGTGTCTTACAGTCTGCAGTATTAATGCATTATTCATTATTAAATGCACAATAATAATCCATTCATCCGTGCATCCACCAGAGATTCCCGTTAGCACGATATCTCAAGAACGAGTGCTTGAATGTCTGTAGGATTTATATGGAATTATCATTGTAACCAGTAGATGAACTGATTCGATTTTGGAATTGATTCAAACAGGGCCACTGTTTGGATTTTCTTCAATAGCTTCCTTCCTGAATTATATTTTAAGGGTATTTCTGGCATAAAATTTGGTAACAAGAAGAACTAGACTTGTCTGTTGGTGTGTTGAGTTCTACTTGTTTTACTTTGTAGCAGTAATCAAAAATAATTGTAGCAAAGTTTAATATTTTATTTGGAAAAAAATATATATAAAAAATAAAATAATAAATCAAGTAAAAGTAATATGATTTGATTATACTCAAAAGAGTACCATTACAGTGAACCATGTACTTAAGCACTGTAAGGAGAGTTACTTTTCACAAACTACATAGTATTTACAGAAGCAGTAATTATAAAATAGGGACTAATCATCTTTCTTATAAAAGTGATTATTGAATATAACTACATGGGTTACTAACTGCAATTTCAGGAAAGCCATATCTTCTTCTGAGCACTCATTACAGATTCGTCCACCATGTTGGACGACAGGTTTGTGAGTGGGCGTGGATAAGCTGCACACTTTGTTCTGAACCTCATAACACGTTCTGGATAACACATTATCCACATTATCTTTAAACAATATGAATATCCAGGTTAATGAAGTAAAATGTTCTTACCTTCCACAAGTACTGGTTATGTCATTGTGTCTCCCTTATTCTGAATCAGTCTTCATCTACCGGTAACATAAAATTCTTTTGTTCTTTTTAATAAGTATAAAAAAAGAGAAATACAGAAAGACCTATAGATATTTCTGTAGATATATCTATATATTCTATAGATGTTTTCTATAGAAATATAGAAACACCTATACTGGCACCCCCTCATGAATGAAACAAATGAGTATATAAAATGAATCACACACTTTATAGACTCTGTATTTTTTGATAACACAGTTTTACCATGGTGTGATTTTCAAGACCCTACAATTAATAGGCTATTTGGTGCTGAAAATAACAGTACTGAGCCTCTTCTTCTAATGTCTAAGGTTGGAGACACTAGTAGAGACATCTTGGATTTCATACAGAGCATTTCAAGCTCTATAATATTCTTAAATTTGCACATCTTCATCAGTGTGTATAGGGAAGACTGCTCCTCCTTTGTCTTAGTCCAACTGTTCCAGACTTTCTTTTTTTTTTTTACTTATTATGGCCCTGATAGTATTCCCTGGTAACTTTTTTAAATGTATTTATATTATCCATTACCTGATTTGTGCAGGTCAACAACTATATATCTCTTTTGTGTTCTTTGGTTTTCCCCTTAGTGATTGCATGTCTGAAACCTCATTTATACCCCAAGAAAATACTCAGAGGCAACAATTGGGTTCTGTAGACTGTATGTAAAGAATGTAAAGAAAAGAGTATGTAAAGAAAAAAAATATATGCATATGTAAATAATAATAATAATAATTAAATCAAGAATAATACACTGTTTTACATTAATTAAATAAATGAAGCTTTATGCACTTACATACAAAAAAAAATTAAGTCAAAAGGTGCACAATTAACAGTTAAAAGCCTGCAATACATAATCTTTCTCCAAGTATTTGTTTCTATAGATTATAAAATAAATAAATAAAAATAAATGAAAATAGTATGATAGTAGATAGTATATGCAGATAGCATTTCCCTATCTACTGTGCATTTACATCTTAGAGTGGAATTAAATCTGTTATCAGCTCAAATGTAGGAACTGGAGCAGAAAAAGAAACAAAACACTACCCTGGAAAAAGGAATTCTGAGGTCTTACTGAGTATGACTACACAGAGCTGCTTTCCCTGTTTTATCTTAGATGAGACATATTCTTTCTGACAGGATAACGGGCTGGTTAGGTGAGTCACTTTGTGCATTACAGTTTACAGTGACCTTGAAATATATTTTTCACAGTATGTGATGACATTCCAGTTTTATTATTTAAAAAAAAATTCACAGTAAATTTGTTTTAAAAAAAATAATTAAACACTACACAAATCCATTATAGGGGCGCATGGTGGCTTAGTGGTTACCACATTTGCCTCACACCTCACACAAGAAGCAACTGGCCAGAAATGACAACAATTATGAGACATCTTTATGAATCAATTTTATCTTCTTGAGAGCAGTCGACCAGGGTCAGGGGTTCGATTCCCACCGTGGCCCTGTGTGTGCAGAGATTGCATGTTCTCCCCGTGTTGCGGGGGTTTCCTCCGAGTATTCCAGTTTCCTCCCCCAGTCCAAAGACATGCATGGTAGGCTGATTGGCATGTCCAAAGTGTCCATAGTGTATGAATGGGTGTGTGAATGTGTATGCGATTGTGCCCTGCAATGGACTGGCACCCCGCCTTGTGCCCCATGCTCCCTGGGACAGGCTCCAGGTTCCCCGCGACCCAGCAGGATAAGCGGTATAGAAAATGGATGGATGGATGAACAAATCTGTTGTAAAGTGCTAAATAAATGAGTGCATGAAGAAATTGTATTAAAAGCATTAAAATTAATGATGAATACTATATGTAGTAAGCAAAATGAGTATGTTTAATTACAGTGTGAAGTATCCTACAAACAGTATAAGGTTATTTGTTAGTGTATATTTGTGAGAACTTCATGAGGATCAGTACAGTTCCCATATTATATACTGATTAAATTTTTATATACAGTGCCCTCCACTAATATTGGCACCATTGGTAAATATGAACAAAGAAAGCTGTGAAAAATTGTTTAACTTTTTGATTTTTTGTTAAAACAATTCACAAAAATACTCTTCTCTCATAGATATCAAACAATTGCCAACACAACACAGGATTATTCAAAAATATCTTTGTTAAATATAGGTGTGCCACAATTATTGGCACCCCTATGAATTCATATGAGAAAATATATTTGGAGTATATTCCCATATATACATTATATATGTAGATATTTTAAATTTTTTTAGTACACCTGGGTGACATAGGTGTTTCAAATGTTTATAAATATGAGGTAACACATAGGCCTAATTCCCTTACTCATTCATAACAACGTTTAAGACCATGGAATATAGCTGTGATGTGCAGCAAAAGGTTGTTGGGCTTCACAAAATGGGAAGTGGCTATAAGAAAATAGTACAAGCATTGAAAATGCCCATTTCCACCATCAGGGCAATAATTAAGAAGTTCCAGTCAACTGGAAATGTTATGAATCAACCTGGAATTGGACGTGTGTCTATATTGTCTTAACACACTGTGAACAGGATGGTTTGAGTGGCCAAAAAATCTCCAAGGATCACAGCTGGAGAATTGCAGAAGTTAATTAGTCTTGGGGTCAGAAAGTCTCCAAAACTACAATCCGAAGTCACCAACATCACCACAAGTTGTTTGGAACTCAAGCATCTTCAGTTTGCCAGACACTACTGGAACTTCATAGGGGATCGGGTTCAACCAAAATAGAGCTTTTTGGCAATAAACATCAGAGGTGGTTTTGGCACACACAGAGAGGCAGCCATATGCTAAAGTACCTCGTGTCCACATTTTAAAAATATGTTGGCTCTTTAATGTTATGGGTGTGTTTTTCTGCCAGAGGACCTGGACATTTTCTTAGGATACATGGCATCATGGACTCTATCAAATATGTTTGGATCTTCCAGCAGGACAATGATCCAAAACATACATCAAAATCAACACAAAAATGGTTTACTGACCACAAAATCAAGGTCCTGCCATGGCCATCCCAGTCCCATGAACCCCATGGAAAACCTGTGGGGTGAACTGAAGAAGAGAGTCCACCAGCATGGACCTCGAAATTTGAAGGATCTGGAGAGATTCTGTATGGAGGAATGATCTCAGATCCCTTGCCATGTATTTTTGTGAATTTTTTTTAACAAAAGATCAAAAGGTTAAACAATAATACAAATTTTCACGGCCTTCTTTGCTCATATTTAGAAAGGGTGCCAATATTAGTTGAGGGCACTGTAAATAAGACCACTGCAAATAAATATGTATGAACTAATATGACCAGTTGGAAAACATTTGTATTACCACATAAAAAACCTTACTACAAACTAGATTTTTTTTTTTAAACATACATATATATGATATATGAAGATAAATTTTCAAAGTGATGCATTTGGGATGTTGTTTGCATGGTTGGGGAAGCAAATTAGGAGCAAAGGCATTTGTAAACTGGTTTTATTGGCCAGCTTGATTTAGGACCTCCATCTGCCAGGGTCATTTGTATCTCTGCTCTCCAATATGTTGCTTTGACCTGTATCCAAGCATTAGCTGTCGCCAAAGTGGCCATTTGTTTTCAAGTCTGACATGACCAGCAGCAGTGTGTAATAGCTACATACATTAGTGGTACTTTAGAGCAGAGGTTCCCAAACATTTTTGTTTTCAGAGGGCTGGTGAAATGACCCCAAAAGGACATTATAAATTTTCTGTGACCCCAAGCTTTGACTTTCTTTAATCTTTGATTGAGGGTTTAGGACTATAGTAACATTTGAACATTTTTTGTTTGTAACATACGTATGTGTATCATAAGTGACTAAAAATCAAATGATTATTTCTTGCTCTGACTTACCACTCTAGCGGGAATTATTGTTGTTAGAGGAAAGTAATCCATGCCAGGGTCATGTAATATGGCCTGAGGACTCTGGTTTATACGTGGCACATTACTTTGCATGCACTTGCAGAAGCAAAACTGTAAAACCTTTTTGCGTTTTCATGCAAAGCTATGTTAAACACACTGACTAGCACTGTGTCTTTAAATTTTCAGCTGTCATCATGACTGTTATCATGATCAACATCTCAAATCAAAAACTCTTAACCTTACGTTCAAAGGTATTTGCTAATCTAGAAAATCCAGAATACTGGTACATAAAACAGACCTTTCAGTAGGTTCAAAGGCCACATGTGAGGTTTTTAAAATCCAAACTTCAAAAACTGTAATAGGAAACCTGGTCAGTGTTACTATTCAAAAGTGCTCTAGAATAGTACGTAAGTATGGGATTTGAGAGCCAATGTTAGTTTGTTTAGCAGAGATAGATGGACAGGGAAATTTGTCCATTTTTATTGCTGAACTACGCCAGTGATGCATGTCAGGATAGTGAAGAAGACTAAAATAACATGTACCTTATTCATGTTAATGTGTCTTGTTTGAATATGACTCCCAGTAACATTTCAAAATATTAGCACACAGTATCGGTCATTGGTATTTCTAATATTAAACTGTAAAATTATTGAATGGAAGAAGAGATGATAAGTTTCTCTCGTGACCCCATTTGTAAATAAATAGTTTGGGAACCCCTGCCTTAGAGGCATATAAGATGGTTTCATTTCTCTTCTATTTTACCCCACCTAACTTGCAGTAAGAAACGCCTGGATACTTCCTTGTGCATATGCGCATATGCTGAGATGTTCCATAAAGTCACATACTTATGATGAAGTACTTGCAATTAATACAGCCTTCATACAGCCATCTTTCATTTTTCCTTTCTTCTTTCTCTGGAAGCTGTGCACCAACTTTATGCAAGTTGCCTTATTATACAGTATGCTCTCAAGGATGCAGTGTCTGCCCATTGGTGAGAGATAATTGCTACAGATGCCTTTGTTATAGGCTGGGAAGTGGTGTGGTGCCACAAGGAAATGGTGGATATGTGGTCCCTTTTTGTAAGGTAAAAACTAGAGATGCACTGATGTATCGGCTGATAAAGGCTATTTTTCACGCTATGGGCCATCAGCCAATCGTTTAAAAACATCCGATGATCAGGGCCGATTATATCCTGTCAATCAAAAGAGGGCGGGAAAACACATTGATTTCGTGCTGTGTGTAAAGATGATGTCTCTTGTGTGGAATGACGACAAAACTGCAGTTTGTAATCTCAGTAATCTCTGCACTGCTAAAATTTTATACCGGAAGTGATCAGCGGTGAAGCGGGAGTTTTGGCGTCGAGTCAAAAATTTTTTTTTAAATTTGCCACGCTGCTCGCGCTGAATTAAACTCCCAGTACACTGTTGAAAGATTTAAATAAAGATGAGTTGACAAAAAAGTATATATTGCACAGAAAAAATATAATGTAGAGTAGTATGTTTCATATCCAGTTAATGTTAATATATAAAAAAAGTTGATATTATATATTACCAGTTTGATGTTCAGTGATGAAGCACAAATGCTTTTGTTTGTGGTGAGTGAATGTGAGACTGATAGGAGGTTGTTGTTTTTTTTTAGAATTCAGTCAATGTTAAAATGAATTAATAACATTCAATAAATTAAGAAATCTTACTTTAATCGTGAGAATTTAGTTCATGTGTTAATGTTAATTTGAGTAAGTTTTCTGTTTATGAGACCAGTTACTGTGAAACAACTTGTTCAAATGGAGAGATTAAAGCTTTTATTTGCATTTCCTACAGAACTGTGGAATTAATTATTATTAATAATTATTATTATTATATAATTTAAAAGAAGGCATAAAATGCAGAACTATCGGTATCGGTTATCGGTATCGACCCATATCACTCTGAATAATCGGTTATCGGTATTGGCTGAGAAATTTAGTATCAGTGCATCTCTAGTAAAAACACATAAACCAACTGGAATTGAGGAAGAGCCATACGGCCCTTGAGTTCTTATTGCTTCTGAGATGTTGCCACATATTGGTCAGCTCAGGCAATGTTGTGACATCAGCTATATCAACCATTAGGATGGCACAAGGTCAAATGTCTCTCAACACCTTGAAGAGAATCTCCTCAGGTGGGTCCATCCACAACTAACCTCACTGAGACCAATTCATCTGCCAGGACTGTACAATAATGCAGCAGGTACACTGTCCAGGAGAGTAGTGTCTGCACCCAGAAGTGTTAGCCCAGATCTGGGAAATTTTTGGCAAGGTATAGGTGGACCTCTTCACCAAGGTAACCATTACAGAGTGTGGTTTTCCTCTGAAAAACTGAACAACCTGCTAGTATAGGATACTTTGGCCAACCACTGCACACAACATACCTATGCCATTCTTCCTCAATTGCTGATTCTTGTTACTCTGTTCAGAACTCAGCAACTAGGCCACAGAGTCCTGTTTGTGTCCCTGAAGTGTTGAGCAAGAGCTTAGTTTCCACTACTTTTCTCACTAGTGGTCAGCACTTCCTGGCATTTTCCTCCATGAGCAAATCTGCTGTTAATAATAGACAGCAAAATATGGCATTTGTCTGTGGGTCTAGCCTTTGTACTGAATCACCGACTGAGGACTGCAACCGAGCAGTCCAGGAAACACTCCTGTACACAAGAGCCCCTAGCACACAGGTTTTTTATGCCATTAGGTGGGAGCTGTTCTGCAAGTGATGTTTACCGCATTGTGTGAACCCAGCCCAACTGCCAAGAACCTGGCTTTTTTCTTCAGGGACTGCAAGACAGCAGTGTGGTCTCGAAAAGGAGTGAAAGACCTCCATCTTTAATGAGCCCATGATGTCTTGAAATGGCCTGCTCTCTATTTTGCTTGGGATCACTTTAGCTAAAACACTTGTTGGGCTGCATGCTCCGGCCCCCCAATAAGTGCACCTCTAAAAGTTGTAGTCCTTTCTAATGGGCATTAATTAGGTGGGCTGCTCCAGGAAGTCTGTCTTATTGCTACTCGATATTACCATACACCTTCAACAGGTTCAACAAGGTTATCTTTGCTCATTTCAGTACTGTGACTATGATGGCCATCTCTGAGCACCTTTCAGGGCAGACTTGACAGTCCAGTTCCTCATGACATTGTTGCTGTGGTTAGGAAGGGTGAAATAGCATGCCAGTTACATACAATACGTAACTCTGGTTCTATTTATACAGTTATTGGCTTGAAGAGAAGGTTTCAGGGAAAGATGGCTGCATGACAGAGGTACAGGTATTTATTGCAAATACTACATCATACATCATTACAGGAAGGTCCTTGAATGCATGCACATGCATAGAAGGAGCTGTATTTCTCACCTGATAGTTTCAATGTTGGCAGTTATCCAGCATTCATAGAACCACAGTTAATGTACACACTATATGAAACTAGCATTTTGTACATCATTAAAAGTAAAAGGTCAAATTAATTTAAACTCTTGGTATGCTACATTCCTATGAACCCCTTATAATTGACAGGTGATCGGTACTTCTTCTTCTGTCTTCGCTTTGGTGACACATCAAAACTGGTTACCATCATGACATGCGCCTTGCAGCGGAAGACTTGGCACTCCAGACGCCGTGTGACCAGCTCAAGGGCCTCTAAGTG
Organism: Ictalurus furcatus; assembly: GCF_023375685.1. Classification (NCBI taxonomy): domain Eukaryota; kingdom Metazoa; phylum Chordata; class Actinopteri; order Siluriformes; family Ictaluridae; genus Ictalurus; species Ictalurus furcatus. The sequence goes on from NC_071279.1 coordinate 13,497,874, forward strand.
CTCCAAAGAATCTACTTCAAATGTCTGCCAGAGGTCAACTGTGATAACCAGAGCAGAAATTAATTATTGAAAATTGTACAGCACTTGCTTTTTATATTATCTACAACAGTCTGTTATAATACTTAGTAATTAGTAACCAAATGAAAGAGTCAATTTGATGTGCTAAAGTATTTCCATTTTGTTGATACTTTAGCATGTCAAATTGACTCTTTAATTTGGTATAAAATGGTTTGTATGATAACTTTGTTACAAAGGACTGAGGAAAAATTGATGGAATATTGCCCATTTCAAACTATCAGTGTGCTCTACTTTATATGTAAGGGAAAAAAGACATTAGTCATAAAGCATGTCATAAAACTATAATGCCTTGTTTCATGGTATCATTATACAACTAATATTAAAACACATACTGGTCCAAGACAGAGTTTTTTTTAAAAAAATTAGGAACTTTACTGGAATGGTGATCCATGTCTAAATATTTTACATCATAATGCTAATTGAAACAAACTGTCTTGAAAAATCAGTGTGTTTCTGGGCAAAACTTGTAAAAGAGCAATGACCAAAGTAAAACATTATAAATTTACTTTTGTCACTCACATTCATGGGTCCATTTCTCTGGATCCACCATCAGATGCTGTTTGGCTAGTTCCAGCTCTCTCTTTAGGGTGTTGTACTTGGCCCTCATCTCTGCAATCCTTTGTTGTCGATGCTCCAGGAATTTCAGCTTGGCACTGAAGCAGACAACACTCTGACAATATGGCCAAAATAAAGTCCCATTAACCACAGCCAAGACTATGAATGTATGCCAAATTTGAACTGAAATTCCAATGTGCCCATATAGCTAATTCATTATTACCTTCACGGGTAGTGGTATAGGGACCAGTATTATAACATACTGTAACAACTAAGGAGGGATGTGGATGGATCCACAGATCCACCAAATGACAACTTTATATATTTACAGTATTTTTAGATATTACCTTGTTCCCTGCCTTTCCTCTCCTCTGCAAACTATCCACACTGTCGATCTCATAAACTTTAATTTCATATGCATCTGTGGTACCACGATCTACCCAGTGTATTTTGGACCCACTCACAGACCTTCTTAAAGATGAGAGGGTGTCCTGTGATGGATGTCTTTGATGGGATACTGTAAACAAAAATATCAGTGTTAACAAATAACTGAGAATTAGTGGTGAAAAAGGTGTTAATTAACATTTAAAATAAAAATGATTTACAGTGCTTCACTTTTTCCACATTTTGTTATGTTACAGCCTTATTCCAAAATGGATTAAATTCATTATTTTCCTCAACATTCTAAAAACAATACCCCATAATGACAACATGAAAGAAGTTTGTTTGAAATCTTTGCAAATTTATTAAAAATAAAAAACAAAAAAAGCAGAATGTACATAAGTATTCACAGCCTTTGCTCGATACTTTGTTGAAGCACATTTCGCACCAATTACAGCCTCAAGTCTTTTTGAGAATGATGCTACAAGCTTGGCACACCTATTTTTGGGCAGTTTCTCCCATTCTTCTTTGCAGGACCTCTCAAGCTCCATCAGATTGGATGGGGAGCATCGGTGCACAGCCATTTTCAGATCTCTCCAGAGATGTTCAGTCGGATTCAAGTCTGGGCTCTGGCTGGGCCACTCAAGGACATTCACAGAGTTGTCCTGTAGCCACGCCTTTGTTATCTTGGCTGTGCGCTTAGGGTCGTTGTCCTGTTGGAAGATGAACCTTCATACCAGTCTGAGGTCCAGAGCGCTCTGGAGCAGGTTTTCATCAAGGATGTCTCTGTACATTGCTGCATTCATCTTTCCCTCGATCCTGACTAGTCTCCCAGTTCCTGCCACTGAAAAACATCCCCACAGCATGACGCTGCCACGACCATGCTTCACTGTAGGGATGGTATTGGCCAGGTGATGACTGATGCCTGGTTTCCTCCAGACATGACGCTTGCCATTCAGGCCAAAAAGTTCAATCTTTGTTTCATCATGGTCTGAGAGTCCTTCAGGTGCCTTTTGGCAAACTCCAGGCGGGCTGTCATGTGCCTTTTACTGAGTGGCTTCCGTCTGGCCACTTTACCATACAGGCCTGATTGGTGGAGTGCTGCAGAGATGGTTGTTCTTCTGGAAGGTTCTCCTCTCTCCACAGAGACACGCTGGAGCTCTGTCAGAGTGACCAACGGGTTTTTGGTCACCTCCCTGACTAAGGCCCTTCTCCCCCGATCGCTCAGTTTGGCCGGGCGGCCAGCTCTAGGATGAGTCCTGCTGGTTCCAAACTTCTTCCATTTACGGATGATGGAGGCCACTGTGCTCACTGGGACTTTCAATGCTGCAGAAATGTTTCTGTACCTTTCCCCAGATCTGTGCCTTGATACAATCCTCTCTCGGAGGTCTACAGACAATTCCTTGGACTTCATGACTTGGTTTGTGCTCTGACATGCATTGTTAACTCTGGGACCTTATATAGTCAGGTGTGTGCCTTTCCAAATCATGTCCAATCATCTGAATTTACCACAGGTGTACTCCAATCAAGTTGTAGAAACATCTCAAGGATGATCAGTGAAAACAGGATGCACCTGAGCTCAATTTTGAGTGTCATGGCAAAGGCTGTGAATACTTATGTACATGTGCTTTTTTTGTTTTTTATTTTTAATAAATTTGCAAAGATTTCAAACAAACTTCTTTCATGTTGTCATTATGGGGTATTGTTTTTAGAATGTTAAGGAATACTTTCCGGATGCACTGTATCTATAAAGATTTTGCCTGATAGATGACTTACCTGTGTTGTTTCTTTTCTTGGAAATTCTGGCATCCTTTAGAGTACTGTAGAAGCAGCTCTGATCGCTGATTGAGTCATGTATTGAAGTACTACTATATGTGGTTTCACTGTCCCTCTTCAGGCTTTCATAACCACTGCTGACCATACTGTTGCGATTGTACAGCAATGCAGTCTTATACATGGCAGGAGGAAGCTCCCCACTCAGAACACTTGTGTTATCACTGGCATGTCCACTACAATTGTTTGGTTTACGTGGCGCTGTAATCCTACTGTATGGGGAAGGTAAGGTGTGGCTCAACAGTTTCATTTTTCTTTTTGACTCCTCAAGATCGTCGATATCTGAGCTACCTTGGCTAGAGCTAGAGAGAGAGTCCTCACTTGCTCTAAGAAACTCAACCCGTCCATTCAATATTTTGCTTGGATATTTGGAGGAGATAGACGCTTTCACCTGCTTTCGGGATAAAGACTGGGATGACCATGAGATTTGTTTTCTGGAAAATCCATCAGATGTCAGACTTGAGCTTCTATTTATTGAGCGTCTGTTAGATTTTGGTGATACACATGTATTGGGGGCTGTTCCAGACAACGTGTGAACTGCTGGGCTAGACAAAACCTTGTTTACACTTGACATATTGGGCTGACTATATTTGCAAGGCTGAGTAGTGTCATGTTCATCAACATCATAAAGTGGGAAAAACCTTGGAACTCTTCTAAGACTATGATTAGCCTGAGACAAAGTGAGGATATCTGCTTCAGAAACTGTCAGCAAACCAGGATAGGCAGTGCTTTTGGCATGAGCTAATGCATATTGTCCTTCCAAACGTCCTTTAGAACCCAAATCCTGGCAATTTTGCTTTTCAAGATGTCTGTTGACCCTTGGTGGGGTACAATTGCCCTCCATACTCCTTGAAGAACCCTGAATGAACACAGCATTGCTCTGCTCAAAAGGCTGTACAGCAACACACTCTACATGTGGTCTACTTAGGGATCGGCTTCTGTTTGTTAGCTGCTCCAATTTTGCACTAAATAGCTTAGTGCTCTCATCAATAGGGGATTTGGGTCTTGCAGTTTTGAGCTGATTCTCTGAGTTTGTCTGGGTCATAGTAGGCTGCACATGTTTTATGTTTATCTTAGGACTGTTGTTATCTGATCTTGGCACTGAAGGCATTGATTTACTATATTTTGCCCATTCTACAAGACTTGGTTTCGCAACATAATTTTTTTTTTCTAGCGTTGCTTTTGGATCATATGACGTCTCATTTTTCCAGCTTGTACAGGGATAAAGGGGGTCCTTACAGGCATGCTGTTTGTCAGTACCAAGCCAAGCTCTTGTAAGACTGCTTGTGTCATAAGTTGAATAACTACTGACTAGATTTTCTTCTGGTTTCATCGGAAAATATTCTAATTTCGTCTGATTTGTTGGAGAAATCTTGTCTTTGAACTCACAACAAAGCTGCCCACTACTTTGGTTACACTTTCTCTTAACACGTTCTTGCTCTGCTGCCATCTCAAATGCATACTCCTCGAACCCTGAGACCTCATATTGGGAAGTGGAGCCAAAATCAGTTTTGGCCACCTCTGTGACAGTCTTAGACTGGGATTCCTTTGACCTAACGTCAAGTTGAGAGGGATTATTATCAGTCTTTAAGTTGACAGCATGGTTTTGACCCATAGAAATGGTCTTGCCTGCAGATAAATCTGATGATGTCTTACCAATTGTATTTAAAGCCTGAACTTCGGATACAGAATCAACAGCAGTTTGTTCCTTTCCAATATTGCCAATGATCTTCACAGGCTGAGACCCTAGTGGCAAGTTCTTAAGAGAATCAAGCTCAGCAATATTTGCTATTTTTGCAGCCTTGCCTTTATTAACTGGGCTATTGACCTCCACTTCCTTAACCACAGAATATATAAGTTCATCATGTCCATTCAAATCCAGTGGCTGCTGAACTGTTACAGTGATGGTTGCTTTCTCTCCTTGGTTCTCTATAGGAAACTGTGGAATAACTTCACATCGGGTAATAGGGAAAGAAACTGGGGTCCCTAGGGCAGTAGACGGGGAGGATGAGCTTTTGCCCACAGGAGGTATCCGAATCTTGGGGGGCAATGTGGACTTATCAGATGACAGCCCTTCCACTGGAAAAGGTACAGAAGGAGTCGTGTCCATTGTTTTAGTAAGGCTTTGGGATTCAGTGACTTGTTCACATTGCACAGAGCTACTAGACATGCGAAATCTGGGTGAGCATGGGAGAATATTTTGAGTAATTTTGTCTTGACCACTATACTCACAAGGTATTTCCTTAATGTCCTTCATAAAGGCATCTCTCTGAGTAGGTTGTCCTTGTTCCTGGTTATTAGCCTGTTTTTTACATGGAAATTGTTGAATCTCTGGCTTTTCAGCTGGTATCTTCACAACTTTGCTTGAGAGAGGTTCAGATTTAACGATAGCATTTGCAGGCTGTATCTTGCAAGAATGCAAGCCCACCATTTCACTTTCATCAATACATCCCAGTCGATTCTGTAGTTCAGCAAAGGTGTTGCACTTGAAACACTCCAAATCAGGAGTACTAGAATTTTGTTGAGCAGGAAGTTTTTTCATTTCTTTTGAATTTTGATTCGACTGTATGATATCACTGTGCTTTATAGAGAAAGAGCTTTTTAAGTCTGCCTTGTTCCTTTGCAAAGATGGAATTATTGGCACAAACTCTTGATTCCCTCTGACTCCTTTATTATCATGAAGGACACCTTTTGGATCCACACAGAACACAGTGTCGCATGACTTATCACTCTCGGAATAGTCTCCTAGATCGTCAAAGAGGTGAGGCAACGAAAAAGTATGTTCCAATGAACCTGCATAGCGAAACGCTCTTAGCTTAGAGGAGTCGTTTGCTTTTTTTTCTTTGCCCAAGCTTCTTGATCCAGGTGAGCTGCAGGTTTGTTTCTAATAATGGGAAAAAAAGATCACTCAGTATCTTTTGTTGATTTAAGAGGACTGTCTCAATCATACATAGAATTAACTGCTTTTATCATAAGCAATAAATGCTTGTATTTAAATCTCATAAAAGCTTAAAAGACACACTCTGATCCTTTGTAATCTTCGAATGCGAGAGACAATCTGGATGGTGCACAGAGTTTCAGACAGGTCTTCATGAGAGGTGGAGACATGGGCTACAATCGTTGTGTGGCAGTTTACATTTCCAAGAGAGTCTTGCATGAGCATGGCCAGTTTACTCCCCCTGTTAAAAAAAAAAACCCCAATGTGACAATGCTCATATCCAGATTTTCCATACACATATTTGATGTCAGTGTGTAACTAAAATATTTTACTGACGTACTTGTTAGGGACATGTTTGTGCCCATTTATCTTGGCCATAATAACATTGCCCAGGTCAAGAAGACAGACCTCTGTGTTGTTCTTACTTCTCTCTCTGGTACAGCTTCCTAAGTCAATTAGGCTCAGCTTGCTTTGTTCTACATACACTGAGGAAGAGTTTAGAGTGACACAACAACAATAGAATGGCTAAAACCAAACCCATTTATTTTATTTTATAAATTATATATGGCGTAGATATGCATTTATTGCATTATTTTGGTCACAGAAAGCATGATATCAGAATCAGACACATCAGACATAGAATCAATAGAAATCAATAGAATCAGTGCTACTTACTCCCAGATGTGGGGCTGCTCTCTATGTGTTTTTGGCAGACATGCAGAGTGTAGAACATATGGCAGTGATGATGAAAAGTCCCTCTGCACCCTGCCATGCCTTTGTTGCGAGATGCTAAGGCGGTATCCAATAGGCAGGCTGCTCTTTCTGCTGTAGGAGCACTTACCACCCTGTTGTTGTAAAGCTAAAAGGAAATTTTGACATGAAATTTTAATTAACACAATTATAATGTCTGAATTATAATATTAATGAGGATTTGATTTATTCAACATGATTTTTGCTTCCTTATAAATATTCACATATGACATAGTCAATGAATAATGCATTTATTTGGCCGTTTGTTGCCGCTCTACCATATGTTATCTCTTAATAATCTTTTCAGTTGACATATCCGGGTCTCAAAACTGCATCTTACCTGTATTCCACAAGCCTTACCTGTATTCCACAAACAGGGTCCTCCTGGAGGTAAACATTTGGCTTATGGGTGTGATCACCAGCCTCAAAACCAGACAGTAAATCCTTGATCACTTCAGTCTCCCCGCACACCTCAACAGCTGACACAGATACCGAGATGTTTGCCCATGTCTTGTCCTTCTTCTTGTTAATGAGCTTGAAAAGCCAAGAAATGGCACAAGGGATAATCCCAAGGTTTGGTGTCCCATCATCACATCCAATCATTGTGTAAGATGTTCCTGTAAATAACAAATAGAGTGATCAGGAAAGATATAAGGAGAAAACAGAATATACAAGTATGTTTGTGTCACAGCTGTGTCAATTCAATTATTATTAATTCAATTCAATTCAATATCAATTTACATATGATGTAAAATATGTTCCTAGAATGTCATCTCCAATAAAAATGCAAGCCACCATTAGCCAAACATAACTGCAATCTGCTTTAAAAGATTTATAACTTCTGTCTCTGTGCCAGGAATCATGACTGATAGGCTGCAAATTCAATTAGTTAATAGCCAGTGATGTAATTCTCCAAGGTTGCTGCAAGGAAGAATTGTATTCATGATTTTAGGTGGATAACTATTAATAACCCTCTAAGTGGATAGACCACGATGACCTCCAATATAGAGACCCCACTAAAGAGAGGACAACATTAATGCACATCCATTAAGCATCACTCCAAGTCACTACCACTGACATTTTCAGAGTTGAATCTCAGCCTCTATGTGCTGATAAAGTAATTGGCGCATAGTGGTCTAAAACACTATACTGTGTTTTTGCTCTGTATAATTTATTAATTTAGCTTTAAGTGGGAAAATGAAAAAGTTAAAGATCTAGATGCAAGGCAGAGAGAAGAGCAATACTTTTCTACTAAATACAGCTTTCAGCAGCAGGCTTTAATATACAGTAGTATACACATTTACACATACCCACTTTGGTTTGTCCAAAACATAAGATGCAGCCATCTGCTCCAGCAACAACAGACTGGAGAACCTCATACAAACTCTTCTCACAGACCTTTGCCTAGTGAAAATATTAAATGAGTTAATGTAGTTTGTGCAAAAGAATTCGGGTTTGTTTGTTTTTTTTTCTTTTCTATCCTAGTCTGAATCGATTGCACTAAAGTACAAAGCGGAAGCTCTTCCAAAGAGATTTACTTGTAGGCTATTATACAGTAAAACTCCCCATAGTATTATAACACCTTTGGAGTATTTGAAATTTGCATATCTAGCTCATGGCTACAGATTCCATTTGATGTTGATGAGCAATATATTGATACATGCTATGCAATTTTGTCCATGTCCCTTACCACTGTGCGTTAGTTATGATGGCTCAGTGGTTAAGAATTTGAGTTCATATGTTCACATCCCAGCACTGCAAAGCTGCCATGGTTGGGTCCTTGAGCAAGAGGTTTAACCTTCAGCTCGGTTGTGTCCTACATGAGCCACATTAGCAAATGTACTGGATTATGTTTTATTATATACTATAATTATATTTATATTGATTTTACTGTCAAAATGGAAACATGCAGTAATATACTGTAGATAGAATTACAGGAATTATCTGTAAAGATATTCCAGTACTTTGTAAAATACTTTGTAAATAAGTGCTTTGCTGGCAACGGTTTTACGGTGTGGCATCTTGACAGATTTAATTGATGCCACGTTTTCATGCGAGATGAATATAAATCAATTGTAGTATAAATCTAACACACACACACACACACACACACACACACACACACACACTGGTAACCTATGTTAAAATAATAGAGAATGGGAATTAGGACCATGATTATTGTGAAGATTGCATGGTAAAGGTGTATGATTTGACAGAAGTAAGAAAAACAGTGTGATTAGTACCTGGGATGACTCAGGGCCAAAAGTAGCATCAAATGTGAACGTCTTTGGAGTGAAAGTGGTGCCTGATGCTGATCTCTGTGGGTTTTGTGTGACAGTATCCAACACTGTGACCTGTTTCTTATGTAGGTCCACTTTAAGGGCATGGGACTGAGACATGTCTGCCGTCAGAATCGGGTTGAGTCTCAGCATAACTCTGACCTGGAAACATGACAAAACATAAATAAATGTCAGCCAGTGTGGAGTTTATGAAAAACCAGTCCAACTTTCTAATACAAGAGTTAACACTTTTTATGAAGGCCACATGTATAATGACTTACAAATACATTTGTAACACATTATAATGCACTCATAATGAGGCATTATACTGTATGCATCATCATAACTATTTTTGAAAAGGCATTGCAGTTTGCAGCACTGTTTTTTTTTTCATTTTTAAAGGAATACTTTATAAGTAGTGCTTATAACACACTACATCACCATTATATCTTCTCATAATGGATTTCAGAAAGTAGGGCTTGCTGATATATACAGTATAACATTTATTAAACACTACTTAATGCATTAACACTTCACACTTATGTTAACAATTCATAATGCATCATAACGATAGCTATGAAGTATACTGCATTTTCATAGATAATTCTAAAAATGTGTGCACTACATTATAGCATAACAGTACATACAGTATGTGTTCATGGTTTATTGTAGATATAACCTTCATGGAAAGTGTTACCATGATTATTTATATTAGCATTTATAATAATTTAAGTAAATGAGGAGTAAAAAAGTGTTACTTTGTTACTTATGGACTAAGTAATAATTACTTTTTTTTTTTCAAAAATCACAGCATAAACTGATATTCCATTTTTAAGCAAGAAATCAACAACTGTGACAAATACATCAATCTTTTTTTGGTTTGTTTGTTTTGTTGGGTTTTTGGGGGGGTTTTTTGTCCATAAGCTAAATATGAAGGTCACTCATAGATTTCTGGAAAGGTAATGTTCCTGATCTCCTGAGTGGCTATGTGATGATAAAAATTGATTACCCATTACTGAAGCCCTGAGATGACCTGTCTCAAGGAATTATATGATCGAATCGCTAGCTCACTAAACTTGAGTCTGATATTGAATGCACTTCTTCAATGACTAGCAAAAAGTCTTCTGAGTGTCCTTTTACATTACGTTTATGAGAGATGAATTATTTAAAAGTCCATTTGCTCGGGCAGATTTTCTTGGTGCAGCCAGACTAAGTGCCTGTTCACCAGCAGGTGCTACTGTGAGAGCTATCTACTGTGAAACTCAAGAAGATCCTCCAGCGGTGTGAACTAGAAGACGTGAAAGCAGCGTATGCTTCAATTAAACTGAATCGATTTTCCTACTCTTGGGAGAAGCCACAAAGTAGAGAAAGGGACAGTAAAAGGTTTAAGGGCTGTGTGGATGTGAACAAGTGAGAAATCCAGGATCAAATCCAATCAAATCTTATATCAAATATTATATTACCATATATAGATTAAATATTAATTAAATAGTTTCAAGCGTTTTAATTCTCATCATTTTTAATTCTATTTTAGCGATTTAGACGACAAATAAAACAGGTCAGTGGTACCTTTGCCATCTCTGGTAACTCTCTGCTCTTGCTGTGAGTCTGTAAAAGGTTTAACGGTACAGGAGGAGGGTCCTTCTGGAGAAGACCACAGAAGTTTGTGGGATAGCAATCATTATCAGAGCTCTGCTTCTTCCTTCTTGAGGTCAAGTGCAACTTCTGGACAGCCCTGGGGACATGTGGTTTGGTGTTGTTAAAAGAAGTTGACACATTAATACTATTTTGTCTGCGAGTTCACTTCAGCAGTCCATCGCGTTTCAGTGTACTTCAAATGGAAACAATGCAAACTCCCATTTATAAAGGATTCAGCAACAGTTTTTTATAATTATTAATAATTAACTCTGCATCCTAATATATTTTCAATGATCATCAATTATATTTACTGTCTGATATAAAAAAAAAAAAACAATCCTCTCTCCTCGTGCTAAGAACACCTGTGTTACCTGACGATGAAAGAGAAAGCTGCAGAGGTTCCAGCAGGCAGCATCGCGGCAACTTTGGAAGTGTTGAATGTCAAAGGACCACTGAAGCGGCAGAGAACCGTGGCCTCATCGTCTTTTTTCTTTTTCATACCATCCTGAGAAACCTACAGAATATAACATAACTTAATTTATCTACTCAAATATTAAGTTATTCTTTTAATTCTTTTTTATTAAACAATGTCTGAGTCATACATTAGGCTTATGCAGATGAATTTATCTTTTGACAACAGCAATGTTATATTCAAGTAAATGCTTTTCTGTATTTTCACAGTGGCAGCCCATGATCACAATTGTACAGGCTTGATCACTCCATCTTATTTTTGTATGTAGGTTTACATTCAGAGGAGCTGAGTCAAAATCACAGAAGGAGCACAACCTGATTCATATGGTTAGATGAGGTCATGAATGCTGGAATGAATGTAAAATGGCTGCCAGTGGCTACAGACACTGTCTGAAGATTTGTGACCCATTTATACAAGAAATCATACACACTGAAGGCACAGTGGATGGACTGTCTCCAACCGACAGTACCTGTCCACATCCACTGTGATTGGCTGGTAGATGGGTGTGAATAAATAAGTGATTGGCCAGTAGAGATGTGTGAAACCAGTGGGAGCTCACACCCTTTCCTCAGATGTGTTTATCACAAAAAGTGTTGGTTGTAGTGAACCTAACTGTATTTCTCAGTTAGGAAACATTCTTCCTCTCAAAGAAAGCAGCTTCTAAATAGTGAAACTCTTTTATTGACCCAATAGCAGAGACAAATGCTGTTTTTTTTTTTTTCTTCGTATACTAAGTATTTTTTTAACTTATGGATGAACATGAAAAAATGAAGAAAAAAAAATGGAAAAAAAAAAACAGAAACATACAATAAATATGAAACGATGTTTATCTCCACTACTCACTCAATGACAAGTTCATTGGGTGGAGCCAGTTTATATTTAGAGCATGACTGGGTGGGAGGGACAGCACTACTCACTCCCCTGTCAATCAGAGTAACACTAGCCAATGATGGCATCTTAGAGCACTACTCACTCCCCTGTCAATCAGAGTAACACTAGCCAATGATGGGCATTTTAGAGCACTACTCATTCCCCTGTCAATCACAGTAACACTAGCCAGTGATGGGCATCTGTGAGCACTACTCACTCCTCTGTAAATCAGAGTAACATTAGCCAATGATGGACATGTATGAGCTGACAGGACTGTCAGAGTGTGTTGTGCTTCCCTGTGATTTAGCATGAGCAGCAGTTTGAAAAGATCCAGTTGGCTGGCTTAACGTGTCTTGCAGGAAGCATGTAATAGCCCTCACCCTTCCCAGTTGGTCGCTAGGAGAGTGGGTTGAATGAGAGTGTGAATTGGCAAATGACCAAATTGGGAGAAAATGAGGTAAAAATCAAAGTAAGTAAATAAATAAATGTTTCCCAATCCTTTATTTGATTCTTTATGACCTTTTCAGAAATATAAACAGTAACATCCTGGTTGCAGTTGCCATTTTATTTGAACACACAACAATAAAATTGTGCTTTTCCATATTGCACTTTGCGGTTTACTAGCCACCCCCTTGTCTGATGGACATACTGCATAAAATCCTCCTTTGTTCCTGAAAGACTATAAAAGCTCTGAGCTTCATTTCATTTCAGTCAGCTCTTCAGCCCTTCAGACATCAGTCTGTGGCCCGTCTCTCCAAATCAGATCTCAGATCAGCTTGATCTTGATTATGGTCACTCACATTCATGAACACAGTGGTGGGGAACACTATGTATAACAAGGTCTGCCTTTATGCCTCATCGATGTTGTATTCCAGCTATGTGAAACGGGAGCCCGCTCCATGCTTTTCGAACAAGAAAATAATGCCATTCTGTAATGCCAGTTACTGCTGAGAGGGATCCTGTGACTCATTTGGGAGAATGGATGTGCTGAGGTCTCTGTACATCATACTGATACTCCCTCTGCTCGCTTTTTCTTTCCTTTGGCCTCTGTCTACTCTCACTTTGCGCTTAGCTTCTCCACTGGGAGGGGTGAGATTTAGTTACACATACATGCACTTCTTCAGCTGAGCCTCTAGCCCACCCCACATCAGCAATACAGGAGCAAGTGCTATACAGAAACATTATTACTGTAGAAAGCTTTCCATTTCGTCTTTATTTATTGCCCTGCACAGTGAGAGTATGAATATTCCACTAGTCATTAAATATTACCATGATATTGATCATGTCCTTATTTCTGACTGGCTACTGTATGATAGGAATAAATCACTAAAGCACTTTGCCAGTAACTATATAAGGCACACAGCCAATTTCTTGGTTTCTAATTGAGACTGGTTAGAGCAGGTTGTGAATCACACACACGTGCCCTGGACATCATCAGTGCACGCATAAAATGAAAGTAAAGTGACATGTCATTACGAAATGCACGGGGATTGCATCATACACTGGGGTTAATGGTTCATAGTTCATATCAAGTGCACAGAAATGCAATGGATAAACATTAGAAAACAGGGTCTGGGTTCTTTCAGTTGGGAGGTTATATATAAAAGGTTCTAAAGAAATAACTAAAGGTTTGTTCTACTTGGAACCTTGTCTGGTAGGCAAATTCTCAGTTGTAGGGTTCTACATTTTTAAAAAATAATATTCTAATAATTTGTGCAATCAATGCGAATAGTCAGCATTTTACAATGATAAAAAAATGGATTAAATGTATTTAAACAGAGCCACCTACCGTGTCAGCAAAAGGTGATGTTTCATTATTTGCACCCCACAGGGTCTCAAAGCGCGAGTGTTCTCTGACCCAGCTTTCCGTTCTCGGGTTGCTGAACTTCTGCCGTTTATTGGGGCTTGGAGAACGAGCACTGATGGCTCTAGGCAGAGTGTGAGAACCCAAGGCATCGTAGCCGGGTGAGACGCTGGCAGGGGGAGAATTGGGCCAGATGGTCCGGTTTTGCTTTAGGAGCATGTGGATGGCCTCCCGCTTGAGCTGGCTCAGGTGAGTGAAGCAGACGTCACAGCAACCAGCAAGGCCAATCCAAGTAGGCACTCGCAAGCTCTCATAGAGAAGGATGGAGAGTTTTGGATCCTGATGTAAAAGGAGAGGGGAAAGAATGCAAGGCTGTGGCATAAATAACTTGTCATTTAACATAGATGCATAATGTTATTATTATTATTATTACTATTATTATTATTATTATTATTATTATTATTATTATTTATGCATGTGAATTAAACTGCAAATTCTGTGTAGTAGAGAATACATTCATGTCATAAACCAAGATGAATTCTGCATGTAAAGTCACATCCTTCCTTGCACAACTACAGAAAATGTAGACATCAGATTTAATTAGTGCATATGAAGCATGCAGAGTCTACAAGTCCAAGATGTTATGAGTGTGACTGGCTTACATTAAGGAGTGGTCCACTAACCCATTTAATCTACTACATACTGTATTGACTGAGACAAATGCTGCCCACTGGTGCATCGCTGTCTTTTAAATACATTACATTTTCATTTTATCCTCTCAGTAGGAACTGGGTTTTTTATATTCCGCCCATTATTTCCCATCTTCCCTGTGTAATGAGAGGTGGAGAGGGGGGAGACATGAAGTCACGGGCTCTATTGCAGAGCTTAATCGATTTAAACTCGTTTGAGAGAGAGCAAGGGAGAGAAAAAGAGAGAGAGAGAGAGAGAGAGAGAGAGAGAGATTAGCCTGTGCGTGTAATGTGTAATGGAGATTAAATTACAAAGTGTGTGTCAGTCCCATGTCACATGAAACTGTTGTATGAGGACTGTCAGTGTGCGCAAAGCCGTGACGCACAGCCATGTCTTCACGTTATAGTGTCTCAAATACACCGATTGAGAGTAGGTATAGTGGGGATGTCCTTACTCTGGGGGAAAAGTGACCATCCTTTAACACTCGCAGAGCTTGTTCCTGTAAAACAAGCACTCGAGCGACGCATTCTTCACACAAACGAGCCACGTCTGGTGTTACCGGTCTCTCGCTTTTGGTCGTGAGGGATTTTGAGTCTCCGGAAGCTCCTGAAGCTCCTGCGCCTTCTGGAGAGAGTCGCTCGGCGCGCGGGACACACACAGCGCTGAACTGAGCCTGAGAGAGCGACTTAGTGCCGGTCATCTGCGCAAGCTGGAGGCAATCACATGCACAAGATCGGACACATCATCACTCCAGCCAAGTTAGACAGCCACATGTTTGTGCATGCCTGGATGCACTTATGCGTCATTAAACAACACCAACAAACAAACAAAAAACCGTATGAAACACCACCTGTGGTTGCGTTTTATGCGCATTATCGTACTAGGTGCGTTAGATTCACGTGTGCCCGTCACGTAGCTTTATACTTACGTATCTTTGTTTCCGAGCTATTTCCGAAGACCCCATTGTATACAACGACGCCCTTTTAAAGTACCGTTCAGTAACCTGTAGGTTATTCAGTTCGAGTGATGTGAAGAAGGCTGTGGGTGCAGCCGCACGCGCGTCAACACGGAAACTGTGTTTAAAGTGACCTGCGCTCGGTGCCTTGATGCACGCGCTCCATCCAGCTCCAAAAAAGCACTCAAGTGTTCACTCGAAGACTCCAGTGATCAGTCTCTTGCATGACCCCCCAGGAGAAGTCCCGGAGACTCGCCTTATCTTCACTTAACTCAAATGAACTGTGTTAGGCTAATTATTAAATTGATGGGCGTAATAAATTTCCCTGGACTAGCTTGTTTAGCTGTGAATAATCTGTGAACAAAACAAAACGAAGAAGAAGAAGCGCTGTTTTTCCGCCTTCATTGTCTTTTCCAAGTCCGTACAGAAGAAGGGTGCCACCCAGTTATTGTCAGGAGACCTGAAGCTTGGGACCTGTTTTGGTTACCGCATGGTGAGATAGCATACTGAAGGGAGATTCACAAACAGAATCGATTCATTTAAACGATTCTTTTCGATTTGCAAAGCAAAGGTTCTGCCCAAGTTGTGATTTTCATTATGTTTTATACAGTGTGGCTATATGGCATGCTTTTAAAAATTAAACTTTGGTTAATCTCCTTTTTACAGGTTTAAGCGTGAACTTGGTTTGTCATCACTCTATTATCACATAAATGCAAGATTCATACTATAAATCATCTCAATTATTTTATGTGACCTACACAACGTGACAATATGAAGCTTTAAATGTAGATTACTGAATTGGAAATCATGTAGATAATACACGATGTCACTAGGTGCTACTCTGATGATGCAAAGTCGGAAATTTCAATTCACTTAAACTGGTAGTTCAAAAGAATCGATTCAGTACAGTGAGTCCTTGTGCCCTTCACTACAACCATTAGCACATAGAAATAGCGCCCCCCATCGACAGGTAGATATGGGTAAGAAAATATGACCACCATACCAGTTTGCTGTCAATCACCTGTTGTAGACTAATCTCAATCAAATCTACTGTTGTACTTTTTGTAGATTCTGTGGTGTTGAAAGTATTCCAAAGAAAGTTATTAGAAACTGAAATCGCAACAAACCTCCTGTAAGAGTCTTGTCAGAAAAATCCAGATATAATGTATTAATTTATTATTAATTGTTGACTTTGTTAGCTAATATTTAAGTAACATCTGATTTATAATACGTGTCATTGGGGTTTTTTTAAGAGTTAAAATTCAGAGAAATTACATTATTATCTATTATCTATCTATTATATACTATCTATTCTTAACATTCATTCATTCATTTTCAGTATCTGCTTTATACAGGTCAGGGTCACAGACTATCTGGAGCCCAACTCATTACACCCATACAGGACACACAAGTAGCCTACATTATTATATATTATTATAGCATTATTATATACAACTGACTGTATATTCAGCAATCAGATAGATATAATAGATAACAGATAATAATAATAATGTCATTTCTCTGAATTTTAAATCTTAAAATAACAACACGTACTTTATAAATCAGAAGTTAATTAAATATTAGCTAACAACAATTAGTCAACAATTAATACTAAATTAATATATTATATCTGGATTTGTCTGTTTTGGTTACCGCATGGTATGCGGTATGAGATGCTCATTCACAATGAGACGTTGGCTACCTCTCTTCTTCATTGTAAAAAATTATTTCTGGGGTCGATAAATATATAACACATTAATTGCATAACTTATTTAAAATAATAATAATAATAATAATAATAATAATAATAATAGTAATAATATAGTTATCAACTGCAGTTATCTGTGATTTTGGGTAAAAATCGACACCAGTTACCTAATTTTCTACAATAAAAAGACCCTTGAGAAATGCGAGTAAACTTAGCATTCTGCATATTATGTAGTACAAAATTTTAAGTAAAAACTACCACATTCAAAAGCCTCATTAAAATGTACCCAATTAAATTACAGCCACAGACATGGGCATTAATCACAACCCATGCCGAAGGAAACCGGTTCTCCCTGGTTCAGTATTTCGGTGTGATTTTTTTGGCACACTGGCCATTACTGGCACAGTGGACATGACATTAAAAAGTGTGATATTTAATATAAGAGAAATTTTGCTCTTTGTGACAAACAATATAATTTCCGTTCATTTGTGAATGCCAATTAATTCAAATTTAATGTCCATTTTATTTGTACAATGCTTTTAACAATGGACATTGTCTCAAAGCAGGTTTACAGAAACATATAAATTCAGGATATACATTTTAATTAATACATTTATCCATAATGAGCAAGCCAGAAGTGAATTAATGCTAGCTCGATTGTGGATAAGCTAATACGAACTTGCTGGTTAATGATAATTGCCGTTTGTTGGCAGCTAGCTTGGAGAACATAACATAGCAACCACTCCTGGCACATTACTACACAGATATATGCAAAAAATAAGAGTCAAGCACAGTTGTACATGTACTTCTAAATAAATGGTTTATGAGATATTGTTAAATAGTGAGATAACATTAATCATTGTGGCTAACTTAGTCCTTTCAAGCTAGTAAGCTACTGCTTCTCTGTCTCCACTGTCTCAGACATTGCTACCGCTTAGAAAGCATTCGATGCCTGATATAATAAGTAAAAAATAATGAACATGTAGAACCACCTTTAGCATCAATAACTTGAAGTAAACGTTTTCTGTAAGAGTTTTCTTCTTTACAACATTGCTTCAGTTCATTGAGGTTGAAGGGCATTCATTTATGCTGTGTTTGGGTTTCACTGTGTGCTGTGCATTAAGACCAAACATCTCCACCTTGGTCTCATCAGTCCAAAAGATATTGTTCCAAAACCTTTGTGGTTTATTCAAACGCAATATTGCAAACCTAAGTCATGCTCCATATTCTTTTTGGAGAAAAGGGGCTTTTTTTTAGCCACCATTCCAAGAAAGCCATACTTGTTTATTATTTTTCTGATTGAGCTGTCATAAACATTTAATGTGCTTACAGAGGTCTGTAGGTCATGATGTTGGGTTTTTCTTTATATCTCAGAGCATTAAACAGTCTGTCTTTGGACTGAATGTGCTGGGAATCTCACTCCTGGGAAGATTGGCAACTGTCTCAGTGGCTCTCCATTTGTCCATTTGTCTCCATCATCCTGCTCACTGTAGAATGGTGAATTTCAAATTGTTTGGAGATGGCCTTATAACCCTTCCCAAATGGATGAGCAGCAACAGTTGCTTCTCTGAGGTCATGGCTGATGTCCTTTCTTCTTGGCATGATGTAGATACATACTTGAATGATCCAGAACACCAAACTGCCAAAGGTTCAGCTCATATAGAGGTAGTCACACTTCTTAATGAAATCTTGAAATCTTGTGTGTTTCATTAGTAACACCTGGCTGCTAATGATTGTGGAAGTAGGAAGGGTGTACTTGTTTTTTCCCATCTGGTTTCTGAATGTGGGTTTACTTTTTGTCTTTTTTGAAGCCACCTGGGGTTATTTGTTTGTTTATAGAAGTTGGTGAGGACCACACACACTTGTTATTTAGGCCCTGATAAATAAAAAATATATATAAAATTGAAGGATGGTGTATTTATTGAAGCAAAAAAAATAATCTGGGCCTGTGTGAAAATGTTTTTGCCCCATAGTTACTAATTTCCCAAATCTACGAAACTGCATTCCTAATGGGGTTCAGCTGGAGTGTTTACAACCAGGTCTGATTACTGCAAACCCTCTTCAATAAAATCAACACTTTAATAGAACTTTTTCAACAGCATGAAGTTGGTTAAAAGGTCTTACCCAGTAACACACTATGCCAAAATTGAACAAAAAATCCAGAAATTAGGTGGAAGAAGGTAATTGAAATACATCAGTCTGGGAAGGGTTACAAAGCTATTTCAAAGGCTCTGGGACTCCAAAGAACCATTATGAGAGCCATTATCTCCAAATGGAAAAACTCGGCACAGTAGTGAACCTTCCCAGAAGTGGACAACCTTCCAGAATTCCTTCAGAGTACAGCAAAGACTCATCCAGCAGGTCACAAAAGAGCCAAGGACAACATCAAAGGAACTACAGGCCTCTTTTACATCAATAAAGGTCACTGTTCATGACTCCACTTTCACAAAGACACTGGGCAAAAAATGGCATCCATGGAAGAGTGGCTAGGTGAAAACTACTGCTAAGCCAGAAGAACATTAAGGCTCATCTGAATTTTGCCAAAGCACGCCTTGATGATCCTCAAACCTTTTGGGAGAATGCTCTGTGGACTGATGAATTGAATGTGGAACTGTTTGGAAGACAGGGGTCCTGTTACATCTGGTATAAACCAAACATAGAATTCCACAAAAAGAACAACATACCTACGGTCAAGCATGGTGGTGGAAGTGTGATGGTGTGGGGATGCTTTGCTGATTCAGGGTCTGGGCAACATGCAATAATTGCGAGAAACATGAATTCTGCTCTCTACCAGAAAATCCTAAAGGATGACGTCAGAAAACCTCCACCTTTCCGCAAAGCAGTGTATACATACTTCCGTTTCACGTTAGGTTGCCATAGTACCATGGGTGGTGCAACTAACATTCCACTTTTGACAACAAAACAGTTTTCTTGCTGCTAAAATTAAACATTCTGGAGGGAGATGATCTTAAATAAAATTCACCAGTGTATATATGCATCAAATCCTACAAGATGAAGGAGAAGCAGTGTGTGCGGGGCTATCTACCTGTGGCAAAACACAAGCGCTAATTAGCTTAGCTTAGCTTATGGTCTTAGCGTGTTTAAAGCAAAATAATAATAATGAAGCACTCATTTTTTGCTGCAACTGAGCAAAATCCTATTTCAGCATCACCATCAGGATGTCATTCACTATATGTTCAATAGTGACCAGGAGCCGGACCGCAGTGTTTCCGGGGTGAAGTGTCCGGCTCGGTGCTGCTCGTTCTCGGGCGCCGAAGCAGCGACAAGTCGGACACTTCATCCAAGACAGGAGCTACACTGGGATTTTGCTTGATTGCAGCAAGAGTTTGCTGTCTGTATTACAGTAAATTAAATCAAGAATAAGGACTTAAAGACTTTCTATTTGCAGAAGAGAAAGCTAACAACTACCGTTATCCAAACTCCACCGCTAACGTAAGCTGGGCTGGACAATACCAAAATGCTTCCTTTCATTATCAAACAGGTACTGCTCAATGAAGAATATGTATCCTATATCAGTTTAGAACGTGTCATAAGTGAAAATTACAAGTCGTTGTACATGATCTAGATGTATTTCTGGCAGATGTAGAAGAGACTGGGTAAACTCCATAGTTCCACTATGCTGGTGGAAGTAACCGTACACTGCTTTGAGTCAGAATGGAAGTAGCGTGATGTCATGTGAAAAGGGTCTATTCCTGAAAATGAAGATGACTTATTTATCTGGCAGCCAGAAGTGCAAGACAAAACAAGAGGAGGAAAAGAGGAAACAGGACAAAGGCAATAGATGGAGATAATGATGAATGAATTAAGGATAACTAAAGACAAACAAACCCACATCTTGTTGAGCAATTTCAGTTTAATTTCACCTTATTATTTGCAAGATGAAATATTGGTAGGCCTAATAGTTAGCTAGGGTTAGCAAGTTTTGATTATCGAGGATGTAGTGGCAGCATTCGCTTTAGCTGAGGCTCGTAAGCAGAGTTTTTAAGATGATAATGTACTGTTAAATGTTTAATGATGGACATTTTGTTTCCTCACTGAGGTTTGATTTCCTATTTGTAAAACACATTATGAAGCTGTAAAAAAGGAACACTAGATTTTCTGTTAGATGTGTTTTGACCACTTTTAAATGTACATTGTATAATTATATCTTTGCATAACTTGAAGACATAATAACAGCAAAAATCTGTCAGAAGGGCCCCATGCATTTATTTTGCCTGAGGCCCCCACATAATCTAGGTTCGCCTCTGTTTGCGTCTCAAATACACACAGCAAAAATAGGCAGCATACAATCTGACAATAAGACATTCTGAACAGGTAATATAGGCTAAGGATACAAAACGAGGCAAAAAATAGAAATAAACAAACAAACAAACAAACAAACAAATAAAGAGACCAGAAGGCAAAATAAATCGCTAAGTAGATATAACATCAGCAGCAGAAATTTCGACATGAATGTGTATAATATGCAGGTCTTCTTAGTCATATTTTTCATGTATCTAAAACCCAGAAAAAAACCTAAAACTACACATATGAATAAGTAATTTCTCATTTGCGTGTGCACGAGCGGACCACGGCAAACAGTATTCAGGCCTTGAGGAGGGAGATGACGTAATTGTGGGCGTGTTTAACAGTGTGGCTCCGCCCAGCGCTGCCAAAGCGGGAGCGGATTTTACGACCATTGGCGCGGTCGAGGATCAACGCGGCTCGGCGCTGTAGATACTGTAGCAGGCTGTTCATTGTTATCCTGAGGCGCGAAAGAAACATTTTACGTTCGAACCACTACAATCATTTCTACTTCTAAAGCAACGGAGAACATGAGTTCAATTAACGTGAAGAAGCTGAAGGTGAACGAGCTTAAGGATGAGCTGAAAAAGCGTCAGCTTTCGGACAAGGGCTTGAAGGCCGAGCTCATGGACCGGTTACAGGCCGCGCTCGATGCCGAGGCCCAAGCCGGAGACGCCGCGCTCGATGCGGAAGATGAAGAGGAGGAAAATGGCGCCGAGGGGCATGCCGCTGAGGTCGAACAA
The DNA here is from genome assembly GCF_023375685.1 of Ictalurus furcatus. NCBI lineage: Eukaryota > Metazoa > Chordata > Actinopteri > Siluriformes > Ictaluridae > Ictalurus > Ictalurus furcatus. The sequence goes on from NC_071279.1 coordinate 13,519,873, forward strand.
GAATGCATGGCCGAAGAGTTGGAGGAGGACGAAGAGCCTGCGGGCGAGAACATGGAGGCCGAGGAGGAAAATGGAGGCGGCGGCGTGCCGGAGAGCACACAGGGCAACTGCGAGGAGGACCTTGGGCAGGACGACGAAATGGCCGACGAAGAGGAGGAAGATGGAGACGCCGGGATTGAGATAGACAAAGCGTTCGACGACGAGGAGGAAGACGACGACGACGCCGCCGACAAAATCGATGAAGAAGATGGTGAGCAAGAGTCGCAGCCGACTGAGGGTGAGTGCCTGTGAAATGTGTTTAAAGCTGCTACCGAACGCTATGATTAACGCTATGATTGGTTTAGCGGCTTTGTCGCTCGGTGTATGAAAAAGGCTTAGCTTAGCATATGACAGGCGGCTTCTCGGAGGTTTTGTTTAACTTTAGTTTACTGGTGTCGTGTTTTATTTTATTAGGTGAGTTTCTTGCGCTTATTGAGCAGGGTTTCTGGCGCAGTCTTTATTAGCGAGCCTCGTAAGGTTAACTCGGATGCGGTCAGGTTTATGCTAGGCTAGTTTATTAGCCGTGCTCCCGGGACAATGGACCGAGAGAGAAAGAGGGAGAGAGCGCTAACGCAATGGCGGCCATTGGACTCTTGTTTTTGGCCAGGCTATTAATGAACTTTCTTGTACGGGTTATTTTTCATCGTTTTAAAGAGATTTATTCGGTCACTAGAGCGCTTATTTCATAATTATGCGGCGGTGCTGGTGAGGAACCTGTATGGTGGGTTTTTTTGTTGGTTTTTTTTTGTCTAGCATCACTTGCTATTTTGTTATGCATAGACCACTTGGAGGATTTAAACGTGTTACTTCGGTTTTGGTGCAGGACTGTAGCCTCGAGTTTACCTCCAAGTGGTTAGCTCTCTTTCTGTGTGTGTGCGTGTATAAGTATATTTATATAATGCGGGTATGTTGATTAAGCAGATCAGCTAGCAAGCTAAAGCTAACCGCTTCCTTTGCGAGGTCACGTTAGGTAACGCGTCTCTTCAGATTGAGCTGGAAAAATGATCAGCATGTAAGTAACTGGTCATGAAACTAAAACCTTTTACAGGTGTATTCATACACGTGTATAATTCTCCCTTTCTTTTGTGTGGGAGGGGGACACAGTGTAAGATTAAGTGTAAATATGAAACTATTCTTCCTCATTGCTCATTTGATCTGAAATGTAATGTCAAGCTTCTCTTCTGGTTTATTTCACCAGAATGGGCTTCTCACCTTGCTATATCTAGAGCATGAATACACTTTTTTCTTTATCTTTTTTTTTTTGTTTGTTTGTTTTAACTCATCAGAGGTGGTCATCTGAATACTTAAGTAAAGGGGTGGGAAGGAGGCCTCTGAGAGCTCCCGGATGTGTGGACCACCCTTAACCAGGGTCCAACACGCCTGAGCATTTCATCACTGTTTGTTTTATTTTCAAAGGAGATGCGGACAAAGACATCAGTGCTGATCAGAAGAATAAGAAGGGTGTTAAGAGACGCCGAGAGGAACATGGAAGGGGCTACTTTGAATTTATTGAAGAAAGCAAATACAGCCGGTAAGGATGGGAGTAATGGCCTTCATTATCCCCGAAGTGCCACTTTTAATCTGTATTGGCTTTAAGAGCCAATGCCTTACCTAATAATATAATAATAATAATAAAAAACACCCTCTTTAATAACTTATAAATAATTCGAGGGTTATTCTTTTTTATAAAAAAAAACCTTACCTTGCAGTACTTTTGTGTAATATGTCTGAAGACTGCAGAATCTATATCTTTATTTGGATTTAAGTTTTAAAACCATGTCATTGTTCCTCATATTGTTTGGCAGGGACATTGTTGTACGCATTTGTGAAAGCACCCCTTTGGCTCAAAGGGACGAGGGGCGTTATGTCCAGATTTCAGCGTGTCATGTAGCCGAACGCATGCCTTGTGGCGATCGAGGTGTTCTGGTAATGAACCACATGCAGGAGATAACGAGCGGGATGGGGTCGTTGTAGCAATGTTCCCGCGTTCATTCTTCGTGGCTTGCATGCATTGCACATTTTAGTTGTTCTCTGACTTAATGTTCTCTTGCAGGATTGTTTCTTCAAAAAAAATTTGTTTGTATGTTTTTCTCTGGACGTTAAATTTGTAATTGCGTTCCCTGTCTTTGTATTTTTTGGTATTGGTTTCGTTTTTAATTTGGGTGTGTGCGTTTGTGTGCGTGAAGGAAGGAAGGTAAGGTGGTAGGTTATTTCTTGCTTGTTAAACGGGTGAGTATGATATTTGATTTATACGGCATATTAGAATTGTACACATTTTCCTCCATTGCAATGCTTAGTTCTTAAAATTGATTCGTTTCACACCTACCTTCTGTAGGAGTCCAGTCCTGTGTAAGTATTTGGCTCATCGTGACCTACATGAGACACAGCTTGGGTATATAAATATACCAGAGGGCTTTTTAATAATGTAACGGCATTGAAAATCATGTTTATGCTGATCAGTGATGAAAGCCTTTATCTGTTTTATTTGTTTCTGTAACAACGAAGCACAACAGGGTTTTTTTTTTTTTAAGAACCCATGCTGTGTAATTAGCCCTTAAAGCCCCTTCCTGTGCAAAACCAAGCTAAGTCTTGTGTCCCGCCATAATGATGTCCATATTAAAAAAAAATAATAATAATTTAAATCTCCCTGCTGTGGCAGAGGCAGTCCTTTTACCTGGATTGTTGTGCCAGTGCACTCCAGTCAGGGCTGGTTAGCCCATTGTATCATGTGTTTAATGGTTCTGCCTCGTCTGTTTCAGGGCCAAATCTCCCCTGCCACCTCTGGAGGAAGAGGATGAGGAGTTTGATGATACTCTGGTGTGTCTGGACCCATGTGAGTTATGTTTCTGTATGCGCACTCAACACCTTTTGTGTAGAGGTGTGTGCACATTCGTGACTTTTATATCTCTTTGTTTGCATAGACAACTGTGACCTACACTTCAAAGTGTCACGAGACCGCTACAGCGCCACTTCACTCACGATGGAGAGCTTTGCCTACCTTTGGGCAGGTGGCCGAGCTTCCTATGGTGTGAGCAAAGGCAAAGTCTGCATTGAAATGAAGGTGGGAATCGCATCAGTTCATACACTGCATATGCACGATCTCTCTGTAGAGTAAGTTGAGCATCTGAATGACGTGTAATTGTGAAACCTGCAGATTCTTGAGAAGATCCCTGTGAAGCATGTGAAGAGTAAAAACATGGATGTCCATGATGTGCAGATTGGCTGGTCCCTGGCTAATGGCAGTTTACTGCTAGGTAAGTAGCTGACCAGAACACTGTAGCCAGGTGTGTGTAATGCATCATTAGTGCGAAAACAAGGACCGTAAACAAATCTAATGAGTTATTAGCTGTAACTAAGCCATTGTACAATTGGAATAAAATGATGTATACTTGCATGTGCTCTGTGGTGAACAGTAGCAGAGATACTTATTCAGTTCTTGTATAAGTCATCCTGATAAACTTCTAATTTTTCTTCATTTAATCCCCTGTTCATGTTTTGCAAATGAAGACATTCACAGCTTTATATGTTCAGCTTATAATAATGATTAATTTAAAAGAATTCTGAAAGAAATTCCAATAACTTTATTCTCTCCATTTGAACAAGTTGTTTCACAGTAACTGGTCTCATAAATAGAACACACATTACTCAAATTAACATGAACTAAATTCTGAAGATTAAAGTAAGATTTATTAACTTATTGAATGTTATTAATTCATATTAACATTGACTGAATTCTTAAAAAAACCTGTTAGTCTCACACTCACTCAGCACAAACAAGCGTTTCTACTTCATCAATGAACATCAAACTGGTAAAATATAATATAAACTTTATATATTAGCATTAACTGTATATGAAATGTACTACTCTACAAATATATTCTTGTGTGATATATATACATACACTTTTTTGTCAATGTATCTTCAACTTAAGTCAAAATGGTGTACTGGCCCTTTAATTTGGGGGGAATTGTCTTGATTCTGAAACTTCTGTGTCGTAAAATTTTAGCAGTATAGAGGTTACGAACTGCAGTTTTGTCGTCATTCCACACGAGACGTCATCTTTACACACAGCACGAAATCGATGTGTTTTCCCGCCCTCTTTTGATTGACGGGATATAACAGACTCTGATCATCGGCTGTTTTTAAACTATTGGCAGATAGCGTGACAGATTGCCTTTATCGGTCGATACATCGGTGCATCTCTAGTTGGGCTCTGTCGGCGATTCCCGATTCTATTGTTAGTCGTGCCAAGCCTAGTATTTAGGTTTGTGTGCCATGAAAAGAACAGATCCATTCTGTGCTTTCCCCAGTGTATTACTCCACTTTAATGTGTGATTTATCTGGCTGGTGAAACATGTCTTTGATCCTCACTAGGTGAGGAGGAGCATTCTTATTCATTCGCTATCAAGGGGAAGAAGACGACAAATTGTGCGACTGAAGACTACGGCGAGGCTTTTGATGAAAATGATGTTGTTGGCTGCCTTATTGTAAGATTTGTACCTTATATTTCAAAACATAGACTACGAGAATGCACCGTCCTCTTGTCTATGCTTTTATTGAACGTTTATCCGTTTACTCCATGCAGAATTTTGATGGGGATGAAGTCGAAATTTCATATTCTAAGAATGGGAAGGACCTTGGCGTGGCATTCAAAGCCAGTAAAGAGGCTCTGGCTGGACGTGCTCTGTTCCCCCATGTCCTCTGCCACAACTGTGCTGTGGAGTTTAACTTTGGGCAGAAGGAGACGCCGTATTTTCCTCAGCCAGAGGGCTTCACCTTCCTCCAGCAAATCGCTGTGGATGAGCGTGTGCGTGGACCCAAGGGGCCCGAGACCAAGAAAGACTGCGAGGTAACTTCGACAGCCCAGCAAGTCAATTTGTTAAAAAAATGTAATTTATTTTTTAATTTGAAATGTTTGCTGCCATTATGTATCTATTAATATTATTTCAATTTGATCGTCTAGGTTATTGTCATGGTTGGCCTTCCTGGATCAGGGAAGACCACATGGGTGACGAAACATGTCGAGGAGAACCCTGGGAAATACACAATTCTGGGAACTAACACCATTGTGGAGAAGATGATGGTGAGCAATCTCTCCTATTGCACTGCTGCAACTTTTGCAATCTTTTTATTTGAACTAATTGTAAAGCATATGGCTAAACAACTCTGTCCATCTACAGATTAACAGTTTGAAGCGACAGAACAAAGACACAGCAAAACTCACTGCCATCTCCCAAAGTGCACCTCTCTTCCTTGGAAAGTTCATTGAGATTGCTGCCCGCAAGAAGAGGAACTACATTTTGGATCAGGTAAGAGCCTGTTGGCATGTTGTTCCCATATGGATGGCAAGAGGTTTGAGGGTTGTGTAGGTTTCTTTTTTTTGTGTGTGTGTGTTTATTGGCGTAGTAATGTTTGCTCACCCACTCCATGCCTTTCTCCCTTGCAAGACCAACGTTTCTGCTGCTGCCCAGAGGAGGAAGATGTGCCTATTTGCTGGCTTCCAGCGCAAAGCTGTTGTGCTCTTGCCCACAGATGAGGCTTACAAGGAGCGCACTCAGAAGAAAGCCGAAACTGATGGCAAAGATGTCCCTGAACATGCTGTGCTAAAGATGAAGGGTGAGCTGTACAGAATTTGAATACAAGGAGTGTTCTGGGTACTGCATTTGAAATTTTATTGAATAAAGAAGCTACTATATCTCTGATTCGTTTTCTTAATCATGGAAAAAACACCTAACTGTTTAAGGACAGGAATTTTATTGATTCCCAATCACTACCACCATTGGAAAATACCTGTGTGAAGCATGGTTGTTACTGTGCTGAAAATTTAGTGCTTATTTTTTCCTCTATTTTGAAATAGACAAAAATAAGCACTGTAAATTTTCAGTACAGTTATATATATATATATATATATATATATATATATATATATATATATATATATATATATATATATATATATATATAAAAAACAATGCTTCACATAGGTATTTTCCAGTGGTGGTAGATGAGCCATAACGTCGACATTGGCAGACCCTTGTTCTTCACTTGACGCGTACATATGCCGATAATGTTCATTAGTGCAATGGAAAACAGAAATAAAACCATATGCATTTGCACTAATGGGATACAACTATACAGGTTGACCATTCGTGACCATAGTATTATAAGGTTCTACCTGCCATTCAATCTTAACTCGGATAAAACCGTATTATACCTTTATAATGACATGGCTTGTGGTTGTTTTTATTGGCTCAAATAAAACTGTACAAGCAGTGCAGCAATAAAACAGTTGACAGTGAACAATCTACCTAGTGCATGGCATTACAATGTCCAGTAGTCACCAGTCAGTTACGCTGTAGTCTGGCGTGGTCTTTAATCACTATAACAATTTTTACATTGGTGTGTTCTTTTGTTTTTAAAACTGTAAGGTAAAAATGCCATATTTCTGTGACAGTTAAATTTTCTGAGAAAAGGGGGTGTGTGAGTGTTAAAATACAAAGAAGTGTCCAGCACTAGTTAACAAAATGCCCTTGATTTTTGGCTCTTCAAAGGCTGATGTGGCCCAAGCTGAAATTGAGTTTGATGCCTATCTTATACAGGCATATACACACTGCCAGAAGTGGGCGACTGTTTCTCAGAGGTCACGTATGTGGAGCTGCAGAAGGAGGAGGCTGCCAAGCTCTTGGAGCAATACAAAGAGGAGAGCAAGAGTGCCCTGCCTCCAGAGAAGAAGCCTAACCAAGGCACACCCAAGAAAGGTGGTGCTCGTAGCCGAGGGGGCAAAGGCCAGTTCAACAGGGGTGGTGGCCCTCCACGAGGGGGCAGAGGAGGTTTCCAGAATCGTGGCAATTTCAGAGGAAGTAAGGACATCACCTTCTCCTAAGCATACATTTCTCCTCTTGATGTATGATCAAATTTGTAGCCATGTTTTAAATGTAGATACTAGACCATGTGCGGCCTGGCATCTGGATATTTAATACACTTTATTGAATGTAGTTATAGCCTTGTGAATATTAAGGACAGTATGGCCATTAGTGAAGGCGGCTGGATTTATCTAGAAGATATTTTAACTCTGTGCAGTAGAAAGGTATAATCCTATGTAGAAACAAATGTGGAAAACAGAGCAGGAGTTGCGGTTGCATATTTGATCTCTCTCTGTAGGTATACAATGCAGAAGTGGAGATTTCTTAAATATTATGGAAATGATTTACTTGCCATGTGCCTGTTACTTTAGGATAGGGATGTCACGATACCAAAAATCTAGTAGTCGGTACCGATACCACCAAAAGTACACGGTACTTGATACCAAAGTCGATACCACGGTGTGGTTTAAATATAAAATAAATTTAAAAATTTCATTAAAAACTCTCCTGGAGGACATCCTCCTCTGACTGATACTGGCAAAAATAGAGAGAGAGAGGTGGTATTTTAGTTATCAAACACTGTCTGACAATGAGTGGAGGTGCACTCCTAAGCGCGCACACACCCCTTATACTCTAAATGCAAGCATTAGTTTAAATTCGCTGATATGGTGGCAGGCCGAAAGATTTATTAAAAGCATGAACATGTGAATAATCATTAGTGACATTAGGCTACATTTTGCTGACAGGACACGGGCTGAATGCCGATGCATGGTGGCCCATTAGGAGGTAGTTTATAACAATGCAATGCTTTAGCGTCGTTAACAAATAACTGGCTATCGCAAACATTACATGGAGCATAACGTTAGCTGGTTTCATGGCCACAATGCCAGCTGCCTCAAACAAACATAATATAGGACCGTCTTTCAGGTGTTTCCTTGCATTTTTTTAAATGAATGATTGCATAGGTTGCACACCGGCTTCAGAACACTAGTTATATTTGTGTTCCACCTCGAATGTGAAGTATTTCTATATTCCATAACACCTTTCTTCTCAACGAGTTGTGGTGGAGCTAAACTTCTGTAGTTTTTCCTGTGTGCTTGTAGGTGTTCTTCACCACTTGTGGACCGACTAAAACACTTGCGCGTATTTGCTGCCCCCTTCAGGTCCGGAAGAATTCCAACCACGATACCGCCATTAGAATCGGTTCCAATGTTGCTCCAGAAAAACAAGTACTGTCACGTTTTAAGAATGTTGGTAGCGACTTGGTACCAAAGTATCGGTTCTCGTGACATCCCTACTTTAGGATTAACAATGCTTAAGTTGAAGCATTTGATACCGACCTCTATACTGACATCTGCTGGAGCATTACATCTCTTACACCATGAGTGTGTAGTCATGGGCTGTTTGCTTTATAATATACTTTCTGAAAGCTGAGCTTTACCAAACACTTGAGGTAAAAACATGTTTAAGGCGGTATAATACTGCAAAAGCACATCTATTGCAAAATGTTCCAAAATTCTTATACTCCTGAGGGTTAATATTAACCCTCCTATTATGTCGGGGGGTGGGGGTTCATCCATTATGTTATGGGTCAAAATTACTTCCACACTTTAAATACACACAAAGAACAGCTTAAAACTGTATGGCTTGTCCGAGACAAGCCATAAGAAGAAATATTTGCATATAAGTTTATGACCCTAAATGAGGAAATCAAAGAATTTCAACCAGAAAGAGATTCACCAGTATTTCAGACATCTCAAATGTGGAAATGTGTCAAATTGACCCAAAACAGAAGTGTTCTTTGTTCTCATAATGACACTCAGGTCACATGAGTGGTGGGAGAAATGCTTTCCAAAAGTAACAAATGAGGTCGCTTGGGTTTAAATGAGACACTTGTTAGGGTTCTAGTTATCTTCATGAGGCAGAGCTGTTTTACTTTGGTGCCCATCAGTGCAGAACCAGATGTCCAGGGGATGAAGTCTGTTTGTGCATCATCTCAGGGGTTAGGTTAGGTTTATAGGATCAGGTCCAACTCCACTCCCAGGACTTTTGGTTCCTCAGCCAGTGCTATCTCCTTGCACCCAAGGTCTGAATACCTTGTTCTTCCAGGATACTGATTTACTGTTTTCTGCTAGTGCCTGGTCCCCGTGGAGGCTTCCATCGGCCGCCCCGAGGTGCTCTGCCACCTCCTGCCTTTAGAGGTGGCTACCCAAGCCGTGGCAGCTTTGGCCGAGGTGCTGGAGGACCCCCCAACAGAAGCATGGTGCCTAGAGGAGCTCCTGCAAGAGGTGGCATGGGTGGCATCTCGAACAGAGGTGGAGCCATGAACCGTGGAAAGCCAATGCACAGGGGCAACATGAACCGTGGGGGTGGACACGGTGGTGGACCCAGCAGGGGCAATTTCAACCAGGTAAGTCTGGCTAACATGCAGAGATCCATTCTGTAGTTTATCTTAAAGTAAACTAGTTTCATGTGCACATATGTAAGGTGTAACTGTTTGATTGTAGAAATTCCGTGGACGCGGAGGAAACCAGCAGAATCGTGGTGGATTTGGCAACAGGAATGGAAACTTTGGCATGAATAAAGCCCAAGCCTTCAATCAGAGCTGGCAGCAGGGGGTAAGCATTTAAAAGCATACCTGTTGTAAGGACTGCTTTGTAAATGAGAGCCTCTGTGATTCTTAACTAGTAAATTCAATTCGAGCCAGAAGAATAACTGACTGTATTGATCTTCTTTCTTATGATTACGATTAACTAGATCCCTTTCTTAATCCCTTAGTTCTGGAACCAGAAGCCATGGAGTCAGCAGTACCACCCAGGATATTACTAAGCGGGCTTTTGTATTAAAGACTGGTGGCATGTGGAGGACTTGCAGAGCCCCAAATTATCTACTTTTACTGTCTTTTAAAAAAAAAAAAGAAAAGAATAAAACGTGTTTTAAGATAATTTACACGTGGACATGCATTCCACATCCCAACATCAGGTCCCCTGTAGATGTGAGGGCTTCCCTTTTCCATACCTGTTTGTAAAAAACGTTCTCCCTCTCTCCTTATTTTAGACCTCATGTTTTGATATATTGATGCAAGAACCACATTGTTTTGTTTGTTCTGCATGGGATGCTTTTGAATTTCAGAGTTGTGGATTTTATTGTCATTTTTACTCAATGTAAATTATTATTTTGCAAGTATGTTTTCGTTTAAGGATCATGGCAGATATCATGGTCACATTTTAGAGGCTATTATAGGCAGTTGTAGTGATTTAGCAGCAGAAAGCCTATTTGTTCGTCAGAAAAACATTCTATTTTACCCATAACTCGTTACTTTTCCTGTCATTTTGTGTTTCAGTCCAATATGTACAAGTTAAACTCCATAGGTTTACAATAAATGGGTTATTGCTTTTGTACAACTTGGGTGGTTTTTTTTTTGTTTTGTTTTGTTTTTTCTTCCACTTCTACAAGCTACATCAAATAAGTTAGTCTTTTGAAGAAGTTGATTTCACTTATCTCCAGCCCTTCTGGGCTTTAGAATATGAAACCTTAAGAGAAATTCTGAGCTTATTATTAAACTTGGTTATCTCTGAAAGATACCTTGTACAGAGGCACTGATCCTACTCATATTGGAGGTTTTTGTCACATACTCACACCACATTGATCAGGTCTGTTCATAAGCCCCGTAATGATATTTTTAGTGCAAGCACTACTTTATTAGTAACCTTGCAATATGTTACACAAACTGCAACTTCTTAAGTGTATTATAGGCCTACATGCTTCTAGTTGTAGGAAACAATTTCTTCTGACTGGCCAAGCAAAGTTTTACCTGCTTTATAGAAACGTCAAGCATGTCATTACACTCCAATTGATATATAAAGATCTATTGAGTGTCCATATCAGTGCAGATCCATTACACCATTTTATTTTGAGTGTGTACAGGGAGGAGTAGAACATGTAGAACTGCCCAGTATGTAGCCACTGATGGAATATTATTTCTTTTGCAGCTGGTTTCAAAAATTTATCATGAACAAAAGTCTGTCAGTACCAAGATCTTGTTACTTAGCAGCCTTGTTCTTTTATGTATGAATGTTTTTGTCTTTGAGTGGTGCAATTCTCGGTATGTGGTGGAAAAAGACCACCAATATCTTGGCAGCTATTTTATTAACTGATTAGAAAACTCGCACCATACTCAAGTTTGTGCTTAACCATTGCGCATTCTAAACAGGTATATCACACTGGCATTTCTTTCCCCTTTAAATTAGGCCTTTTCCCTATAAATACTGTATTAATATACTTTTGGAAGAGCATGAGAGTTGAGAATCTTACATGAGTGGGTTTAAGGCATTGTGGCTTGATGCATTAAAAGTGTCCTTTGATTTACTTATAAAGTTTTGTATTGTGCTATTTATCTTACAAGGTTAACCTGTTCTAGTTTGATATTGCAACAGTGTCCATGGAGTTAAAGGCTGTAATAAACATATGAAAAGGTTTCCGGTGGTGCTGTTTGCCTTACTTCACCAGTCCTCCTGTGCTTCCAAATGTTTATGCATTTTAGGCAAAACCAGTTGAATAGTGAAACGTTCATATGGGAGTTATTTGCAGCACCTTCTATAGGATGAAGGTCACATTCTGCACCACACTAATTTAAGCATGCCTGCGTTTTCACTATGGTATTTGCATACGGTTTTAAGAACAGTCTTCTGGATTTTTATTTTTGTATGTGTGTGTACGGTCAATGTTTTCAGTTTGTTTTTTTTAAATCCCAGTCAAGTGTGTGAACGATGTTGCTTGCAGCCAGGCTGATTTCCTATAACATGATCTCCTTTTATTCCTTATGTATCATTTGACAGCAGAAAGAGATGCATTTATTCAAACAACAACTTGACTTGGAGAAGTTATGCATGCATGCTGTACTAGACTGGTAAACCTCTGCAAGGAGTTGTCCTTTGGTTTTTGTCACTTGCTGTTTACAGTACTGCTAAAATTTGTAAATCTAAAATTTAACAAATGTAGTTTGGGGGCATTTGGGGGAGCTGGCCAAATGTTTGAGAAACCCTTTATCACTGCTTGCTGGAAAATAGAACACTATTCATGTACACGCACCATAGACTTTCTTAGGAACATTTATGCTCTTCTGTGGCAGCAGTGTAATGCAGAACAATCATGCAGATACAGGTCAAGAATGTCAGTTAATATTCACATCAAACATCAGAATAGAGACCAAGTGTGATCTCTGTGACTTTAATGGTGGCATGGATGTTGTTACCAGATGGGTTGGTTTGAGTATTTCAGAAACTGCAGATCTCCTTGGATTTTCACACACAACAGTCTCTAGAGTTTACACAAAATGGTGTGAGAGACATCCTGTGAGCAGAGGGGCTGCAGGCTGAAATACCTTGTTGATGAGAGACATCAGAGGAGAATGACCAGACTGATTTGAAGTCTATATTAACTCACTCATTTTTACAACTGTGGTGAGCAGAAAAGTATCAGAAAGCACAACGCATCGAACCTTGAGGTGACCACATCAGGTTCCTCTCCTGGCCTTCCCCAGATAGTAGGGCTAACTGACTGAATACCCACTGTGTTTCTGGTAAGCCCCATGTTTCTTCACTAATTTCCTAATTTATAGGCAATTTTCCCCTTAAATTCAGTATGAACAGACTCATTAAAAATCACCACCGCTGTAAGGTTTTACAAGTAACATTTTGTTATTTCTTTCTTACAGTAGTGGCATAAAACGATTTTAAAATAAACATCAACATCAGTCTCTAAAATGTTATGGCCCATTGGGACAGGACTTGCTGTGCCCCATGCTCGGTGGAGAAGCAGTAGACAGGACAGTTCGTTACAGGGTTATGGGTTTTTAGCCAAATTGGGATACTTTAAAAATATTCGACGGCCACCGAGATACTGTTTTATAGCAAATGACTGGAATCAAATATAATACATTTGGCATAGTTTAAGTGCAGACAGTCTGTCTATGATGTACAGAACCATTTCTGTTGTAAGATATATTTCAAAGACCAGGAGAAGGAAAGGGGGATTATGGAGTTCATTATGTCAGAACATAGGCTGAGAAAAACATTTATCCGTTATCCAATGGCTGAATCTTCTGAGCTAGTTTCAGTCTTTTGTGTGGTTTTTGAGATGTAGTTGGGCTGAACATTTTGCTGAAATTTGGCAACCCATCATCTCACTTCACTTTAGCTCTCTCCGCTTATTGTATTAAACTGTACCATGCTGTGCCAAATTTAGGACATTTTGAAACTCAATAAATTATAAAAACATGCCTTATTTGAAATAACATATAACATATGTCATTAGCATAGGATTAACCTTTGTTTCATGCTGACCACACCCTTTCATATGATGCTACATGAATTAAGTCATGCCACTTCTATCATCAGTTCCACCACAAGGGCTTAGTAGCATACAGTTAAGTTCAATTTTCCCAATATACACTATATGCCCAAATGTTGGACACCTGACCATCACACTGTTGTGGATAAAAATGGCATGAAATAAACATGAGGGAGACCTAGTATGAGTAGTATGTAATTTTATTGAAAATTCACAGGACTGGTGGGTGTGTAATCCTGAGGAGAGTGGTAGGGGGAAGAAAATGGGGGGTGTCCTGGGGACATGGGATAGCCAGCAAGGGTGAAATAAGGAGAATACTGAGAGTACGGCGGACTGACAGGTGAGAAGAGGGAAGAATGGTCAGAGCCCAGATCAGAGAAGGCGATATCATCCTCAGACTGAAAGCTGGAGGGAGGGTCAGGCAGAGGGTCTGTTTGTGTAGAGGCGTCAATACACACATTCGCGGGGTGAACTCTGTATCTGAGGGGGGACCCCGCATTTCCATTTCCAGAGGGGGTGCTGCGAAGAACGTCAAGTAGCACCATGATGTCAGCAGTGAGATGCGTGAGCTGATAGTGAGTGTTCAGATCCAAATCCAGCCCCTCCAGTAAAGGAGAGAAGGAAAAATGACGACGGGCACCTAGACACACAGAAGCGGTATTAGGCGGATATTGACGAATTGGATTCACACTTTAAGATCTTTAAGAGTAACACACAATGGTTTATTAGTCACAGAGAAATATAAGAGCTGAGGAGTGCAGGCTGAGAAACACACACATTCTCGTACAGTCAAGGGTGGGCGTGCAGACATAACACACCCAAAGGCCCCAACGCACACACACAACATTATGAGATAACAACATGAGACCAAGGTCTCTCTCAATTGTTTTCTCTCTCTCCCACTTTCAATCCTAATGGTAGTCAGAAAGTCCTCTTTCAAAACATCATGGTAAATTTGATAAGCCTTTTTTTAAACATCATGGTAATGTACATGAGCTCTTTTTAACCCTATTGGTATTGATATCATAGTCTTTCTAAACTATATTGGTTATTTACTGTGTAAATACAGTATAAATACTGGAGCTTGAGCTCCAGGTGTCAGATCACTTCTGAGAATTCTCATTGGTGTGGATCTCGTGAGGTGGAAATAAAATCTGGACCCTTGCTTCTTCTCACTCACGGCTGGTGTCTTTTTTTCTATCTACAACTGGGTTTACAGATGTGAGTATTTGCTTCTATGTTGAATTTTAAGTGTCTTTGGGTAATAGGCTAAATTTGGGCCAGCAACACCCATATGTGTTTGTTGAACATATTGAGCACAGGGGCATTGTGATGCTGGAACAGGTTTGGGCCTCTTAGTTCCAGTGAAGGGAAATTGTAAAGCTACAGCATACAAAGACTTTCTATACAGTTGTGTGCTTCCAACTATGTGGCAAAAGTTTTGGGGAAAACCACATTGCCTATGGGTGTGATGATCAGGTGTCCACATACTTTTTGCCCATACAGTATAGTGTACCCGAATTCATCTTATATGACACATCTGATATTAAATAACATGTTATTTTCCGAGTCTCTTAAGGTATGATTAAAAATAGTGGTTTTCATTTTGATAAATGAGTTGCTGTTAGACTATGTTCTGTATTGCCAACCTTCATACTTTTCTCAAGCGCAAAAACTTTGCTGTTTTTGGCCCTGTTTTCAGCATGCTGCTAGCGTTTCCATTTAGTTATCTACGTATGTGCGCAAATTCACCACACTTGGAGAGAACTAGCCTGAACGGATCCTTCTGACGCGCAGCCTACACCCTGAAGCCCGTGTGCATTCACTTCAACTCTTACGTTACACGTCGTTATACGTCACTCACGTCGAGCATAGTCCTCTTGCCAGAGTTTTAAAAGACAATTGACATTTTTTTCCCTCTTCAAATGTCAAATATAGTGCTCCGGTGCACGCTGTGCAGGTCGTGTATGCAAAACAGAGTAAACAAAGCTGTGATGGACTTGTGTGCCAACAGTCTGCGCTCCATGCAAACACAAACACTGCAATAACCAAAGCTGTAATCCAAATGAACACACACACACACACACACACACACACACACACACACACACAGAGTGAAAAATAGTTTACTTCATACACCAACACAGTGAAAACGCAGTCCAAAATATAACTTCTAATTAATTCCAGTGTTTAATGCGGCGTCGTACCGGTTGCCAATGCAAAAAATAATAATAATTAAAAAATATAATAATAATAATAATACGTTTAATTACACCAAATACATACAAAGTTAATACAAAGTGCTTGATGTCATTCAGCCAGGCCAGAGGCCAATGTTCATACAAAAAGAAAGAAAGAAAGAAAAGAAAAAAGTCCAAGCTTAATAGAAGCTGTAAGTACTGTGCGTCTGGAACGGGGGTTTTGGGGTCACACAAGGGAGGTGTTGTCCATGGCGCAGCCGCACTTCTCCACGATCATGTTCGGAAATTCGGCCACTTCGATTTCGGTGTAATCGCCCTTCTTCACCAGGTACATCATCGGCAGCGGGGAGCTTTCCACCACCGCGCATTTCCTCTGGCCGTAAGTGTAAAGCCCTCGCTGTGGCTGCCTGCAGCCCCCCGCACAGCGGAACGCCTGGTACCCCGCAGGCTCGATCACCCAGTACTGCGTCCAGGTCAGAGCGCGGAAATTAATGAAGTACTCCTCACGGCAGCACACGTCCTTATGTTTGTTTGGCTCGCAGTCGCCGTGTGAACTAGAGAAAGGAGGGAAGTGAATATTTGATCAATAGATCATTGTGCATTCATATTTTTAGACATTAATAATAATAATAATAATAATAATAATAATAATAATAATAATAATAATGAAGAATATGTAGTCTACATATGTAAGTAAAGAGCTCTAGTAAATAAATGCGTAAAAAAAAAAGCTGCACATGGCAATATAAATTCTTTAAGCAATATGAAGTTGGTTAAATGTTTGGTTATGTAATAATGTAATATACCATAATTGCATTCAAATATAACAAAATTGTGGATGTAAATAGGTACACTTTTTGTACTTTTATCTTCTGTATATTTTACCTATGCGTACTTCTACGTGGAAGGCAGAGGGAATATACACGTGAGGATACCAAACCAGCAACAAGGAAAGGTTTATAGTTTAGCATTATTTTTTCAGAGGCTCACTTCAGTTTATAATTCAGACTAAAGCAATCTGGTAGAGTACACACATTTTCTTGAGACTGACACACAGAAATGTTTCCATGCTTACCCAAACTCTTCAAGGTTAAGTGTGTAGAGGACGAGTTCGGGTTTCCCCAGGATGTCGCTCGGCTCCTGAGTGGTAAACTGGACGTTCTTGGCCATTTCCGCCGCGTAACTGCCGGGTCTCTCGCCCTCGATCCACACCTCCAGGTGCATGGGTGCGTTCCGCTCACTCTTGGACCAATAATGTATAGCCTGCGTGACATCGAAGCTCTTCCAGCCCGCTTCATGGATGGGAATCAACCTGGAGAGAACGTGGGCGCGCACAGTGAGCGTCGGTGCGCGTGACAGAAAACGTGTGCACTAGTGATAGGAAATGATTCATAGCGACACATGGCGTGTGCGCTCTTGGCCTACCTGGAATCGACGAGGGAAGTGCGGTTCGAGCCGTTCCCGAGCACATCCACCCAGTAAATGCTGACTCGCGCGTTGTTTACTGGCCTCTGACCCTTCCTCTCGGGCATGGATCGCTTGTGCGACGCTTTCTTATACAGCTTCAGCTCGGCCATGGTCACCTCGCTGTTGTCCGGAATCCTTGAGTTCATCTCGAACACCACGCGCTGACGGGTCGTGTCAGAATACACGAACTCCCCAGAGATGTCTAAAAGAAATAACACCTATTAACTTAACGACCTAATCAACTTCGTGTTGCCAATAAGATTAAACATTGCGCGCATATTTATATTCTATAGGTATTCTATTCTAAAGGAACAACAACAACAACAACAACAATAATAATAATAATAATAATAATAATAATAATAATAATAATAATAATAAATAAACCCACCTGCGTTACCCGGGATGCCGCGTAAAATCCCTGCCAAACTGGGAAGAGAGCGGCGCCTCCTTTCGTGGTGCAGCTTCAGCATGGACACGTACTTGTTCTTAATGTGCGCCGGTACCACCAGGTTCTCCAGGTCCCGTTTATGAATCTGAGGAACTTCGCTGAGTCCTAGTTTTTTCAGCAGGGAATCCTTCATGTCGTCGTGCGTAAAGGCTTCTGTCAGTGCCAGAATGAGCGCGCAGAGGAAGCAGGAGGCAAAAACAGAAGTCATGGTTAGCTCCGAAGAAGTTCTGAAGTTCTTAGTCCTTCTAGCACAGACTGGAAGTGAAACACTGGCGCTTTGACAGCGAGCTTCGCACTTAAATGCACCCGCGACCCCCAACTGTGCACGCGCTGACAAAGGTGAAAAGGGAGAGTGTGTGTGTGTGTCTGAAATCGGGGGGGGGGGGGGGGGGGGTGGGTGTTTGGAGAGAGTTGGCGACATAAAAGCAGCCATGTATATAAAATGCTTAAATTAAACGTCTAAAATTGGCCCAGGATTCAGTCAGTCACTGAATGCCCTGGAGTTCAAATCTAATCGTTTCCCACTGTGACCAATTACTAGCTCTTAGTAACCCTTTATTAGTTTCTTTGTAGTACCAGCCATAACTTGAACAACATACTGTATATGATCATTTAAAGGTGATCTATTGGCACAATCTTCCTTTAAAATGTTTGCACCTACAGTAGGTTATATCAGACCTGGATCTTATAAAAATGCTGGCAAAAATGAAATCAAGGAATATAAATATACACACATTTCTGCCTCCATGTCTTCAAGGGTTTTGGAACATACCTATCCAATAGTCTGATATCACAATAATTCACTAATGAAAAATACTCCTTCAACTACGAAAGGACACAAGCAGGTGCATGTGTTCTAAACCAATTACTGACAAATAAATGCTATTCAACATCCATTTAATCTCTGATTATTGATTACATACTTATCCAGACACAGTGAACCCTGGATTCACTTTCTTGTCCAGGTTGCTCGAGTGTCGCTGTACCACCCTCTTTCTTCATGTGTACATTCCCCTGGACATTGTAAAACATTCCTAGTCTGGCAAGTGGACATCTCAATTTATGTGCCTGACAGCCAATTCTGGTGATTAACTTTAACCATAAGGCTCATTATCAACTGATAAGTCTTGAAGGCGGTTGGGGAAATTGGATGTTTATTCCAAGACTACCACCCTGTTTCTACATCCCCAGATTAAAATTATTAGCCAAACAGACAGTTAATCCAGGGAGGCCATGTGGATGTGGATTGGGGAGCTCTTCACAGGTTGGTGATCATCTGATTCCATTGCCAAATTTGCTATGCCTTGTTTGGTCACACCAACATAAGAAAAGGGCCTAGTGGTAGTGAGGGGCCACTGTCTGAGTTTGTGTATTGGCCCCTCTGTTTGCTCTGAGATGTCAGACAGACTGTGGTAGCTTGCAGCAAAGGAAGGGCAGATGACTTGGAATGAATGGAACACACATGTAGACACAAGCTTATTGACATGACCGAGGAATGGCATTTGTGTGTTAGACTTTATTTATATTTAAATATAGGACACATTGGTGCATACATACATACATGCAAACCTCAAGGGCTTAAGAAAAAGATTTTCAAGAATGACACTGTAGGGTCAGGCCAAATGCATATAAAATTGTTGCATATAATACAATTCCATTATATATATATATATATATATATATATATATATATATATATATATATATATATATATATATATATTCTACATGATGAAGAATAAATGGAGCAATGTTTTTCATGTTGTGAATTCTGACAATAAAACCACATCTTAGTCTCTGTTGTACAATACACACACACACACACACACACACACACACACACACACACACACACTTCAGCAAATGAGAAAGCCTGAATCCCTTGTGTGATATGTCAGTCTTCTCCCCTTCCCTTGTCAATTATCCACAACACGGGGGAACTCGCGGATGCCACAGCCCTTAATCAAAGGACAGAGAGGAGTCCCAATCAACAAAACACGTGCTAATTAGCACCTAGCTATTGCATATGAAAAGCAATTCTGTTTATACGGATCCCCGCCTCTGGTTCGTAAAACAACAAACAATGCCGCTCCAGTGAAATGTAACGACGTAAAACAGATTACAAATCGGTCCTGACCCACCTTAACACAAGCTGCTCACGTGGTTTATCCCCCAAAACCCCCAGCACACCACAGTATCCCACTATACTATGTAGCACGCGCCTCTCTAACTTCAGCGCAAGCTACTATTTCAGTACATACTATTTAGACGTGATTACAGGTTAACAAATATACTTCCGGTTTAGTCTCTTACATGGGATCTTACATCAAATGTTTTGACACGAAAGGCATGATTAGCACCTTGTTAATCGCTGTGTGTGTGTGTGGGGTGGGGGGGGGGGTATTGGGTTTGATCTAAATTTGCTTGAATACCTCCATAAAAGTTCAAAAGAGCTCTTGTCACAGGTTCTGCCTCACATGGTGCACAGAACCTTTACATGAACATCAAGAAATGGCTTTAGAGTGCATGTGCTACTGTATGTAGGGGTTTTTGTTGTTGTTTATTTTACACATATTTATGATGCATATATGCATGTTCTAGTAAAATAAGATAGATAGATAGATAGACAGATAGATAGATAGACAGGTAGACAGAGTACTTTTTTGACTCCTGAGGGAAATGGTTTTGTCACAGCAGACAGACATAAAACATGACATTACAGACTATTCCCAAGACACACTTATTTGTAAGTTGATAAATAAGGTATATGCATACAGTGTCATGTGGCATAACATACAGTGTCATGTGGAATAAAGTGTGAATCGTGTAGAACTGAATCGTTTTCCAGATCTCCCAAATGACATAATGGTTTGAAAGGAAGGGACTGAATGGCTGCATGAACAAATCACTCCACAGTTTTGGTTAAATGATACACTGATGACTTTTATGTTAATTCAGTGGTGTTTTTGAAAGATCTTAATAATCAGGGGCGTAAGGTAGTGTGGGAGATAAAGAACATTACTCAAGCCTACTACTTAGTATGGGTATATTTTACTTATTGTATTACAGACATAGAGTTAAAGAGATTGGTGTTGGTAATTTTTTTTATGGTCCAGTATTATGTTGCTACTGCAAGAAATAAATTATAAAATGTTACTTATGCTTCAGTGATTGTTTTTTTTAAATGTGATATGTTCATACTGAATTTTAGAAAAGATTGTCCAATCCCAGTTATTGTTGTTATTGCTGTGAGAAATGTGAGAATGTTACTCGGGCCAACATCTATTGTCTTCATATAGCCTAATAGTAGAATATGGTGATGATGAATTTGAAGAAGAAGAAGAAGAAGAAGAAGAAGAAGAAGAAGCCTTCATTTGTCACATTATTTTTTTCACATATCCCAGCTTGTTAGGAAGTTGGGGTCAGAGAACAGAAGATTTGGAGATTTTTTTTTCTAATTCTATTATTGACATTTGATTTATTGATGCTATGAATTAGTGTGCTACAAATGTAAAAATGAAGGCAAAAGCCAAAACACAGCATCAGAGGGTCTTATGTGTATATATTGTTATTTTTTCAAATTATTATTATTATTATTATTATTATTATTATTATTATTATTATTATGCATGTTAAAATGTATTAACCAGCTGTGACCAGAAGATGGCAGTAATGCTCATTTTTTCAGTAAAATAACCCATAACTTCTAGCATGTAACTAGATTGTGTTTGTGGCCTGTGGACTCGCAAATGTTAGGATAACAAAACAATGATGTTCTCTTTTATCCATCCATCCATCTTCTGTACCACTTACCTTATGCAGGGTTGCGGGGAGCTTGGAGCCTATCCCAGGGAACTCGGGTACGAGGCTGAGGACACCCTGGACAAGGTGCCGACCCAGTCACCATCACACACACATTCACACACTACAGACAACTTGGAAATGCCGATCAGCCTACAACGCATGTTTTTGACAGGGGGAGGAAACTGCAGTACCCAGAGAAAACCAGTGAAGCACGGGGAGAACATGCAAATTCCACGCACACAGGGTGGAGACAGGAAGCGAACCCCCAACCCTGGTGCGAGGCAAACGTGCTAATAACTAATCCACCATGCCCCATTCTCTTTTATATGTATACATTTTTTTGTGATCGGCATCTTCCAGGATGACATTGTCCCTAGTCACAGGGCATGAGAGGTCACTAGATGCTTTGATGATTATGAGAGCACATATAGGAGATTTTGGTGATGCTGTGTTATGTAGCACTCTTTAACATTTACACTACATTTACATTTGTAGCATTTGGCAGACACCCTTATCCAGTACAACTTACAGAAGTGCTTTGACATCATTGTCAATAAATACATCCTACTACTGGTTCACTAGGTCATGGGCTAAGAATACCATTTTTACCAGTTTTTCCAATTTATGTACACTATACGGCCACCTATACGTGCTTGTTGAACATCCCATTTCAGATTTAGTCCTCCTTTTGTTGTTGTAAATAACCTCCACTCTTCTGGGAAGGCTTTCCACTAGATTTTGGGGTGTGGCTGTGGGTTCATTCAGCTACAAGAGCATTAGTGAAATCAGGTACTGATGTTGTATTGAGGAGGTCTGGGGTGCAGTCGGTGTTCCAGTTCATCCCGAAGGTGTACAGTGGGGTTGAAGTCAGGAGTCTGTGCAGGACACTCGAGTTCTTCCATGCCAGCTTTGACAAACCATGTCTTCATGGAGCTTGCTTTGTGAACAGGGGCATTGTCGTGCTGGAACATGTTTAGGCCTCTTAGTTCCAGTGAGTAGAAACTGTAATATACATGATATACAATTGTGTGCTTCAGACTTTGTGGCAACAGTTTAGGGAAGAACCACATACAGGTGTGATGGTCAAGTGTGGAAATACTTTTGGCCATCTAGTGTATGTGAGTGAGTCTGTGCCCACTGTAGCCTCAGATTCCTGTTCTTTACTGACAGGAGTGAAACCTGATGTGGTCTTCTGCTGAGGTAGCCCAGTTACTTCATGTTTTAGCAAGTTGTGTGTTCTGAGATGCTTTTGTGCTTAGCATGGTTGTAATTCTTTGTAAAATGACTGAGAGCCATTATTTGGTTTACTGTAGCCTTCTTGTCAGCATGAACCAGTCTGGCCATTCTCCTCTGACCTCACAAGGCATTTCTGCCCTTGTCACTCACTGCATGCTTTTTTGTTTTCTGAACTCCAACCAGTCAGTCTGGCACCAACAACAGTGCTGTGATTAAAGTCACTCAGATCACGTTTCCCAATTCTACATTTATGATATTTTGGCAGACGCCCTTATCCACAGTGACTTATAGTTATCTCATTTATACAACTGAGGCTCATTTAAACAACTGAACTATACAATTCTAATGTTTGATGTGAACATTAATCGAAGCGCTTGACCTGTATCTGTATTTATACATTGCTGCTGCTACATGATTGGCTTACTGAATAACTGAAGGAATGAGCAGGTGTTCTTATTCAAGTATAATATATTATATATAATACCAAAAAAATACATACAACCCACCAACCACTTAAATAATGCTAAATAAAGGTAAATAACATCATTCAAAGCCTGTCTTAAGCTCGCTCATATTAATTCTGTGCTTCTACAGTGTACTATGGTACTTTCTGTACTCAGTCTCTATTGGCAAAGCTCCAGTATAAAAAAAAGCTAGGATGTTTTTTTTTTATAGTTGTTGGTTTTAACTTGGTGGGTCAGGTTTGACATGACCCAGATTGGGTTTATAATGGGATAACCAATATGTGGGATTGGTGATACAGACTTTTAAGGGGACAGGAATATTACATCAAGATTCATTTTCTGGAAATTTCCACTGTGACTGTTGAGTGGCAGCAACTGTAAGAAATGTACATTTTTGTTCAGATTTAACCTTTTTTTAATCTTCACACTTAATTTATAATTTAGTTGAACATTATTTATTATGATGTATTTTATTTATATAGTATACTGTATGTTATAATTATATTTCTATAAACATAACATTTTAACATGTACTTTGGCTTGATAGCCAAATGTTATCCTGCAGAGAAAATATATACTAGAGAACTTTTTTTTTTTTATTATTTTTTAATATGGCTGATGTTGGGTTAAGGTAATAGATAAGTTAAATTAATATTTTGGAGGAAAACTTTAAAGATGAGAATTAATTCTTATATAATCATATTTACAGTCACCTTTAATTTTGATAATAATTAATTTTGACCTGTTACTTGTGGTGGTATTTCTATAAGGGAAGGTGGGGCAGAGCCCCATATTTTCAAACATTAATCTCCATAAAGTCCATACATTTGAAACTTCAATTAAATACTATCTTTTTTTTGAGTGACCACCGGCTTTTTTAAAAAAAAACAAACAAAAAAAAAAACAAACAAACAAAAAAACTGCTGCTATTTGACAGATATAAGCCGATGTTCTGTTAATTTAGGTTCTTTTCTAGATGCACCGCCACTTGGCTTCCATAGAGTTATTAGGCCCCTAGTGGTCAAAAATGGAAACTGCAGCAAGTGCTAATAGAGGCCCATTGAGGGAAGAATCACGTTGCCCTGTGCTTGCGTTTCAGTGGAGTAGTTTAAATACTCTGTGACTGCCAAGATCTGGTTTTATAGCCTATCATTATTAAATCTAATCTTATTAAATCTCATATTAAATCTAATTTTCACAAAAAAAAAACACGGTGTATGTGCACACAGTGTGTCTGTAATGTACAGAACCATGTCTCTTGTGAGATATTTTACACAGAAGGGAGAGAGAAAGAGGGATTATGGAGTGGACAATAAGTATTTCACACTCTGAGAAAGGCTGAGAAAAAGAAGAAAATATCTCTCCTTTAGCCAATTTTGTGGGCTACGTTCAGGTCTTTTTTGAGATGTTGTTGGGATGGAAATGTTGCTGAAACCTTTCAACCCTGGTTACTGCGAACACAGCTGAACAAAGGTGCTGCTCAAAAGGAGCTGCTAGACTATAGAGGGAAAGCACTGCCTGAAGCTTCTTTTGTACTAATAAATATTTTGTCATTTTTTCCCCACAAGTTGGGATCAAAATGCAAGCCAGTGTGCTGGGCCAGCATCTTAACCCACCCTCTCTGGGTTGACCCATACTGGACCTAGCCCTGTTTTTTTTTTCTTTCTTTCTTTCAATTTGACTCAAATCAGTTTATTTTTAACCCAGCAGTTTTAGTGAATAGAAGTGTTGTACTGTATCTGCTGGGATGAACAGGTGAAGCCTGTCTCCATCATTTGAAATGATTTTTCCTTTGCAGCTTGCAGTTTAAAAAAAAGGAAAACTCAGAAAACGCTAGGCAGAATATAAAAATGGAAAATAGCAAACATTTCACCCCCCTGATTTTCCCCCTAATTTAGTCTTGGCCAATTTCCACCCATCATACGACAGCTACCAATCTGGCAGTGTGAAGGTGCACTCATGCTTCCTCCGAGACATTTGAAGCCAGCATCCATCATCTTTTCGAACTTGCTGTGCCACAGGCTGTGTAAAACCCTTGGAGGAAAGCTCCAAGTGCCTATCCACCCCCTTCCACATGGATAATCTCACAGACACCCATGATTGGTTACTGACTGACAAAAGTATGCCATCCCTTCCAACCACAGAGTACAGCCAATTTTGCTCTCTTTAGTTAAATAAGGCTTGGATTCCCAACCATGGATGGCTGTGGTTTCAAACGAAAAGGCGAATTGAAATGGATATAGAATAGAGCAGTGGTCACCAACCCTGTTCCTGGAGCTCTACCTTCCTGAAGACTTTAGCTCCGACCATAACTGTGCCCACCTGACCATCTAATCATCGCCTTAAGAAGTTCTTGAGCAACTAAAATAGGTGTGTTAGATTTTTGGTTGGAGATGAAACCTGCAGTAAGGTCGATCTCAAGGAATAGGGTTGGTGACCAGTGGAATAGAGAGTACAGAAATTAAAATAGAAAAATAGAAAAATAGAAGGGGGGGGGGGGATTGAACAATAAAATAGATATTCACTGACTTTGAAACCCTCAAGATGTGCAGGCTATTGGATTTAAAACGATGCAAAATACTTTTGCTTTGCATTAACTTTGTTTTTTTTTGTGTTTTTTTTTACTACTGATTATGTGGTGTCTGTGCTATATGCATGCCCTCCTCCACCAAGCAAAAAAAAAACAAAAAACAAAAAACAAAAAACAAACAAAAAAACAAAACAATAAAATGTATTGATAATGTATTGAAAATGTATTAAAACTGATGGCCCCTCTACGTCATAATGTCAAGGCAGCGATATTATGATGACGTCGGCCATGATGTTGCCGGATCCTGCAGTGACGCTACTGCTGAGAGAGAGAGAAAGAGAGAGAGAGAGAGAGAGAGAGGAGAAAAAGCCAGAGCAAGAACAAGGACGTGTTTCAATGGAGCTGTTTGTAGCAGGGCTGTATTTCCTAGGAATAAATAAAATCGTGTCCCACAGAGGAACATTTCATCTGCAGCTGCAATTTGAAGGGGACAAAAACTAAACGAGCCGGTTATGCCTTTTCGCAGAGGAGGGGCGTACGCGCTTTTGTAGCATTGCAGATCCCGGACTGATGCATACTCATTGTGTGTGTGTGTGTGTGTGTTAGTACATGACGGATGAGCGCATATATAATATATATATAGGCTATATCGAGAACTGAGGAGGTCGCCTTTTTGTTGCAAGCACTGTCCTTCAAAAGAAAAAAGGATCGGATGGGTCTGATTGTAAATAGGAAAGAAGACACTTCAGTCTCTGGAGACGTCAAATCTACCGGCCAAGGCAGGCTAGCATATCCTCTTTAATGCGTATAAATAGATGTTGGGAAAATTATATTATGTGCCACACCGACGTTACATCAAGGTGTGTATTTGTGTGTGTGTGTGTGTGTGTGTGTGTGTGTGTTTGTGTGTGTGTGTGTGGGATCATGACTGAACTGTTTTAGCTATGCAGCACTTCAGCTCTTAAATGCCGAGGCTACTCGGACGTGCCACCCGTGTAGTCCAATCGAGTTTGGAAGCTGGATATTGAACCAAACACACACCAGAAGCAGCTGTGCGTCATGTCGGGAGAGGTGCGTTTAAAACAGCTGGAGGAGTTGGTGCTGGCCGGACCGGCTCGCGCGGGGGGTCAGTGTCTCAGCGTGGAGACGCTGCTCGATGTCCTCGTCTGTCTCTTCGACGAGTGCAACAACTCTCCCCTCAGACGAGAGAAAAACATCCTGGAATTTCTTGACTGGGGTAAAAAGAAATATATATATATATATATATATATATATATATATATATATATATATATATATATATATATATATATATATCTCTCATGTTGTTACAGAATGTTTTTTGTTTTGTTTACAGCTGTTACACAATAACTCAGTAGCTGAGCATGTAAATAACCTTTATTCCTGTAGAGTGATATCTGTTTTGTTACGCTTGCATGTTCGGTAACCTCAGGGAAATGTGTGTGACCCAGCTCAGACAACACAAACCACTTCAGAAAAGGGGGAAAAAATGACATGACATCATCAACTGGCTGGTTTGTGCATGAAAGTGGAATGTAAAAGGTTCTTCTCTTTAACCCAGCTGCCTGCTCCCAGTGTTTTGGCCCTAAACAAGGACAGAAAGCTGGATGGTGTTAAACATGTGTCCTTAGTGGACAGCGCTGAATTCAGGTGTCCAATGTCTCTGATCACGCAAGCTACCTATAGGACGCACATGACCACGTACTATTAGTAGTGTGAACGCAAAAGCATCCTGGACAGTAACGAAGGACCGCCTCATCGACTACGTCATTGCCCTAGCTGGAAAATGCGTACACGTAGCAAGACAGTTTGGAAACTGTAGAGTTCTCCACCGCTAGTCTAATGGATAAAGGTGACACTAACGAAATATCTTTCGACATCTCATCTCCCGTCCATTTATGCAATTTTTTTTTAGCACATCACGCAATTGAAACGTTTCGAACAGTTAAGATAGGATATGACTGATGTAATAAATGTGCACAACAAGCAGTGTGTTTCAGCTGTTCATTTAAGATTGGATCACTTGAGATGGATGTTGAGACCAGGTGTGAACAGGGCCTGACAGGTAGCACTGACGTCAACAGCCAATCACAAGCCACCATAGCACTTATTCTAAGATATATTACTGTTGATGTATGCCTTAGACGCTTTTAATGATGTCAGTTAATGGTGGATGCCTACAAATCAGATAAAGTATGTAAAGAGGAGCTGACTTGACTTTATAACTTGCTGTGTCAGTGGTATTTGACTTACCTTGACATACTGAGTGGGATGTCAGAACCTGAAGTTACATAATGTTCTACTTCTATGCATTCGAGCTACAAATTGGGTGGGGGGTGTTTTTTGTGGGAAGCATGGGTGCCTCAATGTTCACCTTTTTTTTTTTTAGCAACAACCTAGCCTGCTAACTCTGATGAGTGATGTATATTTTCCTCCTCAAAACAGTAAACTGTAGAATCAGTGTTATAGATTGAACAAGCTATTATGTCTGTATGTTGATTGATCTAAAGTAAATACTTGTATAAACAGTGCAACTCATTTAAAGGTAAACAAGTGTTACTTTGTTTACTGCTAATGCTGTGAGCAGCCATGTTGATTTGACATCACTTCCCGAATTCAGGGATGAGGAGACTGTCTTGAGTTTATGTTTTGCTTTTCCTAGTTGGAGGTTGGGGATTCTGAGTTATGAGTTTTAATCGAATGCAGCATTAGCCTGTTGTAGCTGTATGCAGATCCAGGTCAAGAGCTTCAGTTAATATTCGCATCAAACATAAAAATTTAAATAAAAGTCTGATCTCTGTGATTTTAACTGTGGCATGGTTGTTGGTACCAGATGGGTTGGTTTGAGTATTTCAGAAACCGCTGATGTCCTGGGAATTTCGCACACAACAGTCTCTAGAGTTTACACAGAATGGTGTGAAAATAAACAAAAAAACATTGAGTGAGCGCGAAACAGTTCAGTGGGTGGAAACGCCTTGTTTATAGGAGAGATCAGAGGAAAATGGCCAGATTGGTTTGATTGGTGCATTTTTGTCTGTATGAAATGAAAATTTAAAAAAGGCTACTAACAGAGGTTTAAGATTGTAAACAGAATGTACCGCAGGCTCTCTTCACTGTCTCACATTGTGAGGTTGTTGGATTTGTGTCCTCGTAAGTTAAAGTTAGTTGATCTAGTTAGTTGAGATGTTCTTCAATGGGTTTGACCAGTACCTACTTCCCAGGAAGTGGTGTTATTGACAAGAAAACTGAAATCTTTATCTATACATATATAGGAAGACATTTTAAATAGTAAGATTAGTTTGTAAAGCTGTCATATCTTTATGAACTACATCATTATGGAGGCCAGCTGGAAGGACATTGGTGTAAAAGCTACTCTTCAGCCTAAAGTTCAGGATAGAGTGTGTGCACGAGGGTTTGAATGTATTTGTGTGCCCTTTTCCTGTGGGAAGCTCGCCAGGGCAGAGGCAGGAAGCAGCCAGCAGCCACTGGACACACGGTGATGTCATACAGGGAAACGGCTGCACTTTGTGTTTGTCCTCTTTGTGTGCACGACTATTTAAAGAGCCTCCGGATAGATCCTTTGCTCGTGAGCTCATTAACTGACCTACACACACACACACACACACACACACACACACACACACACACACACATTTCCATTCACTCCAGAATGAATGTCCTTAGGCCATGGAGGTTTGGTGACTTCACCAGGGACTCTGTGTCCTGTGTCTTTACAACACCACATTTACAACATGTATTTAACATCCATAATATTTCAGTCAACCTGCTCAGGGGTTCAGGAACATAGAGAAGGAAGCCAGAGATTAGTTTTGGTTTCCCTAGTCAAGGAAAGCCTTAGTACTACATCTGCTCTTCCTCATCATGTGTTCCCAAAGGACATCAGTTTATTAGTCCTTTCTGTGGACAGTGGGTGCTGGTTCCAGTTTACCACCATCCTGCTTCACTCTTTTCCTGAAGCAAGCTCATAAGGCCAACTCAACTCCCCTGCTTCTGTCAAGAAGCTTGAAATGAGTAAAAAAAAAAGAAATCTAGAAATAGATAATATAAATAATCTTGTATTTGGTTCATTGCAGTTGTATAATGGGAAATACTAGATAAATGTGACTATATTCAAGATGTTTTCACTTGCTATAAGATATTTTTTGCTGTGGATTTGCCGTTTAATAAGTGTTTGTTTACTATAGTGCTGCTGCATTCTTGATTGTGATTGGCCAGAAGCGAGAATCGTATTAATATCGATTTGGTAAAGCTTTCTGTAAGTAGACAATTATTAAACCTTTATACAGTCCTTCCAGGATTTTGCGATCGCAGAAATGAACGCAAAATCAGGAAATTCTGCAATATTTTGAGGATCTTGTAGTTTCATGTGACATCATCACAGCACACATTCAGCCCGAGCCCTCTTCGATTCATGAGCGTCGAACATGAGTACAGCTAAAAGGTCTCATTTACCAACAGACATCACTGTGAAAGAGAAAACAATTTTGTGCAATTGCAAACTTGACAAATTCAAGTAGTTTCCTACAAAAAGAAAAAAAAAAACTCTGCGAGGTGCATCACAAATTTTGAAAAAAAACTGCAGCAAAATCAAAAATTTTTGGCCGCAACAATCACAAAAAAACCCTGTGAAATCCTGTACAGATCCTTCTATACTGTTTATATAAGGAGTCTCTGATGTCAGGGCTTTGTAAGAGTAAGACAGAGGAATTTAAGCTTTTCCGGTTTCTGTGTGCGTTTTTTTTTATTGACCAAGAAAGAGACAAAAAGAGCGGTTGGTGTGGGAACAACTGCTTATAGCTGCTGTAGCATAACAGGAACTAACTTGTCTTTTGGATGTTCCACAACATTAAATATCTGTGGTATAAGAGGAATTAAACACTTTCAGATGTGCTGTTATCGGAGCATAATCAACGTTAGGGTGTTAAGAGTAAGTCTGCTTCGCATCAGGCCACACCACACCACCCCATCGCTGATTATTTTTCTATAACAGCCTGCACCATCATGCTTTATTCCTTACATAATAATAGTGCAGTTAAGGACAGGGTCTGGGTTAAGTGGAATCTTGAAACGCTCATAGTGAAAAATTGGAGTCACATGTACACAAAGAAGAGACTACTATTCTGTGCTTAAGTGAAGAACTCTGTGGAATGCTGTAAACGGTCAGTAAACAGACGCCCAGGCTTAAACTACGCATGATGAATGATTCATTCCCAATTTGCTCCTTTCTATGCTAACCAAATCCAGCCTCTAGCTATCTCTTTTGGTCCTGATTCTAATTTCACTTCTGAAAGGGTGAATTCATGCAGGCTGGATCCATCACGACCCTGTCCACTGAAAATAAATGAATGGACGAATGGTGTAGCTTTTTAATGTTGGATCTACATCCAGATTCCAATATTGCTTACGTGCTTGTTTTGACTGAATCCCTTTTGAAGGGATTGAGTTGAAGCACAATGAGCTAGGGCTTGGTGATGTAACAACATCATAGCACAATTCTCTGAGGCGTTTCTACAATAAATAAGTACTATATCATGATATAAACATTTGCTCACAAACCTTTTTGAGGAATGCAATGCATTTAAAGAAAGCTTGTTTAAAATATAATATAATAATTTAATGTCAACAAAAATACATAAAAATACTTATATATATTAAACAATTTACATTTAGCATTTTTTCATTTTACATTTTTTACACTAGCTGCTTTCTGTCAGTTTGCAATTAAATGTCTTAAAATTTTTTTTTAAAAATCATTAAAAAAAAATTCTGAAAAGATATCACAATATCCATGAAATCTCCAAAATCATAGTGTGAATTTTTTATATCATATATATATATATATATATATATATATATATATATATATATATATATATATATATATAACATACAGTCAAGGGTAAAAGTTTCCCAATGGCTTCACCCCATGACTTTTAAATAGTCATATGACTATTTAAAAGTCATGGGGTGAAGCTATTGGGAAACTTTTACCCTTGACTGTATGTTTACGAATGCAAGTTTACAGATATAACATAGTCTTTTCTGTTTAGCATTTTTTTAAGACAGTCACATGGTTAAATCTGTTTTATACCACAGCGAGGTTGAATCTTAATTTTCTCATCTCGACATGACATGTTTTCTCGTGATGACGACTTTGTTTGATGACTACTGTGTACTCGACATAACGTTGTTTTTATTGTTCTGGAGGCAGCAAAAGCTGAGCGGAATGCTGCAGCATTATGGAGGAACAAATAAGTTTGTTACTTTGATCAGGCACTCCCTCAAGCTGAAATAGCTCTGTGTCTGTCAGTGACCGACAACTTCCACATTAGAGTCCGGCACTTGAGAAGGGGACATCCATCTCTCTTAATGCGGAGATAAAATCTCTACAGTGGGCATTTATTACTTTTATGTTGGTGATGGCATAGATGCCAACGTGCATGCAACACCAGTCCCATTCACAAGGCGCGAGATTTTCTCAGGATAAAATGAGGTAGTTAGAAAACAACTTCTGTTATGTCGAGATCAGGAGAAAACAATTATCTTGTTATGTTGAGATCATAAGAAAATTAAGTCGAAATCACGAGAAAACAAGAAGGTAAAAAAATGATATTACATGGCTGCTTAGGGCCTCCGTAGTTAAGAGACCTTTGTTTAACATTTGGAAGGAGTCTCAATTAAGTAAAATGGGCGCATGTAAACATACCTAGAGACTTAACTTTACATGCTGGACATAACTTTACCAGACACAATCAGTTTCCTCCAGAGGACTTGGCACCCAAGGCCCGGTGGTAATAGTATAGTTTAAAGTGGATTTGCTCTTTCAAGTGCCTTTACAGACATATTTATCTACAGTGTGCAAAGTGCATGTGTGTTGTAAATACTGAAAGTATTTCTGACAAACACGGGCTGGTTTGGGGTTTGGGTGGTGCGTTTGAACCTTCAGGCATAGCTGTAGGTGAAGCATCACTGCATCCAGTTCAGGCATGAGCGGCTCTGGATGGGGGGTGGGGGAGAAGAAATCGCTGACTCAGAGCTCCAGTTTGCAGAATAAGGACATGCACGGTACACACAGCTGCTGGATTCGCTTCCCTCTCTCTATTGCTGAGTTTTACATAGATATAACTATATACATATGAATCATATATAGACAGATTTGCCTACATGTTCATCAATATATATTTAGATTTTTCTCTCTCTCTTTTCATATTCATATGGGTGTATATGCTTGGTTTAGTCTGTTTGTCTTTGTGACTGTCTCAGGTCTACATTAGTGAGCAGTCTTGACAGTACTGAAGAGCAGGTGCTGTTCGATGTCCTCTAATTCTGCTGACTTGCTGTATCGTGCAGGAAAGGATCAGCTTGCTGTGCTGTCATTTGATTGATCTGAATACTGTGTGTGAGTGTGTGTGTGTGTGTGTGTGTGTGTGCGTGTTTGCAGTTCTCTTAGTGCTATGCCCTTCTTTTTAGTGCATTGCTGCAATACAGGGTCAGCCGGTCTATTTTGGGGGATGCTGTACCGCTTGCAGAACGATGCTTGGCTGCATCCTAAATAATTCCCTCTTGCTGAAGGCAGACACAATTTATCATCTAGTATGAGGTGATCGTTTTATTTTCAGCCTGTTGGATTATTACATGTCTCAGTTGTCACTGAGATAGCTGTAGATCAGTAGATAGCAGTAGAGCTCGGTATTATCATTATGTCTATGATAAAGATGGCGGTCATAGAGCATGCAGCATAAAGGGAGGCTTATCTGATAGGGTTGGTAAATACTTCAGCACTGAAGCATATTCATGTTGCCAAGCAAAGAGGGGATGAACGTGTGAGTGTGGCGTGCTATTTCCCGAAGTCATAACTGCGTGTAGGATTTGTTGTCATCAGTGTGTGAACCAACCTTTAGGTGACCCCGATTATTCCATATTATCAATTAAGACATGACTTTTTCTATGGAGAAAAAAAATCCAAACTGTGTCCTATCTGCTGGACTTTCATGTGATATGTATGACTTAGAACCAGAGCTGCAACAACTAATCGATAAAATCCATAATAATCGATTATGAAAATCGTTGTCTTGACGTTACTTCTGTTCCCAAAACACGCGTTGGAGAGTACAAAGCTGTGTCCCAAAATAACGTACTATACATTTGCATTATGCATTATGTACTCTACTGTCTAGCATAGGAATTTTAGAAAGGTAATATAATCTCAAATGGAACACTAGCAGTTTTTCACTAACCGGAAGTATAAGCCGTTTCCCAGTCGATGGCGCATAATGTCAAACACATGTAATGCGACACCGCTAGCTTTAGCAGAATCTCTAGAATGAACGACAATAACTTTCTTCAGTTTACTGTTTTATGTCAACGTTACCTTTTATACCCAACATGACCTCACTCACCATCAGACGGAGGTGTAATCATCAAGTGACCACGGAAAAAAAGCGTGTGACCCAAGTTCTCTAAGGCAGGGGATCATTTTATATTAAATACATTGAAGAACATTGTAATCTGCAAACTTTATAAAGCCGAGTTTGTGTAGCACGGACACACGACACTGATGCACAAGCACAAACTTCCACTATGTGCAAGGGGTTTGGGAAACTGGTGCGAGTGGTGTGTCGGAAATGTAACGCCCCTTAGCATAATCGCGAGCTTCAGCTTCCAAGGCTTCTAAAGCAATTATAAGCACAGTTAATAATATCGAGGGATTTACCGTATCAGTTCGAGACCGAATCAGATTCTGAAAATGTGCATGATCGAGCAGATCAATCGGAAGCAACTTTGCAAACACGACTTGAGCAAAAACGTTTCATAGTGGTAAGTTTTTATTCTGTAACTCTCTTACCTTTCAGATACGATGTTATAATGGTTTAAGTTGTCTTCTTCACTGTAACAACTTTATGTCCTGAAGTGACAACATAAAATACAGTTTAAAACAAATTTAATTAATTAAAAGTTAAACAAATTAATGCGGCTTTATGCTGATCTTTCAAATTCTGACGTAGACGTTTGCAGAAGTAATATCTGAACTTCAATCGAGGTGTTTTAGGCAGGTCTAGAGCAGTATTCTCTGTTAGATAGAATAAATCCCTAGAGACTATCAGAACTTTTACATGGACAACAATAATCCGATATTAACCTGATTAAGACAATACTCTGATTAAGAAACTAGCATATAAACAGCAATTTTTAATTACCTTAATCCGACTAAAGTCATACTCGACGTAAACACAAATCGAACTAAGACATGTGGAATACTCCAGTTTTAGTCGCATTATCGACGTGCATTACAGACATGTACACACCTTAATCACACTATTAACATCGTGTGGGATTTTTCACCGCATTTTGCGACAGGACACGTACACACACGGCAGTGCTCAACCATCTGACGGCAAACAAGGGAGCACGGCTGCATCCCAAACCATGTACTTGCCTACTATAGGTCTGTAGTGGGTAAAAATACATGTATCTTGGCTACTATACAGACGGTAAGTACGCGGTTTGGGATGCAGCCCATGACTTCAAGCAGTCGTCTATTTGCACGTATAGCATGACAAATAATTAAATGCACTTGAAGCGTTCGTAAATGTTTTTAATAAAAACACCCAAAACTGTATACGGTACCATAACGAAGATGAACTTTATGCCGATACGTGAAATTCTGTAGGGAACATCGGACGGTGCTGCGTGGTGACGTATGACGTGTGCTGTTAATCGATCTATGTTTTATAACATGTAAAACGGGTACATGAAAGGAGTATTCTAAAAGCGACTCATGTAAACACCTGAATCACAATATTGTCTTACTCAGAGTAAGGTCAATATTTAGATTACTGCTGTCCATGTAAACATAGTCAATGAGCTTTGTAACTTTGCAGATCTTATACGTGCACTAACAGATACATTACACACTAAAGGAAAGGGACAACATTAAAAAGCGTCATATGACCCCTTTAACACAAAAAAGGCTTAGCACCACCCTCATTAATGCATCCTCAGTATCTGTCTCACTCGTAAGGCTGAGTGCACGCTACACAACTCTCAAAATCTCTGAATCGCTGACCCTTTCATTCTACATCATTTTAATTGCTTGTGATTAATTGTTTGGTGTTTTAAGGGAGTGCACTACATGATCGCTTGCAGGCGAGGCTCACACACTACACAATCATTCACTGTGCCGAAGCGTGCCCGGACCCCAAATCCCACTTTCCCAGAAAAATAAAACTGCGAGCTGTCTATCCTGTGACTGTCTCCATTTTACACAAAAACAAGAAAAAAGAGACATAAAAGAAAATGTAGAAGGAATATTGGTTGGGGAGACACAGACAGTGAGGGTTGTCTGTTCTGCAAAGAGAACCGGAAGTATTTATTTTTACTGCACAACCAGGAATCATGTGGTGTTTGTTTGAATTTTTTACTGCTTCTAACAGCCATCTAGGTCTGACATGCTGAATGATTTCTTATAGAAGCATTATTATTGTTATCACATTTTGTCCTCACCTTTCCACACAAACAGATGGATGTTAAACTGGAATCAGGGATCTGCTGCACATGAGCTCAGAGGAATTTGATTTCCTCTCAGACTCTCATTGTTCTTCTCTTATCACACTTTGCACTTGCACCTAATTGCAGAGGCGCTCACACTAGGTGAATCATCGCTGAGAAAATCAAACATCATTGAAAATGTTCAAGCCTCAGGCATCGCTCGTAAGCTGAGAAAATCGCATCGCTGAATTGTTTGCACTACATGAGCAGTTGCAGTGGAAGTGCACAGTGACGGGATTAGTCACCGAGCCCCATGATAAGTCAGCGAGTGGGAAATTGGAGCTAAAATCATGTAGTGTGCAGTAAGCTGAACACATGCTGTGCAGCATTTTTAATCCGGTGTAAATATGAAAATGATGCAGTAGTGCACAACAAACTTTCTAATGATTTCTTCATGTCTGTACAAACTGAGATCCTTCTCGTCACATTTTATAGAGCAGTTTGTTTTGAACAGCAAAATAAGGGTTCAAATAGCAATTTTTACGCTGGCCCATACATGCAAAACTGATTAATAAGCAAAAAACTTGGTAGAAAATAAGAAAACACAACAGCAAATTCAGCAACACATGAACTCGAAATGAAAAGTGTAGATCTTTATTGCTCGCTGCTGATTGGACATACCATATGACTATCACAAGGAAAATAAATTGCACTTTTTCAGTCTAGTTGACAACATATCTAAATGAACATCATACGAATACCCTTGATCAAAATAGGCATGCATAAAAACTTAGGTAGATTTATTTTGTCTCATAAATATGAGTGGAAATCTTCCTACTGTAAACATCCTCCACCTCTCTGTTTTCTGTGATCTCTCAGAGTGCTGGACGCTGTTCCCAATCAGCAACGAGCATGTGATGTGAAGCAAGGACCTACCCTCTCCGTTTTCATTTGATGTTCTGAATTTGTTGCATTTTCACACTTGTTGGGGCATTTTCTGATTTGTTAATGTGTTTTGCGTTTGCTGGCCACCGTAAACTTATCACTTGCATAAAAACTTACTATGAAGATCACTGTGGTTCATCAGCTGTCTTTTGTGAAAGTGAAGTGCATGGTGCATGTGTGTATGGCTTGTTAACTGTTCTAATATTGAACAGTGTTATGTTGTCCGATACCAGCAAGAAATAGTGGATCAGACCTCAGAGAAAACATATCAGAGATCGGATCCTGTAACAAATTGCAAAGATTGGAATTGGGTTTGGAAAAGTTTACATCAAAAGAGATTAGATTTTTTTTTTTTGAATGATCAGAGATTTGAATTATCATATTTTTTAAAAATGTGCCTGACTGACTATCTTAGATTTGCTTCATACTTTGATGCCACTATTCCCAGTAAATACTGTGCAAAATGTCAGACTTGTCTCTATATTTGAGATATAGAGGCTTTAATAAGAGTGTCGTCTGATCATATGCTTCAATAGAAGAGATTAGACATGAGGAAAATCTGACCTTTTGTACACAGCAGTTAACATGGTCAAGATCACACATTTGCTTACATTTAAATAAGGACTTAGAAATAGTGCAAAATCTTGAATATGAAATATTCAAGATATTGAACATTTACTGTCTTTGTTTTAAATATTTAAAAATTCTGAAACCTTCTGTTTATGTCCAATTTTAAATGAAAAAAAAGTGGTCTCAGACTTTTGGACCCCACTGTGTGTCTAGATTTTTTTTTTCATGCTTTAGCCGTCTAAAACACATTATCGCTTTCAAATGTTCGTAGCTATTACTATAGCTGGTATAGTTTTTTTTTTCCAACTAGTTGTACGTCTGAAATCTCTGATTTGTGAGGTGTTACAAATGAAAGAAATCATGTATCACAAGTTCTCAAAATGTACCTTAAATGGTAAGGCAATTCCTTTTGTAGTAGAACATGGCTTATTCAATAATGTAAGGATTGATTGATTGAAACAAACAGTATTGGCTGATATTGAAGGTTTCAATAACGATATATATATTTGTGAGAAAAAGTGGTATTGTGCCACATTTACTGTTCACCTTGATCAGATTTAGTTCAAGATGGCTGCAGGCTAACTGGCCTCCTGCAGGCTGCAGGCTAACCAGCGAAGGGCAGGTTTGGCTCCTGTCATATTAGTGATATGAAGGTCATAGACAGCTTCCATCTCATTATGAGTGCTGAGTGAGTCTCTGACCTGCTGGAGGAAGATGGAGGGGGGTGGAATTTTAATAGTAGTAGGGGATTAAAGCATCCACCAGCCTGTGTGTCATTCATGCAGTGTGACAAAACTGGCAAATTTAACTGAGCTGTGGTGTTAACAGTTTGGTCCTGTAACAGTATCATGCTTTGTTATGCAGAACAAATCAAGCTGTGTGTGTGTATACACTCTCTCCTCCTGTGCTGGAAGTACATGATTCGCTCTCTTTCCTATCCTCTACTGCTTATCTGTTCACAAGGCCAGATGTTTTGCAATATCTCTTTTGTGAGCTGATCCTCTCTCTACACTCGTCGGGACATGTTTTGCCATGATGCATATTTTCAGGATAGCTGTGGGTTTATGACCCAGCCATGACACCTTTCTTCTGCAGGTTATAATTAGTGCTTTGTTTCCCAGCCTGTGGGATCAGCTGTGGCCTAGAAAGTGTCTGTTCTGGAACACTGCAGAGAAAACATGCTGTTTACATGCTGTTTGTGTATATTTATTACTTATCTTTTTATTTTATTCATATGCCTTTCAGAAGTTAATTTTTTTCACAGACTTTGTGATGTGGAGGGAAAATACACAATACATACATACATTACATATATATGTATATATGTATGTATATATATATATATATATATATATATATATATATATATATATATATATATATAAAACACAAGCAGCCCTTATTGCCACAGATCTTACTGTGATTCTTCCTAAAGCTTTATTTTAAGGTATACGATACGTAAATGAATAAACTTCTTCTTGGGAACACACGGTGACAATTGCCATGAAAAACTCCCGAAGAGAGCACAAGGAAGAAACCAGACTCCAAAGGGAAGCCGTCGTCTTCTGCATGATGGCAGAGAATGGGATTTTCATTTTAGTGGATGATGCTAATGCTTGAATATCAAGGGAGAATAAAACACTATTGTCCTGATATGTTGGACAGCTGATGTATCAATCTGTGTAGTATTTTCCTCTTAGCCAAAGCGTGAAGTTGACCTATGGTCACTTTTTGCCGGAGAACATGGTCAAATTTTGGAGCATCCCAGTATTAAAATTTTTTGGAATCCATTTTCGTTTCTCTTCATTCTCATTATCTGGTTAATAAGTATGCCAGTTTTTCTATATGCTTTCCTGCTGTTTGTTTTCCTTTGAAAACATCATGACCAGCTAGACCAGGATTCAATGTTTTGTACGGGCTCTCTAAAGGGAGATTCCCAGCCTTTATTAATGAAGTAGAAATGTTGATCTAACATCTGGATTTGTTTAGTGGCATAGTGATAGGTTTGTTGGTGCATAGAAGAAGAGATACATACAAATAGATGATACGTGGACTTCCTGTTTCATTGAAACTACTGTATTTCTCTGTATGTCATATGTTTTCAATTTATAAAATTATAAAATAAATCAGAATCTGTTTATTTGTACAATGGAATTTGAAGCAGTGACTTTTCACGCACTTTGCCCCCTTGAGCTGGACCGATTGTGAATGCGGGATCAGTTCAGGACGTGGTCTGAGTACGGTTCGTTTCAAGTCTGCTTTGTGGGTCATACACTGTGAAGAGCTTCAGTCCAAAAAGGAACAAGTGTGAATTGGAAATAGACCGAGGCCTTATAAGAGCTGAACCAGGAAGTGAGCTGAGAGCGCTTTCAAGGCCAGAGACAGTATGAATGCAAAGAAAGCTGTTTTCTTTCTATCGGCCCACTTTCTGGTCCCCTTTAAGTGGATTGAGTTTGGTTCTTTTAAAGAGGGACATATGTGAAAACACCCTTAGTAAACCAGCACAAAAAGTCTGAACAGACTAAAGGTACTTTCACACATACAGTGACTCGCAGCGACAGAGTGACCGGAGACAATTCATTTTTAACAAGAGCTAGCAACTTCCGGCGACATGAGCGACAGCGACCGTTGGTGACTAGATGTGACCGTGTCCAGCGACATGACAGAGTTGAGAAAAGTTGAACTTTATGCAAATTTGGAGCAGCGAATACCAATGGGAGTGAAGACAGTAGAGCGCACATGATGCGTGAGCTGCCATGCTCCCTGCAAGTCTGAATTATTTTGTGGACAGTCTGGTGCTTGCACTTTTGCTGCTTCTCCTTCATCTCGTAGGATATGGTGAATATATACACTGGTGAATTTTATATACAAACTCTCTCCCTCCAGAGTGTTTCATTTTAGTGGCAAGAAAACTGATGTGTTTTCAAAAGTGGAATGCTAGTTGTGCCACTACTGATAAATGTTACCATGGCAACCTACTGGTAGGAACACCTACTGGTGACTTCATAGTACAGCGACTGGTGACTTGCAGCAATAAAAAAAAATCGCTTTAATGTGCGTTCTCACTAGCAAGTGCCAAAGTGACAGGAGACCATTCATTATTTATGTACATATGTGACACGCAAAGCTGTGATTCCAGTGAGAGCGAAAAGCTACTTGTCTCTTGACTCAAAAAATGGAAGTAAAACTTCCATGTTTTCATCTTATCCTGTTTTATATATATGTGTGTGTGACCTCTTGTTAAAGGTGTCTAGAGACGTTACAAAGAAAAATAAAGCTTGGAAGGAAGTAGCGGAGATTGTTGGTGTCTTTGGAGAGTGTTTGTAATACAAGTGCATGAAGTTTCCGCTGCTAATCAGCAAATAGGTTATATGAAGCCTGGCACGAAAAACAAACAACCAAATTTTCACACGATTAGCGTGTTATTTAATTTGTGTTTCACTAGTAATCAATCGATCAATCAATCAACGTTGCTAGTAGCTAGCACACACTGCTAATCTGCTAACAATGCTAATACTTAACCATATACTTATATTTCTAGACAAAGCAACAAAACAAGCAAGTGCAGACTGACATAATAAAACTGAAGTGTTGAACACAACGAGTGTAAGTCAACAGTAAGTAAAAGAGAGTTTGTCATTATTGGTGAGTTTGTTACACATAATTACACTGCACATAAAAAACAGTCTGCATAATCTTTATTTGTGTCATTTCCTTGTGAAGGTGGCAGCCAATCATTATTTTCAACGAAATACGCCTTTTCACTCTGAAATAAATCCCAC
The DNA here is from genome assembly GCF_023375685.1 of Ictalurus furcatus. Taxonomy (NCBI): domain Eukaryota; kingdom Metazoa; phylum Chordata; class Actinopteri; order Siluriformes; family Ictaluridae; genus Ictalurus; species Ictalurus furcatus. The sequence goes on from NC_071279.1 coordinate 13,561,106, forward strand.
TGTTGCATTTCGATTTCTGTTAAAGGATGTCTATAGCAGTGGGGATTTACCACAAGCTCTGTGTTAAAACACTTCATCTGAGGCTCTGAGACTCCTGGATCATACATCCCTGGTCTTTGGTATGGACTGTGTTTGTGTTAACACTGTCTAGACCTTCTCTGTATGGCTGTGTCTTTTTGAGACCGTCCTGTCCTTGTGTGTATGCTACTCCTTTTGTTCTTTAGAAGACTGCGGAACTTTTTTAAAGCAGAAGAACATTGCTTTTGAAGTTCAATGTAGCTGTAAACCCAATTTAACGCCCCACTGCATGTGTATTCAGTATGAAAGTGATTCTCGCGCACATTTCACTACGTTTGGATAGTGTGAATGATTTACAGCTTTCCCCTGTCCCTGATGCGTGTGTGTGTATGTGTGTCACTCCCCACAAACTGCATGAATTACAGGCCTTCTACTCTGTATTTGATTTTGGCCAGCTGTTCTCTTTTAATATCACCATCCGCCTTCAGATCACATTCTGCCCATGAATGAAAGCCCACAGCTACAATTTCCATCTGTAATTTATCGATGCAGTGCCACAGTGTATTCGAGACAATGTTAACCACTAGGGAGAGTCTATCACCCTTGTCGCTGCTCTCAAGCCATGTATGCTATTTACATTTACATTTTGCCAATTTGGGGAAAAAATCTAGGTATCAGTATTCGGATTTAAGTGGGCATGGCCTTGCTTCCGGGCGCACAGTGGCTTAGTGGTTAGCTGCCCTGTGTGTGCAGAGTTTGCGTGCTCTCCCCGTGCTTCAGGGGTTTCCTCCGGGTACTCCGGTTTCCTCCCCCAGGCCAAAGACATGCATGGTAGGCTGATTGACATGTCCAAAGTGTCTGTAGTGTATGAATGGGTGAGTGAACGTGTGTGTGAGTGTGCCCTGCGATGGATTGGCACCCCATCCAGGGTGTACCCCGCCTTGTTCCCCATGCTCCCTGGGATAGGCTCCAGACCCCCCACGACCCAGTAGGATAAGCAGTATAGAAAATGGATGGATGGATGGATGGCCTTGCTTCCTTCCTTCTGTCCTTCCCTCCATCCTGTTTCTGTTCCAGATGTAAAAGTGCCAGCACTGTGTGAATTCTGGTTCTCACAGGGCCAAATTGTGATGGTTAAATGACCGGGTCAGAGTATCTCCAAAATGGAAGGTCTTGTGGGGTGTTCCCGGTATGCAGTGGTTAGTACCTACCAAAAGTGGTCCAAGGAAGGACAACTGGTTCATGGGCGCCCAAGTGGGGAGTGAAGGCTAGACCATCTGATCCGATCCCAGAGAAGTGCTACTGTATGTAACATATGTGTGTGTGTGTGTGTGTATATATATATATATATATATATATATATATATATATATACATATACATATATACGTATATTTATCTATCTATCTATCTATCTATCTATCTATCTATATATATATATATATATATATATATATATATATATATATATATATATATATATATACACATACACTATGTTACTCAATCACGTGAAATGTTGTCTTAATATTATCATGGAGTCATTGGGATGTTTTTGCACTGCTAAATGCCTCTACACTTTGGAAGGTGGCAGGGGAAGCCGTTTCCCAGGTCCTTCATTCTCCTCGAGGAGGCATTTTTGTGCTTTTACCTCACCGCAGCCATAAATAATTTCTCTTATGGCTTCCAGATGTCCCATTGCCAGATCTGCAGCACAACACACACAGAGCACATACACACAAATATATACTTATATACCACTACTTATATACGTAGACTTCTCTACATCCTTTGCTGCACACCCCTCAATCTTGAACTGAGAGAAAAGCAAGTTTATATCAGCGCTCACTGTTTCTCATGAGCCTACAAACCCCTCACACTCTCTCAGCCAGCCATGAACATGTTTTTACAGTCTCACACTGCAACAAGTTCTCTCAGTGCAACAAGTCACTTTTGTACAGAATACAGGTGGGACTGAATGATCAGTCCAGTATCACAGTATTCTGTGTATCAGGGCACCTAAATGCATATACTGGGTTTCTTACGACTGCAAATTTTCAGAATAGATGACATAATTGATCTACAACAGTGGCAGTGTAAATGTAGGTTTATTTGGGCTGGGAAACTTGATCAAGAAAGAACATGATCAAGGTTGCTCTTTGCCTTAAGTAATTTATTTATGTTTTCCATGATTTACACCTATGTTTTAGTGACATTTCATGTACTGTTCTATAATTTACAGTGCTGTTGAACTCTCTATTCTGATTGGTCAGAAGGTGTTGATTTTCTTCAAAAGTAGTTCACCTGAAAGGAGAGTCCCAGGTTTATATTAATGAACTCATAATATATCCTAATATATCCATAATAAATCCTCATAATAAACAAATTAAAAAAATGAAAGTCTTCTGTACTGTGGACTTTGGCGCTTTGTGAGAAGCTCAATTTCTTTGTCTTATAAACTTCAAGAGAGAAATATACATAAATGCTAAACTGTGTATCAGGACGGTCTGTGATGTGGATCGTGACACTGATATATGTATCTGAGTGTGTTTATTCTGTTGAGAGGTGGATACAGTAGTCCATGATAATTGCAGTCGGGATGGGGCAGTACTCCAGTATAATGACATACGGTGCCACTCTTATGTAAATAATAAAAAAACAAATTATTTCTGGATAAGTTGTGTCTCTTGACATATGACATAAGAATTGTTTCAAAAGAATATCATATCATTTATATATATATATATATATATATATATATATATATATATATATATCAAAGTCAAGAAAGAATCTGTGGTACTAAAGTGATCATATTTCTGTTTAGGATGTCTCATTTTTTATGAAAAAAACAAAAAACACTTTAAATGACTAGCTGTGAATTCGGAAAAATTGTGCTGTGGCCACAAACTGGAACAAATTACATAGCATGTCATTATTAAAAGCCTAAGTAGTGTTGATGTAGCCACTGTTCAAGTGCTTCCATGTGAGCTGAGTCAGCGTGGAAGTGTAGAGAGGCCTAGCTTGACCTTTTTGAAGCAAAAAAAAAGTTCTCCAACACCTATCACCCATGTGAATAACTAATTGTTCCTTTAAATTTAAAATCTGGTTGGGCCACCTTTAGCAGAAATAACTGCAACCAAATGCTTCTGATAACTGGAGATCAGACTTCCACTTACTTCTAGGACTAGGACTTACTCCTATGCTTGGGATCGTTGTCTTGCTGCATAATCCAGTTGCACTTGAGTTTCAGCTTATGGACTGAAGACCAGACATTCTACTTTAGGATTTTCTGGTAGAGAGCAGAATTCATGTTTCCCTCAATTATTGCAAGTTGCCCAGGCCCTGAAGCAGCAAAGCATCCCCACACCATCACACTTCCACCACCATGCTTGACCGTAGGTATGATGATCTTTTTATGGAATTCTGTGTTTGGTTTACACCAGATGTAACCCCTGTCTTCCAAAAAGTTCCACTTTCGACTGATCAATCTACAGAACATTTTCCAAAAAGGTTTGAGGATCATCAAGGCGTGTTTTGGCAAAATTCAGATGAGACTTAATATTCTTCTGGGTTAGCAGTGGTTTTCACCTCACCACTCTTCCATGGATGTCATTTTTGCCCAGTGTCTTTGTGATAGTGGAGTCATGAACACTGACCTTTATTGATGCAAGAGAGACCGTAGGGCCTTTCTTGTTGTCCTTGGCTCTTTTGTGTCTTCCTGGATGAGTAGTTGCTGTGCTTATGGAGGAATTTTGGAAGGTCGTCCACCTCTGGGAAGGTTCACTACTGTGCCGAGTTTTTCCATTTGGAGATAATGGCTCTCACAGTGGTTCTTCGGAGTCCCAGAACCTTTGAAATAGCTTTGTAAGGGTAAGACCTTTTAACCAACTTCATGCTGTTGAAAAAGTTCTAGTTAAGTGTTGATTTCATTGAACAGGGTTTGCAGTAATCAGGCCTGGTTGTGTCTAGTCCAGATAAACCCCATTATGAATGCAGTTTTATAAGCCACTTTTCCACTGCACGGTATGACTCGACTCGACTCGGCTTGCTTTACTTTTGTGAGCTTGCTTTTCCACTGCAGTTTAGTGCCGCCACAACGTAGGTGCCATTTTCCACTCGCCTTCACGCAGGAATAATGTTGTATTCCAAATGCCTTTCCTGTTCACTGAACATGGACCCTATTAAGGATGTAAAATAACGGCAGTCTAGACCCTATGTAGTGCTCGAAATGACTAAGTTAGATTCATCTGTGACAGGAGTGACTTCGATAAACGCCTGTTTGGAAATTGGTAACATGCGTAAAATTCTGGTAAAGCGTGGTAAAAATCTAAGACAGAATCCTTTGTTGTAATTTTATCTGTAATGAGATAAATAATACATTATTTTCAATTAATAGAATATTACCATACACAAAGTATACATTAAATGGCACAAATTTATTCAGGCAAAATACAGAACCACTCGTTAAGGAGAATTCCCTACTCCCTCAGTGAGTGGCTCGCATTTAGTGTCGGCTCGGCCCACTTGGAACCTCGACCGGGGTGGTAATAATAAAAGTACCAGGTGCTATCCACATTGGAAAGCCCCCAAAAAGCGACCAGAGTCGAGTCGAGCCGTACCATGCAGTGGAAAAGTTCCAATAGATTTAGCAAATTAGTATTAAAAAAATAAATTAAAAAAATAGAATTAGTAACTATGGGGGCAAATACATTTTCACACAGGCCCAGCTGGTAATTGATAACTTTTTTGCTTCAATAAATTACATAATAACATTATCATTTAAAAAGTGTATTTTGTGTTTATTCAGGTAGCCTTTGTTTAATCTTAGATTTTGTCTGAAACAATTTAATATGAGATATACACAAAAACAGAAGAAATCAGGGTGGGGCAAATACCTTTTCACAATACTGTATATATATATATTCAGGATTATTTTAAACAGAAGTAGTAACGAGAGGTGTAGGTGGTGTGATCGTGTTCATGATGCGGATAAAGGCGACCCACTTCTTTATCAGAGTGCTGGCCTGAAATCCTGCGTCTGCCCTTTTCAGATTCCAGTTTCTGCTGCTCCTCAGAGAGTTGAGCTCCTTCATCCTAGATGTACTGTAACACTGGAGACAAGTCAGTTATAACGTTCAACAGCAATAATAATTGTTGTGTCTGTTGTACCAGTGTGACAGCCAATTTGGAGAGCAATGTGTTTAAATGCAGTGTCACTTTTGGACGTTGTGCTGCTCAGATACTCAAAGGATTGATTTTTGTATCATCCTCACGGTGTATAGGACAAGGAAAACCTGCTATACTCACTGTACTGTGCCTCAGATTCCTGTTCTTGGCTGACAGGACTGGAACATGATGATCTTTTGCTTGTGTGGCACATCTGCCTCAAGGTTTGACATGTTGTGTGTTCTGAGATGCTTTTCTGCTCACCATGATTGTAAAGGGTTGTTCTTAAAGTGACGATATTCTTCCTGTCAGATTGAACCAGTCTGGCCATTCTTCTCTGACTTCTCTGATCAGCTAGGTGTTTCCAATCACAGAACTGTCACTTAGTGGAGTGTGTGTGTAAACTCTAGAGAATGTTGCGTGAAAATCTAAGGAGTTTCTGAAATTCTTAAATGAACCCATCTGACACCATCAACCATGCCATAGTCATGGGACAAGGGACTTTTTTCCCCCATTCTGATGCTTGAACATTAACGGCAGTTCTGATGCAGAATTTATGAAGTCCTTGTTATCCTGTGGATCAGGTTGTTTTAATCCCAGCTCCTCATATGTGATTAGGTATATCTTATACATGTAATCAGTGCCTTTGGAAATTTACCTCCCATTATTTGCAGTGTTAGCATTTATTACTGAGGTATTTCTACCCTTTGAATTGATGCTTATCTGATCATATCTTGTCTCTCTATAGCCAAACCCTTCACCTCCAAAGTGAAGCAGATGCGCCTGCACAAGGAGGACTTTGAGATCCTGAAGGTGATTGGTCGAGGAGCGTTTGGAGAGGTACGCATGTAGCTCGTGTAATGAGTTATATCATTTTGCCCCATAAAGCCCGCCATATCATTTTAGCGGAAGGAGTTGTCCGTATAAAACCATTTTGAATTGCCTCAGAGGATGGTTTAATATGCCGCGAAAAAAAAAGCAAAAAGTGCGGTAGGATAATCATAAATCTAATTACATAAAAGTGTATCTGTCTTCACATTTTCTTTTTGTTTAAGTTGGTGAGGAGAGAGGATAGGCAACAGTCTGCTCCTCCATATAAATTTCTTCAATGTATTTCAATATAATTTTTTTTTAATTCTCAGCAATAGCCAGTGGGATCATGATTCAGAAATATGGAGCATGTTTACACTGTAATATCAGCTTCTAGAGTCCAAAAAACCTATTTGGTCAAGAACTTAAAGGGTGCAGATTTTGTTATCATAGATTCCTTGTAAGCATGCAAGAATGTTTATTATACTCAGAAGATGGGTAAAGGGCTCTCTTCGATACTTCTGTAGAATAACTGGTAATGTCACTAAACATGATGCGTTCACTGTGGAATGTGTGGTAGACAGGTATGCCAAGAAAGCCAACGCTTTTTTGCCAAGACCTGGTTGTTGAGCATTGGCCCTGTGAACTAGAGGGCTCTGGAGAGAGGCCCAGCATTAAAGCCCACATGGCTGGTTGTTTTTATTGGGGTTTTATTTCACAGTATCTCTGCTTTGTCTCTCAGCCTGTGCCAGAATAGCCTGTATTGCTTTAACACATGGAAAACATTCTTAAGCCAGAGTCAAAAATGACTCTGCCAAAATGATTTGGCAACCTGTCGCAAATTAACAAGGCAATTTATTCATTTGTGCTAAGGCGCATTCTGAATCTCGCCCTTCCTGTCAGACACAGCTGGAACCAGCAGCATATGAAAATAAATACAGCACTTGTTTTATATTATGAAGCCTTTTCCAAGGAAGTGAAGCTGAGGGGAATTGGACAGGGAAACGGTTTGGGACAAGTTATCTTCATGCTCCAGGGGGATTCAGTGGGATTGGGATATTTGAGTGACCCTATGTTTGGAACAGGATTCTATTTTCAGCAGGTGTTGTACATTATATTACTGCTTATTTACTAGCAAGCCATCCAAAGCCATCTAATTGTAATACCTACCAAGACTAACAGGACTCCTGGAGTGAACTACAGGTGAAATAGAGATTAAACATGGAGTCATTTACAAAGACAAAATGTTCATAAGTTGCTCAGTGTGGCCATGCAAATCCTGAACTGACACACACCAGTGGTCGTAATTTTTCTGTTTTTATAAAGTTTTCTATGTTTTAATTGTTGCACAGGAGTGGCTTGATGAAAGCCTCAGACTGAGGAACTGGCATTTTAAATGTTAGGGAGCAAAGAGAACTGTGAAAGCTAGTCCACCACGAGTAAAGCCAGAGGCCAAGAGCAGCGTGTTCCCTCCCTGATCAAATCACCATGTAGGGAACAAAAACACTGCCAAAGAATTAGTATTGTGTTACCGTATGCCTAGTGGGCACTGCACAACTTTTGAAATCCCACACTACGTGACATTTAGTGTCTGCGGTCTGTTGTTTGGTTGATGTAGAGGTGTGCACTAAAGAAGCAAGCGTGAAAGTTGATTGTCAGAAGAAGAAAAAAATCACAAAATTTGTTCACACCTTTTTGTTCATGAGATTTTTCTTTCTTTCTTTAAAAAAAAAAAAAAAATTGTCAATTGTAGTTTAAGGTCCCATGTCATTTCTCTAAAGCTTAGTTACAAGTCAGGTAAGAATTTCTTTCCAGTATCTTAACATAGTTCCTGTCAATTTTAACCCACATTTTCATTAAATGGATGCAGTCGGTGCACATTTATCCATGTGTGCAACCTGTTTAATGTACAGTGACCTCCACTAATATTGGCACCCATGGTAAATATGAGCAGAGAGGGCTGTGAAAAATTGTCTTTATTGTTTAACCTTTTGATCTTTTCTTTAAAAAATTCAAAAGGTTCAAAAATACTCTGCTCTCATGGATATAAAACAATTGCAAACGCAACACAGGTTTATTAAAAATTAAAAATGAAAATATAAATGGGAATATACTTCAAATATATTTTTCTCATATGAATTCATAGAGGTGCCAATAATTGTTGCACACATATATTTAACAAAGTTGTTTTTTTTTTATAAACCTGTGCTTTGTTTGCAATTGTTTGGTATGCATGAGAGCAGAGTATTTTTGTGAATATTTTGAATGAAAGATCAAAAGATTAAACAAGAAAGACAATTTTCCACAGCCTTATTTGCTCATATTTACCAAGGGCAGGGGCGGACTGGCAACAAAAAGCAGCCCGGGAATTTGCTGTCAAGCAGCCCCAATTTGTTACACCAAATTTGAACTGACACAACATGTTTCTCGATCAATGAATCATTGATTTAAAAAACACACACAATCTGTTCATTTGCATTGTTTGTGTAAATCTATTGTGTATATATCTGTACATAGGCTATATACTGCTGGGGTTTGTAAAAAAAGACCGGCTTGCACAAGACTGGCCCACCGAAAAAAATCCCGAACTTCCCAATGGCCAGTCCGCGCCTGACCAAGGGTGCCAAAATTAGTGGAGGGCAGTGTATAATTTGGTGCTTCAATTGATGGATAAAATATTTTTATTCCTCTGTGAAGCTTGCATTTTAAAAGTAAAAATGATGTGTTTCTGTTTTGAAACAATGTATTCGGGTCATTTAAATCTGCTTAGGAAGAAATAAAATTAAATAAAATTTAAAAAGCCCTGGCCAAAATTCTGACACCAAGTCCTCTCTTTGGCCTTTTGTATGGTTGAGAATATTTCAGTATACTTTATTTTCATACATGTGGGAAAAAGGGTAGTGGTGGGACTCTCCACTCATGAAGGTCATGAATTCAAATGCTTGCACCACCAGTCCACCATGGCTGGGTCTTTGAGCAAGACCCCTAATCCTCAACTGCTTAATTATATCCTTTCTCAATGGTAAGTTGCTTTTGGTGTATGTGTGTGTGATTGTGCCCTGTCCAGGGTGTCCCCTGCCTTGCGCCCCAAGTTTCCTGGGATAGGCTCCAGGCTTACCCACAGCCCTGTGATAAGCGGTACAGAAAATGGATGTATGGATGGAAGTTGCTTTGGGTAAAAGTACCAGGCAAATGTAAAAATATGTCCTGTATTTCCATTTTCTTGAGTTGCTTGTACAGCTTTTTTTACTTAACTTTGTGAATTGTCTTTGGGCTTTGGAAAGATTTTAATTTCAAATGATTTAAATTAATAATTCATTAATTCAATGGATTATTCCTGTGAGAAGTGAGTGGTTGTCTGCAGCTCACAGGGGGGCATGGCTAGTGTAGTTAGAATGGCGTTGAGTGGGGGTGCATTTTAAACAATCTCAAGCATAAAGAATGATGGTCAAGTTTCATTGTTAGCTCAAAGTTATACGTTGCAGTTGTGCAGAGATTCAGCCTCAGTTAATGATTTCTAGTTACTAAGATTACTGTACAAGCAGGATAATGTTTAAGATGGTATTAGAATGAACTTTGAAGCTTTAGAGCTTTGAGCAGAGTGTACAAATGGGGAGATGAGAAAGCTGGATAGATTACAAAGGTGCACTAAAGCATTTCTCCCTGTAGAGATAAAGCGAGGGATAATCAGTCCCTCCAGGATGTTGTTATCACAGAAATTAATGCAAAATCAAGCAAACTCCACAATATTCAGAGGAGCTTGCAATTTTTTTTTAATTACCGTAGATTTGGGCCAAGACGCATCATGTGACATAATCACAACACGTGCATCGAACATGAGTACAATTAAAAGGTCTCATTTACCAACAAACATCACTGTGAAAGAATTTTGTGTGATTGCAATTTCGCCAATTCAAAAAGTTTTTTGCGAAAAAAAGCATAAAAAAAACTCCACAAGTTGCATCACAAATTTTGAAAAAAAGCTGCAACAAAATCAAGCACTTTTGGCCACAAAGATCACAAAATACTCTGCGAAATCCTGTATGGACTGTGTAATATTAAATAAAAATGGTATTGTGGCTAATGAAGGAAATCTCGGATCAAAGTGAAAAAAGATAAACGTGTTAATTATGAAGATTACTATGCTTTATTGTTGTCATTATCATTGCCAATGCAGAAAATGCTCTCATTCACAGGTAGCTGTTGTGAAGGTGAAGAACGCAGACAAAGTGTTTGCCATGAAGATCCTAAACAAATGGAAGATGCTGAAGAGGGCTGAGGTGGGCATGGCTTTAGAATCCAAGCTTCGTTTTTCCAGCACGATGCACACTACACTACAATGGGTTCGGGGTTTTGGACCTAAATCTAATGACCTTTTCATTATTAGCCTGAGACTGGAGTGGTCATGGAGTGTTTAGGAGTTGCTCAACCTTGTAGATCAGCACTAAACTTATCCTTATCCTTGATTCATGTTATTGGAACGTATTCAAAACAGTAATAAATACATAAGCTATAAATAAAGGTTTTCATTCTTTGACTTCATTTTACACAGATGAAGAAACAAGGAATCGTTGGGTTTTTTCTGGGTTCAGAAATGCACTGTGAAAATGGACTTTCACATGGTTTTTCACCTTCCTTTCTCAGACGGCGTGTTTTCGGGAGGAGCGGGACGTTCTGGTGAACGGGGACAGCCAGTGGATCACCACTTTACATTACGCCTTCCAGGATGAGAACAACTTGGTGAGGAACTTCCCATGATTTGCTTGGTAGTAATATTATTGGATGATTGTTGGAGGAAAGAGCAACCACACCATCAGTGAGCTTTCTGGTTCTCAAAGATATTTTAATAATGAAAGGAAAAGATCACTGTGGTTACTGGCTGCTGTCTGGCTGTTGATGTCAGATAAGCTTTGGAACTGAAAAGATGGGCTTGTCCCTGAATCTAATGTTATAGACGGAACCTTTCAGGGGAAATGATTTCACAGCTGGTGTGTGTGTGTGTGTTTGACTCCTGCTGAGAGAGACTTTCCCATGTCTGTGTTTATGGAGCAGTGAAAAGAGAGAGGGGTGTGTTGTAGATTATCTGTGTGATTCAACTCTAACAAATGATTTTTGTAGCTGCAATGAGGAAAACTTGTTATGGCATTCAAAGATTTCTGCATTTCAGAGTCTGATTGTTCGTCTGTTTTATAAGTAGATTGGCACGATTGTGGCGTGGCAGTGATGCGACTAAACAGGGCACTTTAGTTACAGTCACAGTCTGCTGACTGCAGAGACTTAAGTTGTTATTTTGATTAATGTACACATAATTGTGGCGCACAGTTTGTGGGAAAAGAACACTAAGAAAGCATTCATAGAGGATGTGAGGTTATTAGATGGTAGCCTGAGTGTGAAGTAGAAAATAGGTCTGGGTTATGGAGTGATGGAGGGGTATCACACCTCTTGGTGTACTGCAGCAGTATAAACTTCTTCACTCGCATCTACTGAGCTGTGAATAAAATAAAGTTTCAGCAGAAATGTTCAGCAGAAATGTACAGCAAAAATGTTCAATAAAAATGAAACTGGAAAAAAATTAAAAAATAAAATGAACTTAAGTAAGAACGAGAGAATGTAGAATAAGATTGTCAGGAAAGGGAATGGGTATGGAATGTCTCAACCAGTGCTCAGTAGTCAGGGAGTCGGACATTTTAAGTGCTGTCTCAATCGCAAAATATTTCTAGTCCACTGGAACGTTTTCTCCCTAAAAAGATCCCACAATGCACCACAAAAACCAGCGAGCATCAATGCTCACTATGTTCCCTTACTGGAAATGGCGTCATATTTTCTGAAGCCGCTCAAAAAATGGTGGACGAACTCTCACCCAACTTCGTCTACAAATGTAAGTAGTTTGTTATCGTTCTTGTGGCTCTCAATTGATTACTTACGTTAGAGATTTCGAACATTAAAATTCATTTAATGTTTGTTTGAGTCTAATAACTTTTAGCTAGTCCTCTAGCTAGCCTGCGAAGTACCGTGACAGAAATGTGTGTGATTAAGCTAACAAATATATAAGGCATATAATGTCAGAAAGATATCAGTCCTGCCTGATGTTGATAAATGCCATTGGTGAAGTTTTACAACGTGAGTATGTACAGTGGTGCTTGAAAGTTTGTGAACCCTTTTGAATAGAATGTTCTATATTTCTGCATAATATACAACCAAAAACATCAGATTTTCTCATTCCTAAAAGTCCTAAAAATAGACAACAAGAACCTAATTAAACAAATGAGACAAAAAGTATGTGAACCTTTGCTTTCAGTATCTGCTGTGAGCCCCTTGTTCAGTAATAACTGCGACTAAATGTTTCCGGTAACTGTTGATCAGTCAACTTGGAGGAATTTTAGCCTATTCCTCAGTACAGAACAGCTCTGTGTGCTTAGGCTCATTGTCTTGCTGCATTTCCCATTTTCTCTTGAGATTCAATTCATGGATAGATATCCTGACATTTTCCTTTAGAATTCACTGCTATAATTCAGAAGTCATTGTTCCATCAACAATGCCGGCCTTCCCCAGATGCAGCAAAACAGGCCCAAACCATGATACTACCATCACCATGTTTCACAGATGGGATAAGGTTCTTATGCTGGAATGTAGTGTTTTTATTTTCTTCTTTCTTTCTTTTCTTCTCATTTAAACCAAAAAAAAATGTTTGGTCTCATCCATCCACAAAACATTTTTCCATTAGCCTTCTGGCTCATGCACATGATCTTTAGCAAACTGCAGACAGGCAGCAGTGTTCTCTTTTGGAGAGCAGTGGCTTTCTCCTTGCAACCCTGCCATGCTCACCATTGTTGTTCAGTGTTCTCCTGATGGTGGACTCATGAACATTAACATTAGCCAATGTGAGAGATGCTTTTAATTGCTTAGTAGTGACCCTGGGTTCCTTTGTGACCTCGTGGACTATTACACATCTTGCTCTTGGAGTGATCTTTGTTGGTCGACCACTCCTGGGGAGGGTAACAATGGTCTTGAATTTCCTCCATTTGTACACAATCTGTCTGACTGTGGATTGGTGGAGTCCAAACTCTTTAGAGATGGTTTTGTGACCTTTTCCAGCCTGATGAGCAACAACTCCTTTTCTGAGGTCCTCAGAAATCTCCTTTGTTCACGCCATGATAGGCTTCCACAAACATGTGTTGTGAAGATCCCTGGTTTTTAAATAAAACAGGGCGCTCACTCACTCACACCGGTCTTGTCATCCTGTTGATTGAAAACACCTATATATATATATATATATATATAACACTGATTCTACAGCTTGCTTTTTTGAGAAGCAAAATATACTACACTCATCACAGTTAGCTGGCTAGCTTGTTGCTTACAAAAGACAAACATGACCGCCTCCATGTTTTTTTAATTCCCCTTAAATGCATATTTAATGATAATGATATCATTCCAAGCTGAAGCTGACGTCTCATTCCAAGCTGAAGCTGACGTCCCACTTCTGAGGTTATTTGAATGCAGACTTTGGGTTACTGATCAGAAGGTCAGGGGTTCAAGCCCCAGCACTGCCAAACTGCCAGTATAGGGCCCGTAAACCTATCTGTTCTAGAGGCTCCATAACATGACCGATTCTGCGCTCTGACCCCAACTTCTGAGAATTTGTTTTTATGAACCATTATGTCAGTGGAAATGCACCTAGGGATGGGTTTCACTTTCTGATCTATTAGATGATCTTTCTCTATCGGTTTTGTGTATTCCCATAGTCTCGTATTAGTTCTTCTTTCTCCTTTCTCCTGCAGTACTTGGTGATGGACTACTATGTCGGTGGTGATCTGCTGACTTTGCTCAGCAAGTTCGAGGACCGCTTGCCTGAGGACATGGCTAAATTTTACCTGGCAGAGATGGTGATGGCTATCGACTCGGTCCACCAGCTGCACTACATCCACAGGTAAGCCAGTTGTATAGGCTTTAGGAGGGTTTCACTCTGGCAGTTTAGTCTGAAACAGAGCATGGTTTGCATGAAAAATTAGCAATGTGAACGCTGTCATGTGGACCAGGAAGCGCATGACGGTACCGAACCCGAGACTACCTCTAGGTTGCACTGGAAATGTGCTGCGATTCCCGTGAATGTGAACTAGACTCGTACTCGGGTCCGCACTTGTTCAGGAAGTAAAGTAACCTGCACGTGTGTTCTAGCCAATGACGACATCATTAGTTTCCACAACACACATGTACCATGAGTGGCAGGGGATTTTGTGGGACACCGAAGAGGTGTATAATATCTGCTGCAGGTAATAACACCAAAATATATATTTTTTTAAAATATGGTGAGTCGTATTGTGTTCTCCATGCTACTTTATGATGACGTAAGATGAACGCAAATGGGTTCGATAGAATCAACCCGAGTCTGAAACCAGACCAACGCCGCAGAGGCACTGGGAACAATCGCACTCGGATTCGGACCGCAGCAAATGTGCCCAGTGTGAAAACCACATCAGAGTCTCATCAACTTGCCTTAGCTTAACTTAGCTTAGCTTAGCTTGTCACTGGGACCATTCTGCAGTTTCAGGATATTTTGACTTGAATTATGTTCCCACTATTGTAAAGCTTGTAATCATAAAAATGAATGACTTCCAATAGTGAGCATCAGTCATCATGCAAGTCATTCATTTGTAATAAGATGGAGATTGACCGAATGACAGAGCAAAGTGGGCGGAGCTACACAAAGACGTTGAGCTGAATTTAAATTTAATCAAATAAGAAGCAAAGCTACAGTATGTGGCAGTTTTTTGGTTCCTATTAGATGTTTGCGATTTTTTACACATGGATAACATTTATGCACGAGTCCTTTCCCTCCATTTGAGGTAATACATCTGGTTTATGGTTAAAACGAATGAAACATCTCATTTTCAGTGGAAGGATGTTTGATTTGTGGTCTAATAAGTGGTTTAACATACATTCTGTAGGTAGCTGTATAGTTTGTGTGGATATATCGCAGTAAGCAGGCACTATCGGGGAACTCCTAGCATCCAGCAGTGAACAATAAGTGATTTATGTGACACAAGGTTAAAACAATAAATAGTGAAAACGCAGGTTTAGATCTTTCGAAATCTTGAACTCTTATCCCATCACAATTCCGCTTAGAGTGTGAAATGTAGTACGCTGTTTGCGCTAAAGGTTTCAGCCCTGACAAAGAGATGCTCATGAATAAAAATCATGTAAAGCAAATGCCAGATTGCTGTGGTGTAACAGGATTTTCTTCAGTCAGACAGACACACGTGTGAGTGTTGCTGGGAAACCTGGCGCTGTAAATACACAGGAAGTGGCTCGTTCTCGTTTGCTTAAAGATGAGCACCGGTTGCTCCAAGCTTTGCTGTGATTGATGTGTTTGCGCTTGTGAAGGGTGGGACTTTAATCAACCCTGCAGACAGAAATACACCCCGCCCCCCAACACCCTCTAAAACACATAAACACATTCTCACATACATTTATGTTTATGCACACCCCCAACACATACGCGTTCTATTCTTGCCGTGATAATTGCATGCTGGTTTTGGGGTTAGTGGGGGGAAGCAGTGAGGCTGTAATGAAGGGGTGAGAGGTGTGGTCAGCTTGCTCTTATGAGAGCTTGGCACATCTTGCTATGGGAGGGTGGGGACGGTGTGGCCGACTCCCCTGAGAGTAAACAGTGTGTGTGTGTGTGTGTGTGTGTGTGTGTGTGTGTGTGTGTCTGTTCTGTGTAACATGTAAAAATAACTAGTGAACAGGCATCCTTGATGCATAGTTGTATTTCAGTAAAAATAACACAGACAGACAGAAATATCCAAATTGTGGTGCACCAAGACAGAGCATGGTACACCAATAAAGAAAAGCTTATGTGAATAAATAGTAAATAAGTACAGGCTAGAAACGGCAGCATGGCACACACTTTCTTTACAAACACTCATATTAAGCCTCTTACAGTCCCTTCTGAAAGTATTGGAACAACAAGGCCAATTCTTTTGTTTTGCTATACACTGAAGGGTCATTCCGTCTCAAGTGGTCCAATAATTGTAAAGTTGATTGCTTGACTGTTTTTAATTGATCAATTTTTTTGAGTGATTACCTCTATGTATTGTCAGAGCAAAACCACCAAAATGTTGTGTTATTTGGTTTAACTACGACAACCATCTTTGTGTCGTGGCACACAACTAATTTTGGTTATACAGCTGTTTAAACTAGCTCTGTAACCAGTGGACCCTCAAACTCAAAACTTTTACAGCAGAATGCTACTATAGAGGACTTATTTGTGTGAAAATGTCAGGTGCGTATTTGGTCCCCAACCAGAGATATTCAACCCAAAAATGTCTCGCTCACATAAAAAAGAGAAGTCTAAAACCTGAAATGTTCTGCATACATATACTTGCACCCTAAAAACTCAAACCCTTCTCATTATAAATTAACCCTAAATGTAGAACTGTGAGCAATCTTGAGCATTACATTTGGACTTAGGTTCTAAGTCTAAGGAACAAGAATGTGCAAAATGATTATATATGTACCTTGTAATGTGCTCTAGAAATCAGTTTAGTTCCAAGGAGCTAGGAGCATCCTGAGCCGAGATGTTGAAGTTTCCGTAAACAGCTGAATAACCAAAATTTGTTGTGTGCCATGACACAAAGATAGCCGTCGTAGTTAAACCGAGTCATATAAAAAAGAGGTAATCACTCAAAAAAACAGAAAAATAAAAATGGTCGAGCAACCTTCATTGGACCACTTGAGATGGAATGACCCTGAAAACATTTGGGTTTGAGATGAAAAGATGAACAAGACGACGGATCAGAATTTCAGCTTTCATTTCTGATATTTACATCTAGTTGTGTTAAACAACCTAGAACATGGCACCTTTGGTGGCAAAATACACGATTTTTAGGCGAGCAACAGTATTGGAACAGATATTAATCTTGGCTTGCTTTTCTCCCATAGACAGCTCTCTGGTCTTTATGTTGGTTTAGCTTTTTTAACAACAAATGCAGTCTTCACAGGTGAAACCCAGGGCTTAAACCAAGAGTAGACATTCAGAGCTATTAAATGTTTAAACAATCAGTCTAACAGGGCACACCAGGGAAGCAAAAAACACCTGTCAGTCACAGGTTCCAATATTTTTGATCACTTGAAAAATAGGTGGGTCCAAACAAAAGGTGTTTACCACATATAGATGTAAATATCAGGAAATTAAAGCTGAAATTGTGATCTATCATCTCATTCATCTTTTGATCTCAAAACCAAATCTTTTCAGTGTATAGCAAAAGCAGTAGAATTGGCCTTGCTGTTCCAATACATTTGGGGGGACTGTACAGTGCAGTGCTGTGCCTCATCCTGATTTCTTCTGTTTTTGAGTATTTCTCATACTAAATTGTTTCAGAAATTAAAACGAAATGTTATATAAAACAAAGGCAACCTGAGTAAACACAAAATAGAGTTTTTAAATAATAATGTTAATTATTGAAGCAAAAAACTTATTCAGTACCAACTGGGTCTGTGTGAAAATGTATTTGCCCCTGTAGTTACTAATTCCGCGAATGTATGAAACTGTATTCATAATGGAGTTCAGCTGGACTAGACGCAACCAGGCCTGATTACTGCAAACCCTGTTCAATCAAATCAAAACTTAAATAGAATTTTTTCAACAGCATGAAGTTGGTTAAAAGGCCTGACCCAGTAACACACTGTGGAAATTCCAGAAATGATGAAGAAGAAGGTGATTGAAATACATCAGTTTGGGAAGGGTTATAAAGCTATTTCAAAGGCTCTGGGACTCCAAAGAACCACAGTGAGAGTCATTATCTCCAAATGGAAAAACTCGGCACAGCAGTGAACCTTCCCAGAAGTGTCTGACCTTCCAGAATTCCTCCAAGAGCACAGCAACAATTCATCCAGGAAGTCACAAAAGAGCCAAGGACAACATCAAATGACCTACAGGCCTCTCTTACATCAATAAAGGTCACTGTTCATGACTCCACTATCACAAAGACGCTGGGCAAAAAATGGCATCCATGGAAGAGTGGTGAGGTGAAAACCACTGCTAACCCAGAAGAACATTAAGGCTTATCTGAGTTTTGCCAAAACACACCTTGATGATCCTCAAAATTTTTGGGAAAATGTTCTGTAGACTGATATATAGTGGAACTGTTTGGAAGACAGGGGTCCCGTTTTATCGGGTGTAAACCAAACACAGAATTCCATAAAAAGATCATCATACCTACTGTCAAGCATGGTGGTGGAAGTGTGATGGTGTGGGGATGCTTTGCTGCTTCAGGGCCTGGGCAACTTGCAATAATTGAGGGAAACATGAATTCTGCTCTCTACCAGAAAATCCTAAAAGAGAATGTCCAGTCTTCAGTCCATAAGCTGAAACTCAAGTGCAACTGGATTATGCAGCAAGACAATGATCCAAAGCATAGGAGTTAGTCCTAGTACTAGAAGTAAGTGAAAGACTGATCTCCAGATATCTGAAGTGTTTGGTTGCAGTTATTCCTGCTTAAGGTGGCACAACCAGATTTCAAGTTTAAAGGGGAAATTAGTTTTTCACATGGGTGATAGGTGTTGGAGAACTTTTTTGGTTCAATAAAATAAATAAATAAAAACTGTATTGTGTGTTTATTCAGTTTGCCTTTGTTTTATGTTGTATTTTGTTTGAAGATCTAAAGCTATTTAGTATGAGATACACAAAAACAGAATAAATCAGGATCAAGATGACTTTCTCTGTGTCTGATAATATTTTTCCCATTTTAGCATTAGATTTGTTCAAATGCCTCCATACACGTCAGCCTCATGCCGAAGATGACATGATGATGCTAATTCTCTGATCAGCGCAAAAGTGGCCAGACTAGAGAGAGAAGCGCAGTGTTTAAGAGCTGTGCTCTCCTGCCCCAGATATTTGCATGAGCTCCTGCTGTGTTCAGTAAACCCTCAGCAAAGAGGAGTGGCCCATGTTTCTGTAGCCACAACTGAACCTTTCTCCACCAGACACAGCTGCATCTGTCCCTTTGTGTGTATATGTGTGCTGTGTTTGTGTGTGTGTGGGTTTGTGGGTGCGTGACCACTGCATTGTGTGTGTGCAGCAGGATATTGACCTGAGCCATATGCGCATTGTATTATTGATTAGTGCCATGTGTGCGATCGCGGAAGCTGAGCTGAGCTCAATTTTGGTTAACAAAACCTAACGACTGCTTCTTAAAACAGCGTCGCATGACTCATACTGGCTATGCAGATGACCTAACAAAGAGAGACAGGTACAGTCACCTTGGGCTGCAGTTCATTTTGTTTGAAAAAGTACCAGCACATGCAGATGAGCTCAGCAAGAGATTAATTTATTGGGTTTTATTGGAAATTTGTTGCTGAAATGGATTCAGTGTTGCAGCTTTAATCGTAAATCTGCAAAGCAGGGTTTCATTGCCAAAGAGACCCGCATTAACACCCTTCCTCACTCACTTCCCATTCTTTGTCTCATTTTCAATCTTTTTGTCTTATTCGCAGCCTGGTGGACAGGAAGCACACCTCCGTGGCTGTAACAAATGGATTAGCACTGAACCACAATGAGATCATGAGCCTAGCTTGGTGTTGAAGCAAGATGAGCGTCATGTCTGCCAATAATCATTATTAGTCTATGACTAGACTAGATATGGCTAAAACATCCAGACTCTTTGTTTTAAAGTAGCTTGTGTTGTTGCGTAAGTGATTTCATATATTCTTTTGGTTTAAAGCTAATTTCCACCAGGCCACCAGGTTAGGAGTCCATTCAACCACCTTCAAACTCAACTCTTCTGTCCGCTCTCTCACTGCCGTTGTAAGAAAATACTGAATAAAGGTAATCCATGAAAAGAAACCCCAACAACCCCATCTACACCGGTTTATAGCATTAGTTTGCTGTGCAGCTGGTTGCTTGGATTAAAAGTCTGCAGCTACAACAGTGATTTTATCCAAGCAAATGACACTCAGAGCTTAACAAAGGAGAACACCTTAGTGTTGCTAATCATGTTAGTCATGTTTACACGTTTGGTAAGTCTCTCTGGATGAGAGTATATACTAAATGTCTGTTGGACTAATCGATAAATCCTGAAATGCTTCTACACTGATTGGCTGAGGCTGAATAATGATTCGTTCACACCCGTCTTAATGTGTTGACTCCAGCGGGAGCCTGTTTGTTTATTTGCTCTACACTTGTTGATGACTCAGTGTTGATGACTTCCAGCTCTGTAATTGGTTTACCGGCAACCCGTCTACCTCACACTGCTATTTTAAACATGTTTCAGGAGACTTTTTTTAATGATGTGCTGACACATTCACAATCAAAGAATGGAATCTTTTAGGAGTGGGTGTAGGGACGCACCAATTCCACTTTTTTTTCATTTTTGATATGATCTTCCTAATTTTATCGATACTGATCCAGTACTTACATCCGAGTCCTGATGGGATAAATTCATACATTTAAAATATATATCCTGAATTTATATATTCCTGTAAAGCTGCCTTGGGACAATGTCCATTGTTAAACCACGATACAAATACAACTGAATTGAATTGAATTGAATGACCGAGTCCGTCTTGTTAAACATCAGAGCAGCAAAGATACGCTTCAAGACGTGCACAGGACCTGTTCAGTCAGTCAACATCACACATGTTTACAGCATAAAATACACTATACCAGTGGATCGGACTGGAAAATACATCAGATCCGATCCACTGTAGCGTTTCAGGCCAGTTTCTGCACCACATCTGTATCGGATGCTCACGATCATGGTTGTACTTCATTAATATACTTAAGTTTTATTTTAGTTGCATTTTCAAGGGGAAAAAAACAAACATACATATTTTTAGACCTCTGAAGTACTCATTACAAATCTCAAAGGTCTCTTCTTCTCTCATCCAGCCAGTACACTACATATCAATGGAATAGGCTCAGTTTAGCATCTGATCATTTCAGCTTAGCATCCAATCAAGCTCATCACTGTAGAGTCTTAGTTTACCATCTGCAGTTACCTTCTCTTGCTAAACAATGTAGTTAGTTATCTGTGTTCTTGTGAATATGGATAACCCATCAGACTGCAGTGTTGAGCGTGAGCATGCATGCCCCTGGCCTTACCTCAGCAAAATGTTTCAATGTGCTGGAGCAAGAAAAGTATAATTCGTACACAACTATAAAGTGTTTTGTCTCTTGCCTCCATGAAAGGCATGAATTCCATCTAATTTCAAAAAGCATGTTGAGGTAAGTTTTGCTAATTTGCGAACATTATCTGGTCATAACTGACTAAGTTCATCTGTTTCCTTTGCTAATGCTAGGCTAGAATAGCATCCATTCCAGTCGCTAACATAATTGGCGATGCAGCCAGTCAAATTCCAGCTAATCGTAAATATCACAAACGTACAGAAATTGAATGATGTTTTCAGGCAAATCGGCATAGTCATTCAAGCAAAAATCAACTAACTGTTTTAGATAAGTAATAAAAGTTGCTTTTCACATGAAAACATGACATTAAGTTAGTTTCATCAGTTACAACATTTACTTTTGACCCTTTAATGCTTGAGTATGTTTAAAAGTTGCAACTTTTTTTGACTGAAGATATCAAGATATTATCTACAGTATATACTTTCATGTAACTACAACCCCAATTCCGAAAAAGTTGGGACAGTATGGAAAATGCTAATAAAAACATAGAGGAGTGATTTGTAAATGCACTTTGACATGAATTTAAACAAAAAACGTATAAAGACAAGTTATTTGATGTTTTGTCTAATCAACTGTAGTTTTTTGAAGGTAAAAATTTATTTTGAAATTGATGCATGCAACATGTTCCAAAAAAGTTGGGACAGGGGCAGTTTAGGACTAATATCGATGTGACGAGTTGACATAAGAAGGTGATGTGAAACAGGTGAGGCAATCATCTAATCATAGTATATAAGGAGCCTCCAAAAAAGGCCCCAACACAATTAAAAGATTCAAGGAATCCGGTCAAATCTCGGAGGGTAAACGAAGGCCTCGTACAGTTGCTCAGCTGAAGAAATTTATAATGGATGAATGGGGGAAAATTCCGCTTGCTAAACTTAACCAATTGGTGTTTTCACTCAACGCCCAAATGCTTAATAAGTGTTATTAAAAGAAAAGTTGATGTTACACAGTGCTAAACAGTCGACTGTCCCAACTTTTTTGGAGTGTGTTGCAGTCATTATATTTGAAATGAATAATAAATTAAATTCACAAAGTAAAACATCAAAAATGTGTTAATAATTTGTTTTCAATATAGTACAGGGTGAACTGAATTTTCAAAAGACTCTTTTTGTTTATTTTTTTGCATTTTCCATACTGTCCCAACGTTTTTCAGAATTGGGTTTGTATTATTTCTCAGTACTTTGTCCACACCTGCTCACAAATAATGTTGTTATGCAAATTATATTAGCTCTATTATAACTTGCATATTAAAAGAAGAGTAAATAATCCAATAAACAGTTTTCGTCCACAGTAAATAAGAAAATTCATCATAATGTTATATTATGGCATTTTGTGTTTGTTGGCTTTTTGAAATAAATAAATAAATAAATGTTTTCATTTTCTATCAGGTGAAGTAAAGTCGAGGATGGAAAAGCCGAGTCCTCACAATATCAGTGCTTGACCTTTATTTTGTGTGAAGTTCACAAAGTGAGACAGTCATCTTTTACCTCTTTACAGTTCAACACGATTTGCATCCACATACTTCTCCATTGTAGTGCTTAACAGCATGTCTCACCTCAATTCAGCACACACACACACACACACACACACACACACACACACACGCACGCACATATACGGGACACACTTATGCTAAACACTCCATTGTCATGCTCAAAGTTAACAATCAACATCTGTAGAAAAAAAAAATTTCCATCAAATGCTGACTCATTTCTTTCCTCATGGTGGAAATTCGCAACGTATGCACACACACATATAACACGTGCAAGGGTACTTGCTCTTAATGGCTACATTTATTGGTAGCTGTTAAGAATGCTGGTTAACAATGTGCTATTATGACACTATTAAAAGCACAGACCTGTGCATGGGTCTTTGTGTGTGTGTCCACTTTAAATGCTTCATTTATGTCATTAGTCATGTTTTGCAATATAAACTACACAGTATCTTGATCTCTTGAATGATAATGAGAAAATGAATCAGGAGTAACATGGAGACTTTCCCCCTTTTGAACTCTTGATCTATCTGGAGAGCTGAAGTTGTTTTAAAGGTGCAAAAACTGCTTAAAGGTGCACACTAAAATTCACACACACAAAAATCGGTCTCTCAGTAGTGTCATCAGAGCAAACGCACAAACAGCTGGAGGAAATGAGCATGCAAATGAAAACCAGATTAAAACTGGTTCTTTCTGAATTCTCAAGTGATCTGTCAATCAGCTCTCCCTTAGTATAACTCGTTCATAACATATCAGCAACCACGAGAAAACATATCGCTGAAGTCAACCAGGCAGTCCACAGGCTTGTGTAATTTGGGAAAATATGATAAACAGTTATGATGAATGCAGACAAACATACTTGTGGGCGTTCTGCAGCGTCAACAACTGCTTTGTAATGCTGTAATGCTACTATATTTCCTCAGTTTTATGAGCCTGTGTCCTGAGAAGTGTCCTGAAGTGTTTTATTCTTCTTATATCAGAGCAATTTGCCAACGATGACATTTTTAAAAATGTATTAATGAACAAATCATCATATTTAAAAAAAAACAAAAAACATTTATAGTTACATTTAACTACATGTTATGGAATGTCTGCAAGACAAGTTCGTTTCTGTTATCACTTATAGCAGCTTTACTTCCTCTCCCATGGCTGGAACATTACTGACTAAATGCTTTAACCCTTTCGTGCATAGCTTCCACATTTCTGGACAGTCAGTTTAAGCCAGTTTTTGTGAAAATATAAGATCTCCAAATGACATAAGAGCTTTGCTGTAACTTTCCAAACAAAATTTTTTATTAAATATTTTTTTAAGAAATCTTCAGACTCCAATGAACTTATTTAAAAATATTTTTTTCAAAACAATAGATTTTTTACCTCTGAAATCATGCAACAGTCCTAAACTGCACACTGCAACTTCACATAACAGTTTAAAAAACAAACAAGCATGCATATATACAATATATATATATTGATAGACACATATACATATACATATATATACAAGAGATATTCAACATCATTGTAGTAGGATGTACCTTCTCTCTTCTTACAGCAAAAATACTAGGTTCCAAATATTCTTAATTCTGTCTCTCATCTTGCACTTAAACCTGCTGTCAGTCTCTCTATCCTCAACCTCTTCAGTGTTGATTCTTCCTCTGTTCATAACTTCTTTTTCAACATAATTTACCGCACACTTCTCTTCTGAGAGCTGCTAACATTCTTCTTTTTGTTGATGTCGGTGTGCTTTTTCTTCTTTTTCCTCGATCTCTGTGCTGTGTTTTTATAATGTGACTCATAATATATACTTTCATTCTTTCTCCTTGATTGGTATTGAAGCCTGTTTTACATCGCCTCACTGCAAAACATTTGAAGAACATAAATCCTTCTACAACCCTTTGCTCACGGATTAGTTTTTGGTCCATATTCTTGCTCTATAGACACTATAAATCCAAAAGTTTGTGGACACCTGACACTCTAACTATTCATTTATTCTGAATTTGCCGTTATAATAAGCTCCAGTCTTCTGGGATGCCTTTCCACTAGATTTAGGAGCGTGGCTGTGGGGATTTGTGTTCATTCAGCTACAAGAGCATTAGTGAGATCAGGTACTGATCTTGTGTGAGGAGGTCTGAGGTTCAGTCGGTGTTCTAGTTCATCCCAAAGGTGTTCAGTGGGGTTGAGGTCAGGACTCTGTGCAGGGCACTCAAGTTCTTCCACTCCACCCTTCATGGCGCTCGCTTTGTGCACAAGAGCATTGTCATGCTGGAACAGGTTTCAGCTTCTAAGTAATTCTACAGCATACAAAGACATCCTATACAGTTGTGTGCTTCCAGCTTCGTGGCAGTAGTTTCAGGAAGAGCCACATATGGATGTGATGGTCAGGTGTCCACAAACCTTTTGCTATATAGTGTGCACTCACTGTAACCTGCACAATCATCCACCTCTGTGGCCTCGTTCATTTCATTGTTCTCCCTCTGCTTTACCACCCTGCTGCATGACACTGTGCAGCTCTTAAGACTTTGACAAATGGCATAAAGAAGGAACGAACATCTTACTGGTTAATCCTAAATCTCTTCGTTCCATGAAATTAAATTTATGGCATTCATAGTGAAGGTATGAAGCCTTAACATGCCTTTGTTATTTAGTAAATTAGTCTGTGATTCTCTTTCACTGGGTCCCAGGCTAACCTTCTTAAAGACCTTACACAATACACATGGTAAACACATAACGCATAACACCCCCACAATATACAGTAAGATTTGCTTATATTAGATCATACAACAAGATTATCATCATATTCAGTACGTACAATCCAGGCTGTAGATCTACTGAAGTTCAGCAGGCACTGGTTCTGGAGTATAAACTTGGAGACTAGAGCAGGGAGAAGTAGCTTTATTAGCACATGGTTTTACAGAAAACAAACTGAAAATGATTTCGTTATGGTTGGGTTGCAGTCCATAAACAGCATTCTTAACTTTCCAGATGGATTCTCGCCATCTTCCAGGGCTAGAGAGTACAGTTTTATGGGATCGCTGGACTAATCCCACTGACCAACCCAACACGCTTCATCGTTTTGTGTTGAACATAGTTCTATCATTCAGAATATGAACAAATGTGTGATTTAAACCACAGTAACCCTAACCAGGAGAAATGAATCCAGAATTCAAGAATGAATGAATGTGGTAAATGCGTCATGCAGCACCACACAAGCACCCATGACCTTTCTTTGTACTGCAAGCATTACAGCTTACAGTGAGCTCAAATTTGCAGGGAAGTAAAAAAAAAAGCCAGCTTCTGTGACTTTTTTTCTGTTCTGAATCGCCAACATCTCTACCATGAAGCTACTGTCCTCTTTATTCTATAAGATGAACTTGTCTCCACCTTATAAATGCTGGATGTTGCATTTGCTCTGTAGTTTTGGCATGTCATGTACAGTATTTATATTTGAGTTTCAGAAAGCTGCTATGCAAATAAAATAGACCTCGATGCTTTTATTGATAATGTAAATTTTTTAAAAAAAAATTTCATGTGTCTATGCACTAATAGGGACATCAAGCCTGACAACATCTTGCTGGACATGAACGGTCACATTCGCTTGGCTGACTTTGGCTCCTGTCTCAAACTCATGGTGGACGGAACGGTAAGTCTATCCATATTGAAACTTGGGTGCTGTGTTATTGAGCTCCATTACTGATCCCCAGAGCTTGAGGCTCAGTGATGGATTCTCTGAGTAACTCTGAGCTGTGGTTCACTCAGGTGCAATCCTCGATCGCAGTGGGAACGCCAGACTACATCTCTCCCGAGATCCTGCAGGCCATGGAAGACGGGAAAGGAAAATATGGGCCCGAGTGTGACTGGTGGTCTTTGGGAGTATGTATGTACGAGATGCTCTACGGGGAGACACCCTTCTATGCTGAGTCGTTAGTGGAGACATACGGCAAAATCATGAACCATAAGGTAGGAACGCCATGTGTGATAACTTTTTATATGTTGTACCTGTAATGCAGAGGTGTGCTTTAATCATTGTCTTATTAATGTAATTTAATTCATTTAAGTTTTTTTTTTTAGCAGAGCAGGAAACATAAATGAATGGACTCCTGTTTAATTTGTCTTAAAATGTTTAGGTTTGCATTAAATATACTTTATTTTTCCATATCTGGATTAGTCGCCTCATCCTCTCAATGAGGTCATTAACCCTTTGTACCAAGGTTACTGTTACTTTTATACTTTAAAGACCAGTAGAAGTACCAGTCCAGTAGAAATACCCTTCACCTGATGTACACTAACCTGATTTGACATATATTGATCCTCTATTTTCTATTTTCTCCTCCATAGGAGCGCTTCCAGTTCCCCATGCAGATGTCTGATGTATCTGAGGAGGCCAAAGACCTAATGCGCAGGCTGATTTGCTCTCGTGAGCACCGGCTGGGCCAGAATGGCATCGAGGACTTTAAGAGCCACCCCTTCTTCTCAGGCATCAACTGGGATGACATTCGCACTTGCGAGGCCCCCTACATCCCTGAAGTCAGCAGCCCCACCGACACCTCCAACTTTGACGTGGAGGACGACTGCCTAAAGAATTCAGTATGTTGTGCAAATTCAATTATTTTTTTCACTGAGATCAGTTAAGCCAAGACTTTTCATTACCCAAAACATGACCCAAATCCAAATTTTTAAAAGCCTAGTTACCCTGTCAGTGGCTTTGCAGGAATTTATACCTCACAGCCTCCTGTACATATTCAGACCTGTACGAGGCATTTGACTTTCAGTTGTGCATTTGCTCAGATTTGTCTGTCTGATAAGATTTACATTGAAGTGTCTTGCATAAGTATTCACCCCCTTGAATTTTTCCACAGTGTGTATTGCTCCAACCTGGAATTAAAATGGACTTTTACTATTTGATTTACACAATATGTCTTAACATTTGAAGGCGAAAAATGTCACAAATTGTATTAAAACACACACACACACACACACACACACACACACACACACACACACAAACACACAAAACAGAATTTTGTTGGTTGACTAAGTATTCATTCATAAACATGGGTGAAAAATAACTAACTGTGCTGTCATTACAGTACTTGATTACATGGTTCACTGTAATAGTACTTTTTTCAGTATAATTAAATAATAAGATTTTTACTTTAGTTCCCCTACTAGGTCTGTCCATGCATGTTGTCTGATTCGATAGTATGAGGTAAAAACGAATGTGTTTATGAACACTTGCTGATTCTGACACCCAACAGTGCAATGCAACATTTTAGAAAACTAATTCTGGCTTGCTCTTTAAAATCACTAGTCTCCCGCTATGTTTCTGTAACCAGGAGGAACGGCTGACGTCGCAGTGACGTGTCTCACTCAGGGGTCTATAATGGAGGAGAATTTTACTGCTCACTTTGTTAGTTAGCATAACAACAGATTAGAAAATAGAACATTTTTTTTTGTTGTTAGTTGCAGACATACTGTGCAAAAAAGCCATTTGTACAGTAATTACTCAAGTAGTTTTTCACCAAACGATTTATTTACTCTTACTTAAGTACCTTTCTTAGTGACTACATTTAATTTGACTCAAGTGAATTATTATGGTGGAGGATGGTGCTCTCAGGTGCTGAGCAGTGCTGGGTGTCTGCCAAAGTTGGTCACATCAGACCAAAGAACCTTTGTCCATGTTTGCTGAGTCCAAATGGAATTTCATCTGGATTTTTTTTCAATAATGGCTTTCTTCTCCACATTTGTGCAATGTCCAATCCTGTGAACAGGTTCTCCCATCTAATCAGTGAATCTCTCTAGCTCCCTCAGAGTTCTACTTGACTGTTTGGACTCTTCCCAGACTAATACCCTCCTTAAAAAGTCACTGAATTTTGGTGAAAGACCTCTCACAGTATGAGTCACGGTTGTGCCACATACTTTGAATTTTTTTTAATAATGGATATAATAGTGTTCTACAGGATGCTTAATGCTTTGAATATTTTTTACTTTTAAAAATTCTGATTGATACTTTTCCAGAAATTTGTCCTGGACTTCTTGGCTTAATGATGCTGGTAGTTTAGGTATGTTATGTATTAAGTATTTAGATTTTTTTTTTACTGTATATTAAGATTATGTGACACTTTATGATGATTACACACAAACTGGACTCTACTCAACTAATTATGTGACTTCTGGTTGCACCTGAACTAATATTGGGGTTTCACAGTGGCGGGGGTGAATATTAATGCAACCAATATTTGACATGCTGTATAATCCCAACTTCAGTTCCAGGTTGTAACATAACAAAAATGTGCAACAGTACAAGGGAGTTAAATACTTATATACAAGCCACTGTAAGTACCATTATTGATGCAGTGCATTTTAGGAAACATTTATGGTAGTACATTTCCAAAAGTGTTGATTTATTACTGCCTCATTATCACAGGAAACAATGCCTCCACCCTCCCACACAGCCTTCTCGGGACTCCATCTCCCGTTTCTTGGTTTCACCTACACTAGCAACTGGTAAGGATTTTTGTTTGTTTGTTTCAGAACAGTTCAGGGAAATCTGCTGTGATCTGAAGTGTGTTATCATAAAAGAGGAATTTGTCAACGTGGCACAATCCACTGCTCGGCTATACAACTAATACATTCAAGCTTCATGTTGAGTTACATGTAACTCTATAGTCTTTGGTTTGGAATGATGTGGGTTTTGGGTGCAAGTTTTCCCTTACTATTCAAATGATAATGGTAAAGCAAGCAGACTCACATCATCCATATTTATCTAAAATTGACAGTCTTTTGATATTAGATATGTGTGGCTTGTGGTGTTCTGTTTGCTGGGATTAGTGTCGCGTACTGGTTCAGAAGCAGGCCTTTTGCTGATTCCACTGTGTGTGTGTGTGTGTAGCTCTCTGTCAGACCGGGGTTGTTTAAAAGACTCTGAAGGCTCTTCAGGGGTGGATTCCTGTCTACAGAGAACTTTGGAAGACAGCTTGGCTTCTGAGGCCTATGAAAGAAGGATCCGCCGACTGGAGCAGGAGAAAACTGAGCTTAGCCGCAAGCTCCAGGGTGGGCAGAAACGCACATATACATTCTTACAACAAGGCAACATCTGGCACTCTAAGTGCTTCTTCCATTTTAGCGGGACCTGAAAGGTTCTAACGTATTCCCTTTAAAAAAAAAAGAAGCTTTTGAGTTAAAAGAGCTGTTATCTATCCAGTGAACCTTTGTGGGACTTTGAGTTTACAGCTGAGGCTGGAGTGTTTACATACCCCTAGGCTAAAGATATTCAGACTCAAGTTTTCACAACTCCACATATTTCATGTTACCATGCATTTCCTATGCTAAGTCAAATAGGGTATCTACTTTATTTCCATAAGAGTTTTTTTTTAATAATAGCTAAGAGATTTCTGTGGGATTCAGGTCAGGGCTTTTTTAAAAGTCATTCCTATACTTTCACTTTGTTGTCTTCAAGCCATTTGTTACAACTCTGGAGGTTTGCTTAGGATCATTGTCCTGCAGGAAAAATGAGTTTTCACCAGGTTTTAACTTTCTGGCTGATGTCTTGAAGTGTTACTTCAGTATTTCTAGATAATCGTCCTTCCTCATGATGTTGATCTATTTTCTGAAGTGCACCAGTGTCTTTTCCAGCAAACACAAAATGATGCTTCCACCCCCATTCTTCACAGCTGGGATGGTGTTCTTTGGATTTAAAGCCTCACTCTTTTTCCTCTATTCATAACACTGATCGTTATGGCCATACAGTTTAATTTTTGTTTCATCTGACCAGCGAACACTCTGCCAGAAGGCTTTTGATCACCTGCAAACTTTATTCAGGCTTTTTTTTTATGCCAGTCTTGGAGTAGGGGCTCCTTCACCATCTTCACCTACTTTGGTGTTGTCTTGGGGTTCAGTTGAACCTTTCAGACCAAAGTTCATTCATGCAGTGACTATGTGTTCTCAAGATTTGTATATTTGCATACAAATGTTCAGAAGCTTCTTTAAAAAACAATCTCCTGGACTGTTTAAAGAGAGAGTCAACTGTCGAGAGTCGTATGTAAAAGTCTGACCCACTGGAATTCTGATATAGTGAATTAAAGCTAAAATAAATCTGTCTCTAATCGATGGTTTTAAAATGACCTCTGATGTGAACAAAGTAGACGTGGCAAAAGAAATATATGTTAGCATGAAATGTTTTAAGGTTTTGAAATAATTTTTTTAACCTTTTGGTTTGTTTAATTATGTGCAGTGTGAAGCCAAACCAACGCGCCCTTAAACGGGTGTGTACTCAGTGTGCCGCTTAGTGATATTCATCTTTCCTATCGCAGAGTCTACCCAGACGGTACAGGCTCTGCAGCACACTAATTCAAATGTGCCACCTGGTGCCAACAAAGAGGTGGAGATAAGAAGCCTGAAGAGTGAGATAGACATCTTGAAAAAGCAGATAGCAGGTAACAGATCTACACAACATACAACAGAATTGATCCAGGTCAGACTCCTGGTCTGATTCTACTGTGATAATATGTGGCTTTTCTTCTGGTGTGTCTCAGATTCAGGTCATCTGGGACAGCAGCAGGGTGAGGATGCCAGCGTGGCACGGAAGGATCTAGAAGACTCGTCTAAGATAATAAAGACCCTGGAAAGGCAGGTCCAGTGTGTTACACTGGAGAAAGACAGTCTGCACAAGGTGCAAATTATTTTCAGAATGGAAAGATTTGCTGCTAGTTCAGGAATACTAAACAGTAGTTTAGCATAATGTTGTTGTTGTTGTTGTTGTTTTTTTAAAGGTAAAGCATCTTTTTCTCATGTTGCCTTTTGCCATTATTATAATTGTTCCCTATAGGCATAGGTACTGTTATTTGTATAGACATAGGTACTCTTTATACTGTACTTGTGTCAGGTGATAGCATGCACAGTACTCCGTTAGCACAGCCACGCTTTTGAACCGAAAGAGCAAGATAAAGATATTGAAGCGGATAGCAGGTAAATGGTAGAAATGATTTGGTCTCTGTCTCAGTTTTATGATAGTACAGTATACAGTATGTATGTACTGAAGTTTCATAGAGGTCAAACGTTGTAACGTTACAGTTTTGGTGCATCTCATATTTAAAGTTATTTGTTCTGTAGGTAACTGCAATTAGCATGTTCAGACACAGTCTACCTGTTTGAACTGTTCTGTATAGGAGCTGCTAGACACCAAGGAGAAGCTCAAGGCCCAGGGAAAGGAACTGAAGGAGGCATACAGTCAAAGGAAGATGGCCATGCAAGAGTTCTCAGAGCTGAACGAGCGCCTCACTGAGCTGCGCTCACACAAGCAGCGGCTCGTGCGCCAGCTTCGAGACAAGGAGGAAGAAGTGGAGGGTCTTTCTCAGAAGATGGAAACGCTGCGGTTGGAGATACGTAAGGCCGAGAGAGCTCGCAAAGAGGTAGGAGCGGATCTCCTTTACTTCACGATTAAGCAGCTGTCCTAAAATGTCCTGTTTTGATTTGCCTGGTTCCATCTGGTAGCCATAGCTGTTCTTTTCACTGTGTGTTGTGATCAACTGAGTTCCAATAGCTTACAAAGAAATGTGGCTTATGATGGAGGAAGTAGCCTATTCTATAGGATTGCCAGATCATAAGCAAAGAGCAATTTTACAACAAAATCTTTTGCTCGTGCAGTGCTTAAGGCAGGATTATTCACCTCCAGTGTTTTTGTTTTCCACCCAACTCCTAAAAACATGCTGCTACGTGGATTGGACACAATCACACATTCTTCGAAAAAAAAAGGTTAATTGGGGTTCTATAGGGTTCTTTACTTAACCCCAAAGAACTTTTTATGCCAAAAAGGTTCTATATTGACAACAAAAATGACCAGGGTCTACATGAATGTGGTGTGTAGATGCTACCTGTTACTCCAGCTTTATTTATACAAGTCCTTGCCAGTCTATTCCAGCTGTTGACTGTTGCTGAAAAGTCTTTATCTAACGTTTAGTGCTTTGGTTATGATCAGTTGGAGGTGCAGGCGGAGGAGCAGGCAGCTGAGGTGCAGAAAGAGAAGAAACTGCGAGAGAGAAATGAACAGTTCAGCAGACAGCTCGAGGAGGAACTGGAAGGGTTCAAGGTACGATCATCTTTAAGGCAGGGGTTCCCAAACTTTTTGGGGCAAACAACCCCAAATGGACATTATGAATTTATGACATTATGAATCCACCCTACATTTTTTTATTAAATTTCAGATTTATAATATAGGACTACTGTAACATTTGAACATTTTATTATGTCAGTAACGTATGGACAGTGTGTGTAACGTAAGTGACTAAAAACCAAGGAATATTCATTACACTGATTTAGTGGTAAGTGCTGTGTTGTTATAGGAAAATAATCCATGCCGGGGTGATGTGATACATGAGGTGAGGTGATGTGAAGCAGACGAGCCTGGCTGATAATTGGCGCATGCATTGTTCACACACTTACTGTATATCTCTACATCCAGAACATTTAAAAGTGACATTTACTAGACAGACAAACCATCCCAATCCATCAGGTTTCCACGTCAAACTCTAAACATGCCATTTCCTGCACAGTGATGACGAGCTCATAAAACATCCTGCCATCATCATGATTGCTGTCATGAGCTGCATCTCAGCTTGACAAACTCTTACATTCAAAAATATTTACTAATCTAGGAAATTCAGAAGACCCGAATGCAAAATAGACCTTTTTGTATTAGTAGGTTGAAAGGTGAGATGAGAGGTTTTTACAATTCAAACTGTACTAACTGTATGTATAAGGAAAACCGGTCAGTGTTAGTACTCAGTAATAGTCCATAATAAGTATGCTAGTTGAGACACAATGCTAGTGTGTTTAGTGGAGGTAGATGGACAGGGAAATTTGTCCATCCTATTTGAACACTCCCATCCAATTTGACCAAATGTGGTTTGTTTGAATGGGACTCCCAGTAACATTTCAGAATATTAGCACACTTTGAATTTTCTAATATTAATTTGTAAAATAATTTAATGAAACAAAAGAGCAGAGTGCCTTTTAAACAAATTACAGTTCAAACACTGAAAAGCCTCTCCTTCCCCTTCACTGAGCCCATCTCTGCTGAAGTGTGCCTTATGATTGAGTTGCCCTTGAAGGTACACAGAAACCTGAAATGTATATCTCAGATCCTTAACAAAAGGCATGGAGTAATTTGACCAGGATTATTTATGATTACAATTACAATTTAATGACTTTAAAAAAAACCTCTCAATCACTACATTTACATGGACAACAATAATCCAATATTAACCCGATTAAGACGATACTCTGATTAAGAAACTTCCATGTAAACAGCAATTTTATATTACCTTAATCTGACAAAAGTCATACTCGAACTAAACACAAATAGAATTGAGACATGTGGAGTATTCCTGTTTTAGTCGCATTATCGACGTGTATTACAGACATGTACACACCTTAATCACACTATTAACATCGTGTGGGAGTTTTCACCGCATTTTGCGACAGGACACGTACACACACGGCAGTGCTCAACCGTTTTATGGTAATGAAGAGAGCACGGCTGCGTCCCAAACCGCATACTTACCTACTGTATAGTAGGTGAAATACCTGTATCTCAGCTACTATATAGTAGGTAAATACGCCGTTTGGGACGCAGTTCACAGCTTCAAGCAGTTGTCTATTTGCACGTACAGCATGACAAATAATTAACTGCACTCGAAGCTTTCGTAAAATTAAAAATAAAAACACACAAAACTGTATACCATGACGAAGATGAACTGTATGTCGATACGTGAAATTCTGAAGGGAACGTCGGACAGCATGGTGCGGTGATGTAATGACGTGTGCCGTTAATCGATCTATGTTCTATAACATGTAAAACGGGAACATGAAAGGAGTATTCTAAAAGCGACTCATGTAAACACCTTAATCACATTATTGTCTTATTCAGAATAAGGTAAATAATTAGATTACTGCTGTCTGCGTAAACGTAGTCAATGCTGAGTTTTTAAGCAGTGTGTGTGATTTGAGTGTTTCTTTCTACTTCATGGTTCACTATTACAGAATCTGGTTCCATGAAATCAGGCCCTGCGATTCTTTTTACATTTTATTTTGACATATTAACACTTACAAATAATAACACAGCCCGTGTGTCGGTTGAAGCAGGCTGGGCCGCTGCACCCAGGAGCCAGTGCGGAGCAGCAGCAGCAGGAGGTGGCGTGGCTGCGAGCTGAGCTGGAAAAGAAGAACGTGCAGCACGAGGAGGAGCTGTGCCGCAGGGAAACGCAACACAGTGCTGAGCTCAAGAGCCACAGGAAGGACTTGAGTGATGCCGAGACCCAGCACCTCACTCTGCAAAAGGAGATCCTTATGCTCAAAGACAAGCTGGAGAAGACACGACGAGAAAAGTATGTTCACGTGTGGATAGACTGGATTATGTTCTTCTTTGCCTATTATTCTCTGTTTGTCTGTGCAGCTGGAGAATAATCATCTTTCTAACTTTCTCTTTCTTTAGCAATCCAGTGATGAAGTATATTAGATAGATGTGTAGTGACTTACTGCCACATATTTTAGCTTAGCTTACACTGTTTACTAAAGATGAGATTTTGGAGGATCAATGATTCTAAAATGTAAAATGAGTGAATAACCCAGTGTATACACATATTCCCAATCCAAGATTCACCAAGAGGGACAGATAGTCTTACATGATGGCATATTTACAATAAACAGCACTGTCACAGCTGTCCTCTGATCCAAATAACACTGCAAGGCATGTATCAGTGATAGAAAGGAACCGTAAGCTCCCCTCTCAACTGATTCACACAGACAGGTGCTATGATATTGGGCACGGAACCTGGATTCAACCTAAAGATAATTAGAGTCATGTGACTCTACTAAACTCTCTCGGTTAGTATACTTTGGTGTTTGTAAACAAAAAGAGACATGTGCGCAACCCAGATGCAAAAAGTCCTGAGTAAACTAGCAACCTGATGCTACTTGGTTATAATCTGACTGAAGACTCTATCATGAAGTTGATTTAGGAATGGGATTGACGGCTAAAATGTTATCGATTTATTATTATGGATTAGCACTAAAAGACAGGGAGTGCTATTTGGCTAAACTAACACTTTCAGCGGGTGTAGTTTATGATTTTTATTTCTATGCGTCCTCTCAGTGGCAAATGTTATTGTATATAATATGTGCAGGTAGTTCTGATTTCAGCATTCACTGAGAACTGATTTCATTAAACAATGTTGCACAATGTTGTGCTCTTCAAACTGTTTCAAATGTGCCACTTTGAGAAGATCTAAAACCTCTGAAATTGATAAGGGAGAAAATAAGTAATTCAATACATTTCAGGCTAGCAGATGCTATGGTGCACAGTAGCATTTTAAAATGTGTGTGTGTGTGTTTGTGTGTGGTGTTGTGTGTGTTGTGTGTTTATTAGCCAAAGTGAGCGTGAGGAGTTTGAGGCAGAGTGCAAACAGAAGTTTGAGCGGGAAAGGGTACTTCTGGTGGAGGACAACAAGAAGCTAGCTGGTGAACTGGAGCAGGTGAGCTAGCTTATAATTTCATGCACCTGCCTTTTGAAACGTTTAGATGTTTTAGAAACTATAACTAAATTTTGATAAATGAGAAGTGCTGATTTCTATACATGAAATACATTGCTGAAACAATATGGACACCATTGGTAGGCTACACCATTAGTGGAATACAGCAGTGTATGATTTGGGATGTGGCCCAAACTAGAATATTGTATTATATCTGCAGCCATTACCCAGGTCTCCCAAGTATTACAGAAGTGTTATGACACATCAGCATGTCTGTTACAATGTCTGTGTATGGCTGAGCACAGTGAGAATGGTTTAAAAGTGAAGCCAAAATGTCTTTGAGGCCCTCTAGTGGCTGGCTACAGTGCAATTTTTAACCCCACCCATTCCCATGTTAATGAATGGGAAACATGACAAACTTACATTTTAAGTTACACCTCCATACATTATTTTCAGGATTACTGTTCTGTCGTGTTTACAAGTTCAATTGACCATGTTATTTCCCCCCAAATTCTTCCTTACAATAAATGTGCACACACTCAGGGGCACGAGTAGGATAAATTCACAGGATTTTCATGAATACCAAATTACTTGTGTAAATGCTCCTATGAATGATTTATGCAGAAATCCACTTGAATCCAGCTTGATAAATGAGGCCCAATGGGAGTAAATGGCACCATGTTATCCAATCATACTGTATATACACACAATCATCGGTCTTGTACTCGATAAAAGAACAACATTTCTCTCCTTTAACAAGAGCCTGTCTTTTAGCTTTCATGCTAACATTGGTTAGGGCATATTACTCCAGACCATTCAAGCAAGGCAGCTTGTTAAGTTCCTTTTAAGAAGTTCCTGTTAATGGCATATTTACCTGATCTCCTGAAGCAGCATCACCCATCCTGAGGTCTTCACTCAGCAAAGGAAGGCCTACTGTTACTACTATTTCTCCGAGTATTAGTTGATGGAAGATGTTTATTATTATTGATCATTATTATTCAGAGAGATACGCGGGGTACTTTGAAGACGAGTGAAGAATAAGAAAGCTTCAGATAGATATTGAATCCCTGCTGCGCACTGGCTCCTCATTGTGCTTTCCTCTTCTCTGGTATTTTGTTTACAAGCCTGTCTCAAATTATTGTACATTCTCTTATAACCCCAAATGCTTATGCAAATGAAACTGTTCTGAATCTCTCTTTGTTTGTCTTGGATCGAGGAAACATACCACTGTGAGGCAGTAGCTCCCAAGTAAAATAACTGCTGGAGATTTGGACCCGTCAAATATAAACGACTTGTTTCATTTTTGCGTAGCATAGCACGTAGCAAACATTATTTATTTTGTAGAAAGGTCTGGAAACCCATGACATGGATGCCGATTGTGCTGCCAGATTGAGTGGTTAAAGAAAACACTGATGACATTTGGAAAGAAATGATCGTATGTGCGATTACACTTGATGAAATTTATGTACGCTACATTTTGACCATTTTATGTTTGGTGTCCGCTGAAAGATTGCTGATGTTGTATTATTCATCAGTCTCGCTTTGCTTATTCCCTCATGGTACTTCTCCTTACATCACCCTGTTTTTTTGCTCTCTATTTTCCTTCTGCTGTCTGTGTTTGGATTTTATTGTTCACATTTTTAACTCTCCTGTACACTGTCATCCTGTCTGTTCTCCTTTCCAACCCCCTGTCTCTCTCCATCAATCTGATGTTCTTCTGTAATGTTTTTTCCCCCTTTCCTAATCCTAACCAACTCTTCCTCTCTTATTTCAGCTGAAGTCCATATATGAGACCCTGAGCAGTAGCCACAAGCAGATGGAGGAGGAGATGAGAGAGCTGGCTGATAAGAAGGAGAGCGTCGCACACTGGGAGGCTCAGATCACGGAGATCATCCAGTGGTGTGTGGATGCTGCGACCTGCAGCTGCTCTGTATTACACAAACATGCACACACACAGTAGCATTCTATGCAGTGTGCTCTCCCAGATGCATGCTCATGTGCTGCTGGATATACACCCACCAACCTTTTGGCTTGGGCTCTGTAATCTTCTCTGGTGTTTAGATGAACGAGTGT
The DNA here is from genome assembly GCF_023375685.1 of Ictalurus furcatus. NCBI lineage: Eukaryota > Metazoa > Chordata > Actinopteri > Siluriformes > Ictaluridae > Ictalurus > Ictalurus furcatus. Next base: position 13,599,378 of record NC_071279.1, read on the forward strand.
TTGCAGAATTGTGGAACAGTACTGATTTATAATCACACTATGTGGGGTCACCGTCATTTTGATTCTGCCTCCTTTCAAAATTCCTTCCTCTTGTTTCTGGAGATTTTTCCTCACCAATGACACCCCTGACTCACTGTTTACGGATCTAAATCTACATCCAGATTTCTGTCCTGTTGATTTGTGACAATGTCCATTGTTGAAAGCGCTATATATGAACATTAACCCAGGCACATCAAAATTTATATTGAAGATGTAAGTGTTTCTGGAAACAGTAGCCATTTTAAATCTCTGTTCTGCTGCCAACTTTACTTTGCTGCCCCCGTGTGGATTAAATGTTAACTACTCCGGCAGTGCATTAGACGTGTAAATAAAAGGATCAACTCATGCACTCACGGTCACATTTGCGTACTTGTATACGGTTAATAAAATAAAATACAAAAGAGCCACTGAGTTCTGCTGGTGCTGAATGCTGTGTGTGTGTTTGTGTGTATGTTTAAGGGTAAGTGATGAGAAGGATGCTCGAGGCTACCTCCAAGCATTGGCCACTAAGATGACTGAAGAGCTGGAGGGTCTGAGGAACACCAGCCTGGGAGCCAGAGGCACAGTGAGTCTGTCTTTTTCACATACATGCTATAAGATACAGTAAACCTCTTGTGATCTACATTTTTCTCTAAATTCTTCTAAATGATCATTTGTTTCTCTAATGTACGTACCTGCTTCTGAATCTAATTAATATCTGTTATTTGTTTGTAGGAGATGCCGTGGAAGATGCGGCGTTTAGCCAAGCTGGACATGTCGGCTCGTCTGGAGCTGCAGTCTGCACTGGACACTGAGATCCGGGCCAAGCAGTCCATCCAAGATGAGCTCAACAAAGTCAAGGCCTCCAACATCTCGACGGAGTGGTGGGATTCCTGTGCACACACACACACACACACACACACACACATACACACATAAAAAGAGTTAAGATTCCTGGACAGGAAATGAGTTTCTCTGTGTCATTTCTTCCTGGTTACACCTCACTTCTCCTTAATAACGGTGCCAAATCTATCAGGTAAGGATTCCACCAGTATTTTTAAATAAGCTGCTGTTATTGGAGGATGAGACTGATTTATTTATTTTTTTAATTTGATTCTGAAAGATTAGATAGGCAGTAACTGTCTGAGAGACTTGATTGATTTAGCACTTCAGACTCAGGTAAAGAGCATCTCAATAACACTACGTAACACTATTTTTGTTCCTGGGTAGTAGAGAAAAGTATAGAAAGTCTAGAAAATGGTTACCAGGGTATGTATATATGTACCTATTTTCATTGCGAAAACGGCGAATTTGTGTATTTTTTGTTAACATAAGGTCAGAAAACAACAACCTATAAATGAAAATGAACATGCATTTATAATAAAGTTATACAAAAATGACCCCAAAACATGTAGAAATTAGTAGTTTTTGAGATTTATGATTATATTATAAATCACTTTCACGAAGCAGCTCCCAAATGTAGTCTCTCGTTATAGTGTCCTTGGTAGCAGCGTTCAAATTCTAGTATATCCTGGTGCAAGCGCTTGCCTTTCTCCTCCGACTACACTCCCATACATTTATCAAGATGAGCATCTGGGATACGGACTTCGAGAGACATCCTGCAACCCAGTGTGCAGTAGTTCTTCACCGGAGTATCAACCAGCTCCACATAGTTTTCGGCTTTGTGTTTGCCCAGGAAACCCCAAACCTCTGCGACACAGCGGTTCCAACTTTCGAATGGCTGTCCAAGAAATTGTCTTTATTTAGAAGAAGGTCACCTTCAAGGTTATTGATGGATCCATCTGCAGCTGTAACGCTCATCCCAGCACTCAAACCCTCCATAAAGCTTTATTGTACAAGTCCATGTAATAGTAGATATTGTGGGGTTGATCATTTTGATTATAATTCGCTTACACACCATCTTTGAATGGCATGTAGACGTCACCATTGATAGTCTTGAAAGTGACCACCGCCTGCGATTTCTCCTTCGACAAAAAACCCCCCCAATAACAATATCCCTCATTTAAACACGTGAATGTAATATGCAATAATATTACGACTTTACTCTCAAAATATTGCAGTTTTATTCTAATAATATCATATATTTTTATATTATATCCAATATAAGATTCTTTATCCGTGAAATATTCTGTCTCTGGTGGACCTAAAACAAGGCTGTAGAAAACACATGAAATTCTGGAGTGTTTTGTTATCAGAACCTCACAGGAGATCTGTTGGAGCTCAATTCATTCCTTTATGTCAGTAAACTGCAGGAGTCCGAGAACAAGAACCGGATGCTGCAGGCTGAGATCGAGAGGTTACAGAAGGAGACTGAAGACCTGCGTCGCAGAAGAGGTGGACTGTTTTCTGTTTGTTAATACTGAATTTTGACATTAAATTTGTTTTATATGTGTGTTGTGAATGTTTATTAATACTAATAACATTAATGTTAATAATGCATGCAGTATACACAGTTCCCTCTGAAAGTATTGGCACGGCAAAAACATTTTTGTTTGAGATCAAAAGATGCATATGAGATGATAGATCAGAATTTCAGCTTTCATTTCTTGATATTTACTTCTGGATGTGTTAAACACACTTTGGTGGCAGAGCACCCAATTTTTAGTTGTGCAAAAGTATTGGAACAGACAGTCTTAAAGTAAATTAAGGTAAATAACACTTTGGTTGCAAATCCCTTGCTTGTACGCCGTGGTTTGGGTCGTTGTCTTGCTGCTTGATGATGTTCCTCTTAATTAGATTGGATGTATTTTCTGTATATTGGCACACAGAATGTTCCTGTAAACTTCTGAATTCATTCTGCTGCTATCATCATGAGTTACATCATCAGTAAAGATTAGTGAGACTGTTCCAGAAGCGGCCGTGCAAGCCCAGGCCATGACACTACCTCCACCATGTTTCACTGATGAGCTTGTATGTTTTGTATCATGAGCAGAGCCTTTCTTTCTCCACACTTTGGCCTTTCCATCACTTTAGTAGAGGTTAAGCTTGGTTCCAGAACTTTTGTGGATCATCTCTGTATTTCTTTGTGAATTCCAATCTGGCTTTCTGATTGTTACTGCTGATGAGTGGTTTGCATCTTGTAGGATGGCCTCGATATTTTTGCTCTTGAGGTCTTCTTCGGACAGTGGATAGTGATACCTTCACCCCTGCCCTGTGAGGTTGATGGTAATGTCACTGACTGTTGTTTTTGGGGTTTTCTTCACAGCTCTCACAATGTTTCTGTCATCAGCTGCTGTTATTTTCCTTGGCCAACCAATTCTGTGTCTGTTGCTCAGTACACCAGTGTTTCTTTTTCAGGACATTCCAAATTGTTGTATTGGTTATGCCCAATGCTTGTGCAATGGCTCTGACAGATTCTCCCTCTTTTCTCAGCTTCAAAATGGTTTGCTTTTTTCCCAGAGACAGCTCTCTGATCTTCACGTTGGTTTATCTTTTTTAATAACAAATGCTTCACAGTTGAAATTGAAGGCTAAAACCAAAAGTAGACATTCAGAGCTATTAATTGTTTAAACAATCATTCTAACAGGGCCACACCTGGGTAACAAGAAACACCTGTCAGTCACATGTTCCAGTATTTTTGATCCCTTGGAAAAAAAAAATGTGTGTGTTCAAACAAAAGGTGCCAATGTTTTAAGCTGAAGAAATTAAAGCTGATCTATCGTCTCATATTCACCTTTTGATCACAAACCCAAAAGTCTTCAGTGTACAGCAAAATCAGAAGATTTGGCCATGTGGCTCCAATACTTTCGGAGGGGACTGTATACTGTACATACATATATGGACAAGCTCATTCAGAGAGAATTTGCACAGTGATTTCACAAACATTGATTTGTCTCAGTTATAAAATAAAACATTTGTGAATAATTGTGAACGTATCAGCCGAGTGAATATTTGCTTTTTGAAGGGTCCGCTCTGTTTCTGTGTGACTCATCCTGAAATGGTTTTATTATCAGGTGTTAAACATCAGGACTCCCAGAACTCCTTCCTGGCTTTCCTGAACGCTCCGTCATCTGTGCTAGACCACTTTGAGGTGAGTTTCAAATCATGATGGGGCAAACACTTTTTCACAGCACTGTAAACTGTTGGCAACAATACAAATTTGTCTATGGCTTCCAGAAAAGCATTCCCTAAGGTCATCAGCAAGATTAAATCCCAATGCAATGCAATACAACATCCATATGTGGTCTGGAGTCCAAATGAGCAAACCGTCGGCGTGGTAACGACTGCTTCATAACAGACCACATCACACCACTCCATCAGTGATTATATTTCCTATAACATCACACCCCACTGTGTTTTCTTCCTTACATGACTGAGATCTCTACCTTCTTTCTGTTAGGGATTCCTGCCTCAGTCTCTCGTTTGTGCTGATGCGTTTGTGCCACAGTCCAGAAGAGCCTCCAGAGATTCAAAAATGTTCTTCTTTTCCTACGTTCCTCCCTTTTGGCAGCTCCAAAACCCATTAAACCCTGAATCACAGCTTAGACACTTTGCCATTGTTATTGTACAAATGACTAACATTTCTTTAATTCTGTCTTTTTGAAGCGCTCACCATCGTGGGGTCCAGGAAGCAAAGGCCGACGTGTAAGACTCAGTTTTGTTGCTGAGTGGATTTCATGGCTCATGTGATCTCCTCTCATGTTTGTGTGTTCTGTGTATGGCATGAGTGGTGGTTGCGTCTGTACTCTATTCTATACTGCATGAAAACACTTCTAATTGAAATGTTTCTGAGGTTCGGTCATTATGCTTTTTTTCTACCCCACGGGTGATGCATTTAGAACGCTGGTATTATTTTATATTTGCACGCCCTGCTATTATGTGGCTCATGGTTTTGCGGTTGAGTCCTTTTCCCCTTTTGGTCCTGCATGTAGGGGTGTTTTGGATTTTTGGGGTGCGTTTTGTTTCTTTTGGCTTGAAGCCTTTGCATTTTACTTTGTTGAGCAGTATGGGTGTAACCAAAGAGCCACATGTAGTACACATGTGTTTAAATGTTGGGTTAAGGGTTGGTCATGTGTTAATTCATGGACACTGTTGGGTAGATTACTGAGGAAACACAATCCAGCAGTGACGAAAGATATAATCGCTAATGTAATCCTGAAATTATCTTATCTGTGTGTGTTTTATTACTGTAGGACTACTTCTTATTTATCTTATTAAATTGATTGCATATAAAGCTGTATCAGCGTCAGAATTATTGGCACCTTTGGTAATGGGTAAAAAAAAAAAGATTATAGAAGACCATGTCTTTGTGGTTAATTAACTTGAAGTCCATCTCACTGAAAATAAAAATGAACTCTAACCACTAACTAAAGTAAATTTATTCTAAGAAAATAGATTTTAAAAAAACAAAAACGTTCACCCAGTGGCCACTTTATACCTACCTCATACCATATTCAGTTACTTACTGTAGTCTTTCTGTTACTAGGCATGGTTTGTCACCCACCCTCTATTCCATCCATCAGTGGAAATGGACTTCTGAGAAGATGTTATGACACTGACAATGAGTTTATTAAGTTTAAATATTTACACAATTACTGGCCACTTTATTAGAAACAACTGCATTGTTGGTGCTCAGAAAATCCTCCTCTAGCTCTTTTATCAGTTTCAGGGTCTGACCACAGGGCTTTAGCTAGTGGACTGTTTCTTAGCCCAACACTGCCACTGTGTTTGATTCACACATACCACTAAGAGGCCACTAGCATGGCAGTATCGCTGATGCGTTGAGAATGCCATAGATGGGACACGGGTGTATAAGTGTATACCAGAGTACTGCATCCATATGATAGGCTTAGCCTAAAAAAAAGTGTACATAACTGATATTTTATTATTAGCTAACTGTTGTTAAATATTTCTTATTAAAATGATGACATAAACATTAGATTAAATCAGGAGGACAGAAGGAAATACTTTTAAGAACACAGCAAAATATCTTCATTATAATCAAATCTATCCAGTGTTTATTTATTTCCTCTAGACATATCTAATAAAACCACATGGACAATATCTCCATCAAAGCTATTATCTAGTTTATGGGCCCAATTCAGTGTGCTGTATTAATAATCAACTATTAACAACTAATAATATTATTAATAACTATTCATAAGCAATGTTAATTAATAAGTAAGTATCCTCAGTTAATCCAGATTACTGCCCAACACTGTGCACTGAATTCAGTTGATAGAGGTGTACCATTATGAACAAAAGATGAAGTAATTCCTCCACCTCTCTCTCTCTCTCTCTCTCTCTCTCTCTCTCTCTCTCTCTCTCTCTCCAGATTGACTCGGGTGACTTTACTCCCTATAATACTCCATCGCGAGATGAAGAATCCAAATCACGCCACATGTCCCGCTCACGCTCGCCATCCACTGCTAGTGACATGGAGCCAATAGAGGTAATTTGGAGCATACTCCCTGCCTACTGTAGGATACGCTGTGGTCTCTGACACTACAGAATGGCACTGACGTACTTCGGTTTTCTCCTTCTGCAGCTGATGGATCACTCATCACGTCTTCACACCCCGACTAGCAGATCCAGCTACAGCAACCAAGAGCACCCCTGTAATAAAGTAAGCACATGGATTGCACTCTCACTGAACAATATTTGGTTGTAATATATGAAAAATGTAATATTACAAGTGTTCGTTACTTTGTTAACGTTTTTTTTGTATTCATGATGAATATCTTGGTAACTAATAGGGAATATTAATATAAAAAGTTACCACCTCTATTTTGCAGCCCAAGCCTCATCAGTTTGCGGTGAAATCCTTCAGTGTTCCGACCAAGTGTAATTATTGCACATCGCTGATGGTTGGCCTCATGCGGCAGGGCTGCACATGTGAAGGTGAGAGAGAGAGAGAGAGAGAGAGAGAGAGAACAATGGTGGACAAATTGCTGTTCCAGGCACATGGTACACACACATTATGTGTTCAGGGTGTTCTTTTCAGGTTATTTATAGTTGCCCAGTGGACAGGTAGGAGGATTTTTGCAAGGTAGTGTGGAATAAAATTGGCAAATCAAGATTTGGTAATTTGGTAGACTCTTACCCACAAACACTGAGTACTGTAATACAGGCAAAAGATGCTTTAAAAAATATTAGTAAGGGGTGTACATACTTACATAGCAGGTTGTTGTTGAAATGATCATTTCTCCACTCTTATTAAGTGATTAGTCATCAATATATGTAATGTTTGTTATATCTGATTCACTGCTTATAGTTGCTTTGGCAAGATGGTATAGAAAGCCTGGTACTGACTGATTTTGTTGTTGAAACTGAGTGAGTGACCGAGTAAGTGAGAGAGAGAAAGAGAGAGAGAGAGAGAGCGAGAGAGAGGGAGGAAAATTGTGTTGTTCTTGGCTATGATTATATAACCCCAATTCCAAAAAAAAAATTGGGACTCTGTGTAAAATGTAAATAAAAACCGAATGCAATGATTTGTAAATCTCATAAACCCATATGTTATTCCCAATAGAACATAGAAAACATTTCAAATGTTTAAACTGAGGAAATGAACCATTTTAAGGAAAAAACAAGGTAATTTTGAATTTCATGGCCACAACACGTCTCAAATTCAAAGTTGCCTTTTGTCAAATTGAAAATGATATTATTTTTTCCTTAAAATGGTTCATTTCTTCAGTTTAAACATTTGATATGTTTTCTATGTTCTACTGTGAATAACATATGGGTTTATGAGGTTTGCAAATCATTGCATTTTGTTTTATTTATATTTATTTACATTTTACACAGCGTCCCAACTTTTTTGGAATTGGGTTTGTAAATTAACATAAAGACCTAAAGAAACAAAATGCTTTTGTTAATATAGTAGTTATTCCCATGTAGAATTCTTTAAGATTCCTTCTGTGGTAATGCCGAGTCATTTCTAACGATCTTTCATTTTCCTCTGTCCTTTCAGTGTGTAATTTCTCCTGTCATGTGATGTGTGCGGATAAGGTTCCCTCTGTGTGCCCCTTCACTCCCGATCAGACCAAAGGCCCATTGGGTATCGACCCGCTGCGGGGCATTGGCACTGCCTACGAAGGCTATGTGCGGGTGAGCTCCGTCCCAAATCCAGTATTCGGAAATGTTCAAACCTGGTGTCCAGTCAGGAATTAAATGGCACTTTAAGACTCTTTATAGTTTCTGTACGCTAGGGGGTGCTAGTGATAAACTCTCACTATGTCCCCTATGTCTTTTAAAAATCTCACCTGAATTAACACGCCATTTTCTGAAAGAAAAAAAATTCTAAAGAGTTTCACCACTTAAACAGAATTCTGTTTTTTTTTAATGCACTTCACCATCTGTGTGTGTGTGTGTGTGTGTGTGTGTGTGTGTGTGTGAGAGAGAGAGAGAGAGAGACAGAGAGAGAGATTTTATAACTTTATTCACTGAGGATTTTATAAAATTGATGTAATTGTGCAGTGCCACGCTGTGCCCCTCAGGTGCCGAAGCCCACAGGAGTGAAGAAGGGCTGGCAGCGTGCTCTCGCTGTAGTGTGTGACTTTAAACTGTTTCTGTATGAGCTTGGTGAGGCCAAAACTACTCAGCCCAGTGTGATCGTGAGCCAGGTCATCGACATGAGGTGAGCAGGAATTCCAGTGGCAGCAAATCATTTTTGTTGTTGTTTTTTTAGTTTTATCTGACGTCTCACTCTTGCTTGTTCAGGGATGAAGAGTTTTCAGTGAGCTCTGTCTTGGCCTCGGATGTGATCCACGCCAACAGGAAGGACGTCCCTTGCATATTCCGGGTACGAGGGGTTTTTTTTGCTCTGTTTTTTGCTCTGTGTGTGTGTTACACATTGTACAAGCTTATACAGTAACTCTTTTCCAGTATGAAATGAACATTTGTATATGGTATCAGGTAGCAAAAGTACCTAAAAAGTTTAGATCTACAGCCAAGAGCAATTAAAATAATTGCGAGCTGTGTATCCCAATACTGCGCTTCTATCTCAGTTGTTTCATTGCTCAAAATTTTATACATTTTTGCATAAATCTAAATGTTTATTGTGGCCACATTCTTAACATTCAAAATCCCATATTATCTAAATTAACGTGATCATACGTGAAACACAGAGTTTAGCAGGTTTGCCTCGCACCTCCAGGGTTGGGGGTTTGAATCCTGCCTCCTCCCTGTGTGCCTGGAGTTTGCATGTTCTCCCCATGCTTCAGGGGTTTCCTCTGGGTACTCGGGTTTCCTCTCTCAGCCCTAAGACATGTGTTTTACTGTCAAATTGTGTGTGTGATTGTGTTCTACGATGGGTTGGCACCCCATCCAGGGTGTCCCCTGCCTTGTGCCCAGAGTTCCTTGGGATATAGGCTCCCTGCAACCCTGTGTAGGATAAGCGGTACAGAAAATGGATGGATAGATGGAATAAGATCCCTTCTGTAACTAATACAAAATTTACCATGTATACACAGATGGAATACAGTTTTACAAATTTTGCATGTTTTGACTTTTCCACAGGTAACGGCATCTCATCTGTCCTCCTTGTGCCAGAAGACGTCCATTTTGATTCTGGCTGATAGTGATCACGAGCGCACCAAGTGGGTCAGTCTGCTGCTTGAGCTGCACCGCATTCTCAAGAAGAACAAGCTGAAGGATCGCTCTGTCTATGTGCCCAAAGAAGCCTATGACAGCACGCTCCCTCTCATCAAAACTACTCAGACTGCTGCTATTATAGGTCCTGCACTAATGCACATCCAACACTACACTACAAAACTACACGGCTCCTCTTAGACGGCTTTTTATTTATTGGCATTCTACACATTTATGTTCTTTTTAGTAAGTACATGATGGTGTTTTTCTTCATTGTTTTCCCTCATTAGACCATGAGCGTGTGGCTCTAGGTAACGAGGAAGGCCTTTACGTGGTCCACGTCACCAAAGATGGTAAGTCGACGTGTCTGTATTCTTTGAATGCTGCAACATTGAACTTTTTTGTATGCATAGTAACAGTGTACAGATAAAATTATGCTTTGTGTCTTAAAATTCTTCTGCATAACCCCTGAAATTCATAGTTTAGGAAATTTGGTGCAAACCAAATGAGCAAAATGTAACTGAACTTCCACACTGACGCGACACTTTTGTCGCACACACAGAGATCATCCGTGTGGGCGACAACAAGAAAGTGCACCATGTGGAGCTGATGCCCTCCGAGCAGATGCTGGCTGTGATCTCAGGCAGAAACCGACACGTGCGTCTCGTGCCCATGGTTGGCCTTGATGGCCGCGACACCGACTCCTTCAAACTGCTCGAGACTAAAGGGTGTCAGCTGCTGGCTTCAGGAAAACCTCACCATGCTGCTCACACGTGCCTGTGTGTGGCCATGAAGCGTCAAGTCATCTGCTACGAGCTCAACAAGAGTAAGGCAAGGCACCAGCGCCTCCGAGAGATTCAGGTAACCACCGTCACGAGGGTTTTTTGGTACATTAAGAAAAACAAACAATGTGTGTAAAATTTGTTGGTGTATTTTATACAGTAGACATTTCTAGAACTAGCCCGCTCTCAGTAGTGTGTTTTTATTGCATTTATCAATGAGCTTTCCTCTTTAGTTTAGTTTTATTTTTATCGTGTTTGTTTTATTTATTTATTTATTTGCAGTAAAATTGTTGCTTGATACAATTTCCACAGTTTTTTTTTTTTTTTTTAAATGTAAGGCTTCTACTAATGTTTAACTCCATGTGCAGTTAAAGCTCAGTTGCTTAGCTCTGCACCTTAAATTGTGAAACATGAGCTAATGATTGCAATAAAGAATTGAATTGTATTTTTAATGGACTTTATGCAACTCCTGTAATAGCTCACACACCACATACTGTATAACAGCGTAAATATATCAAACTTACTAATGAAATACATAAATACATTGCTAAGTAATAAAAGTAGTAAGAGAAGATATGTTAATATATTAAATATCTTAACATCAAATTATAAAGGCACCGTACAAAAATTTATTGAGTGTTTTGTTCTCAAGGCTTCCTAAAATAACAAGAACACACATGATGTATGCAGCACCTAGCGTCCTGTCCCTGCAAGCTTATGTCTCTGCTACAGTATATAACTGTGTCCTTGTCATTTTTCTCATCTGGAATTCAGTGTTTCTATATTACACTATAAAAATAAAGTTATAATGTTTTACAAATAAATAGTGTCTTAGTTTGCTTAACTACTAGTGAGGAATCATTTATAACGTTCCCTTTACTTGATGCACTCAATGATGACATTTTAATGATGACAGTTTTCATAATTGTTCATAAATATTCCAGTTGCTTTATAATAATGCACAGATCACCATTAGTTATAAAGCTTGTGCCATATGTCACACGTCATCATAATATTTGCATTCATTACAAGATTATTTTTAAGAGAAACCCCAAAACTACACTTATTTGTAATAATCAAATAAGTTCCTTGGTCCCCAAATAAGAACATGTCCCTTGGTTGTTCCAGGTGCCGGCTGTGGTGCAGTGGATGGCGTTTTTGAGCGACCATCTCGTGGTGGGCTTTCAGGGTGGCTTCATGCGCTACAGCCTGCACTCAGACGCTTCTCCCGTTAGCCTCCTGCACCCTGACGATCACACGCTGGCCTTCATCACGCAGCAGGGCATGGACGCGTTGTGTGCCGTGGAAATCTCCAGCAAGGAGCTGCTGCTGTGCTTCAGTTGTGTGGGTGTCTGTGTGGACCTCCACGGCCGACGCTCACGCCAGATGGAGCTGATGTGGCCTGCTGTTCCCACCTCCTGCTGTGAGTGCGTCAGACTTGCCTTAAAAATCAGAGTTAGTCTAATCTAGGGGCATGATGAGATCAGGAACTCTAAAGTAGTCATACATGGGATGCTGTACTGGTATAGATGATATCTCTAAACTCCAGTATTACTTCCTGCACAAGTATAGTTTAACGTGAGTAACATGTATACACTGCAAGTGAAAATATCTTAAATATAGTCAAATTTCCTATTATTATAAAAATACAGTCAAGCAGATGTATGATTATGAAACCTATTTCTAGACATTTCTTAATCATTTAAAGCTTAAAATAGCCTTGTTCTATTGGCTGATAATTTTTGTAATTTTAAACATTTATTTCTTAAAAAAAAAAAAACCCCAAAAAAACAAAGTAAAAAAGAATCTAAATGATCTGATAATAGAATAAGAAACTTTAAAGCTTGAAATGAGTAAAAAAAAAAAATGTCTAGAACTAGGTTTAATAATGTTATATTTGAATTATGGTAATCTCATAACAGGAAATACTAGAATACATTTTATTATATAAAGATAATATCTAACTAAAGCAGCAAAGAATTAAAAATGAATTATGTCACTCTGGAAGGGGATTTTGATCACGTTTGTGTATCTACTGAACATGCTGCAGGCTACAGCGCCCCCTACCTCTCAGTGTACAGCGAGAACGCAGTGGATGTGTTTGACATCAACACCATGGAATGGATTCAGACCGTTCCTCTGAAAAAGGTAAAAGTTGTTTCCCTGTAATACCTCAGAGTCATAATCGCAGGAAGAATCGTTCATCTGTAGCTCCTGTAGATCTGGATTTTTCCAACATAAAGCACAAAGAGTAATTAAGCTGCGGTTCTTAAGATGTAGCAGGCTAACGTGTCGGATACTTTAAACGTATATTATGTGCCCAGATGCGGCCATTGAACAAGGACGGCTCTCTGAATCTCCTCGGCTTGGAAACAGTAAGGCTCATCTACTTCAGAAACAAGACAGCAGGTAACAAGCAATCCTCAGTTCACCTCAGTTTAGTTTGAGGTGTGTGTTTCTGGTGTATAATCTCAGTGTGTGTGTGTGTGTCAGAGGGAGACGAGCTGGTGGTGCCAGAGGTGTCGGATAACAGCCGCAAGCAGATGGTGCGCAGTATGAACAACAAAAGACGCTTCTCATTCCGCATACCTGAGGAGGAGAGACTACAACAAAGGAGGTACATGAAGACACAACACACACACACACACACACACACACACACACACTACAAAAGCTTGACATGTTTCACTGGGTGTATTGCAGAGCAGATTGCCTTTTTGCATCACTAGATGTTACACTATTACACTATAACAGTATCCATTTCAGTCTTACACAGCAGGGGTTTCATTATATTCATGATTATACTGAATTATATTCTACAGAAGGTATATTATAAAAAAGCATGACCTCAAAATACAAAAATATGTACACATGTGGAAACACCCCTGCTCCAACAACCCCCTACTCTTTAAATAGATGGAGAGATAGATACAGTCCTGTCCGAAACTACTGGAACGGCAAGGCCATTCCATTTGTTTTTGCCGTAGACTGAAGACATTTGCTCAGTTGGGTTATTTAACCTCCTGAAAAGGAGACTGAAGGAAGAAAACAAAACAAATGAAACAAACAACAACTGAAAGAGGCTGCTGTAAAAGCCTGGAAAAGCAACACAAAAGAAGAATACAACAATTTGGCGATGTCAGCGAGTCTCAGGCTTGATGCAGTTATTGCAAGAAAGGGATATGCAACCAAATATGAAGTTATTTACTTTAATTTACTTCAAGACTTATCTGTTCCTATACTTTTGCTTGCCTAAAAATTGGCTAGTCTGATATAAAAAGTTCTATGTTTTATGTGTCAAACACATCTAGATGTAAATATCAGGAAATAAAAGCTGAAATCTCAAACCAAAATGTCTTTGGTGTAGAGCACAAACTAATGAACTAGCCTTGCTGTTCCAATAGTTTCGAAGGGGACTGTATGTAGGTGTACTCATTCATTGTATTGATCACAAGGGAAATATTGGGAAAATATGTGATATGGGATATAAGAACACAATGAGCTGTTTTAGTTTAATACTTGCTTGTCATGTCTGTGCACTTTGCAACGATTTAACATGGAACACATGTTTCATAAAGTGTGTGGTGATTTTATGAAGATACATGATATGGCCAAAAGTTAGTAGACACCTGTCCATCGCACACATATGCGATTCAACATCTGGGAAGGATTTTGGGGCGTGGTTGTGGGGATTTGTGTTCATTCAGCTACAAGAGCATTAGTGAGATCAGGCACTGATATTGGGTGAGGAGGTCAGGGGTGCAGGTGTTGAGGTCAGGGCTCTGTGGAGCTCTCTTTGTACACAGAGGCACTGTCATACTGGAACAAGTTTGGGACTCTTAGTTCCAGTGAAGAGAAATTGTAAAGCTACGGCATACAGAGACATTCTATACAAGTGTGTGCTTCCGGCTTTGTGGCAACAGTTTGGGGAAGAAGCTCATATGGATGTGATGCTCAGGTGTCTTTGGCAACTTATGGCCATATAGTGTATTATTATTGCACTTATTTACTATGAGAGTCAAAAATCTGTCCATCGATGCAGCACCTGATGCTGTTTTCACTGCATGTATTTTCCCTATAAGGAAAATATACATTAAAGAATTATATCACCTGTAACAGCTTAAAAATATCAATATTTCTATGTAAACCAACTCAAGCAAAGGTTATGCCATCTAATCCCCACTAGATTAGCAGCATTAGTGTTCTTGAGTGCGTTATTTTACTATGTCCTGTGTATGTCTCTAGAGAAATGCTGAGGGATCCTGAGAAGAGAAGCAAGTTGATCTCCAACCCCACCAACTTCAACCACGTGGCTCACATGGGACCTGGAGATGGCATGCAGATTCTTAAGGATCTACCGATGGTAGGAGACACTGGTTTAATTAACACTGGCCAGTTGTTGTAGTGGTGTGTGTTCTGAAGTGTATTGGTGAGCACAGTGAAACAGTAGGCTTACTAGCGTAGCCTAGTTCAGCAATTAATATGGGTGCTATCTACTAACATTGGCCTTGACCTTGTCCGAGGTCTCTTGTTCACTTGTGCTAAGAATATTTACTGTATTTGTACATTAAACACATGTAACAGGGCTCAGACAAAATTTGACACAGATTCTCCAATGAATTGCCTGTATCTCACTCTCTTTCCTGTAGAACGTGCGTGCCCAGGAGAACCGGTCAGGCTTCAGTGGCTCAGTCAGTATCCCATCCTTAGCGAAGAATCGGACTGAACCCGGTCGCTCCATGAGCGCCAGCAGTGGCCTGGGTATACGTGAGTTTCTCCATCCTCCACATGCTAAAACCATCCTAAGACTCCTACTGTACAAGTCCCTAAGGACACTGCGAAATTCCTTTTCCCTCCCTCTGTACTTCAGCCATGCAAATTAGCAATGTAAATATAAATCATTTTGTTGCGTTCGTTATTATTATTATTATTATTATTATTATTATTTGTTTAATTCCATGTTGTCATTATGTTTGCTAACTCACATGAATTAATATAGCCCAAAATTGCTTGAGCTGTGATGCTGCAATGCAGTATGATCCATTTAGTAATCCATGATTTCATACCTACGTATTATGAAGGATTCAGATTAAATTCTAATTATTCAGTATGTAGTTATGGGATTAAGGCATGTTAGTCTGAATCCATCAACAGCAGTTAAACAAGGGCTTAAACAACGTAGTGTACACCGAATTGCACACCTACTTTTTTACCACACTAGTGGCTTTTATTCAGCATTCAACATGCTATAATACTTTATGCATCTGCTCAAGGAAGCAGCACCCCACCAAATTAAATGCATTATTGCTTAAAGACAATATGTAACATAATGCATAAAATCCTGCATACAGGTCAAGAACATTAGTTAATTTTCACATCAAACATCAGAATGGGGATCTCAATTGAAGATTGGAAAAACATCACCTGGTCTTTCTTTTTTCAGTCTTCATCTGTCCAGTTTGGGTGAGCCTGTGTACAGTGCATTCTCAGATTCTTGTTCTTGGCTGACAGGAGTCGAACCTGATCTGGTCTTCTGCTGTTATAGCTCATCCACCTCAAGATGTGACACATTGTGCATTCTGAGACCTTTTTCTGCTCACCACGGTTGTAAAGAGTGGTTATTTGAGTTAATATTGCCTTCCTATCAGATTGAACTAGTTTGGTCATTCTCCTCTGACCTCTCTCATCAACAAAGCATTTCTGCCCACTTAACTGACACTCACTGGATGTTTTTTGTTTTTCGAACCATTCTGTGTGAACTGTAGAAACCGTTATCTGTTATCTGTTGACTGCAGGAGACTAGCAGTTATAGAAATTCTCAAACCAGCTCACCTGGAACCAACAACTGTGCCAGGGTGAACATCACTGAGATCATATGTTCCCTCAGTCTGATGTTTTTTAATGTTAGCTCTTGATCTGTATCTGCATGATTTTAAGCATTGCACTGCTGCCACATGATTGGCTGATTAGATAGTTGCATGAATGAGTGCTGGTAGACTTGCATTGAATGAAATGGAGATGATAAAAGAGAAAAATGGTCAAATATTGCACGAATATTTGAACTAAAATGTAAATATTATTTATTGAAGGGTGGGTTTAAGAATGAGTGTTTGGAAACAGCAATGAATATTTGAAGCTTGTAAAATGTCGTTCGGCCGATCCTTATTGTTTTAATCCTTTCTGCTTTGTTTGCTGTCTCTTTCTCAGGTTCTTCTTCTCAGAATGGCAGCGCTTTGAGGAGGGAGCTCTCGAGCAGTAGTTACAGCTCCAAGCGGCAAACCATGACATCTCCGTCTGAGAGCTCGCTGTCGTCAGGTGGAGGCATGGATGCAGGAGACGCACCGCTTTCTCAGTTTGACCGGGATGTGAGTAACATGCCTATGAAAATGAAAATAAACTTCATGCCTTCCATTCTGGTGGTTAGTGAAAATATCTCCATGTGGGGGAAAAAAATCACTTCATCATTCATTCTGTAGATGTCAGTAGAAGAA
The DNA here is from genome assembly GCF_023375685.1 of Ictalurus furcatus. NCBI lineage: Eukaryota > Metazoa > Chordata > Actinopteri > Siluriformes > Ictaluridae > Ictalurus > Ictalurus furcatus. The sequence continues at coordinate 13,616,218 of NC_071279.1, forward strand.
TTTCCTTCAACATCTCTGTTCAAGACGTCAGATATTCAAAAAGAAAAAAGGATGATCTAAGAATGATGTAGCAGGTTTTAATGATAACCATTTTTCCAGATGTTTACAGCTTCATGTCAGCAAATACCTGATAAGAACTGAACTGACAAAAGAGCTGATGGCTTCTTTTAGTCTGTACTCTAACAGCAGGTTCCCAGACAGTCCTGATTCAGCATAGTCATATAGCCAGGCCTGTCCTGCTTGAATTTCTCCCATACCCTCCTGGCCAAACTATACAAGTCTGGCTGTCATTCATCATCCCTTTCAGGCATATAACTCGCCTCTACTGGGGCCTTAGCTCCAGCATTTCCAGAATTAGCATTTTGTATCCTTTCCCTTGGTGTGGAAGCCAATTTTGGGCTCTCAGTGTGCCTTTCCTTCCCAGTGGCAGGCTGTCTCGCCCTCGGAGAAGACGCCCGATCTGAAACGGGCGTTAAGGACCCTGCTTAGTAAGATGAAGGTAAAGTTGATCCACTCGGCATTAAAAGCACCCCCTCATTCCCTCCGCCAGAGCAAACACATTACTGCTTTCTTTTTTTTTGTTTCTACTAAAGTCCTCAGTCTCTGATTGTCAAATCTTCATAAATCCAGGATTGTGCTAAGTTCTTTTTTTTTTTTTTTTTTTTAAATTAAAAAAAAAAAATTGACAATAACTTTCAAAGTGACACGCATGCTCTACCTCCATCCTGTACCTCCAAATTGGCATTAGGGGAGAATCACAAAAGAAAAATGCGATACATTTTCTTCCTGAGGCTGATAGAACACGTTCAGGGCTCTGCATGCATTTGAAAGAAGCATATTGTGTTAGCAGGAGCACCACCTCCCTTTACATTTTATTTCAACACTTCCAAAATGCTGTATTTGAGGACGGACACTTTTGCAAATGCCAGCAGGAACGTATGACTCGTGATTAAACTGAGCAGTTTAATTACAGTTTCCTGTGAAACACCCAAGCTGTTGTTGCAAAGTGCTTTGTTCCCAAAAACAATCCATGCTCTATAAACATGGCATAGCAGTGCTAAACTCATTATTGGGAGTGAAGTGCACTTTTAATATCACCGAGCTTTCTGCAATTTTCAACATCAAGAAAAAAGAATGGAAGGAAAAAAAGTATTTAACAGCATTACAGTGGGTTGAATATAAAAACAAATAAAAACAAATCATTACTTTTAAAAGCAGTTTTTTTTGGCAAAGCAAATTATGGCTTGTAATTATTTTACATTGCCATTACAACTGCCAGTCTTGGATTTGGTATTTCGCCACACTTATTGATCTTGATGTTGAAAAATAACTAAATAAGGTGTACGAACACATTGTGTGTGACAGCGCTGAGCTAGTCGCAGCTCTCATCCAGATTCATTCATTCTACTTTAAGGCTGGGATTTCAAAGGATATATGCTGATCCTTTGAGAAAATATGAACCCAGACCTCAAATATTTATGTGAGATTTATGCATGTGCAGATTGAGGCTTTAAATATGCATCTCATATGCATCTTTAGTAGCTGTACTGTTTATACGACATTGATTATAATACATGTCTGCTTCTTTTGTGCAGCTGCAGTTACGTGTTGCGTCTGTGCTGATTTCAGGAATCAAATGCAGTTTTACTTAATAAGCATAAATCATTTATACTTAATATCCTGTAACGGGTGATTGAGGTGAACGTTAGCTCTTGTAACTTGGAACAATTTATTTTTTTTCCAAAACTGAATCTAAACAAACATGTAATTAATGGTTAGCAAATAGACAGAAATGTAGTTATCTAGCATCCATGCTCCTGACCTGAGGACATTAAGGACATTCTAATTATTGATTAAATGTTTATGATGTTGGGGAACAGGGTTGTACTTTGAAGTCAAAGCGACTTCATTAATCACAATATTAATGAAAATAAAGAAAAAAAGAATGAGGACATTTTTCTTCTTCTCATAATCATCAGGAAATTCGGATGGTGCGATTTCCTGTTGAACATGTGACTTGTGGAATATTCCAAATATTTCACAGGGGTGAATGTGTTCAGGTAACAGGGATAAGTGAATGTCGTGTGACTAAGATGTACATTGTTCATAAGCTGGAAAAAGGATGTTTCAAGCGTGAGGTGTTGAATGGATTTAAATATGAATGCAAAAATATGAATTTTCAAATATTTCCATGATTATATTTGAAGCTAAAATGTAATTATTATGGACTGGGACAGACAAGTGCTGTTTTCTAAGTACTCTAGATAGATTTTAGTAGTTATTTTAAGTTATTTATGTGAAACATGTACATAGGGTGCTGGGAAGGACAGTTTACCTTTTACCTTTAACTCACTTACATATTTCTAAACATAATGTCAGTGCAACACAAAGAGCGCTCCATTCGTGGAATTACTCTAACAATAAAGAGACAAATAATTTAATCGTGTTTATGAGGTAGAAAAATGATATGATGGCTTTATTAGACAGTTCAGCCACACAGATGAAAACTGAAAGCAGCATGTAGCCAACACTTCTTGGCTTAACACTTGTTTTAGTTTTTTGGTTTAATGCTTTGGTTTTATCTGGAATTGCAGGACTCAGACTCGCCGCGTCACTCCACTGCCTCCAACAGCTCGACCTTCAGCAGCCCGCCCAGTCCTGCATCACCGCACAAGACCAAGTCTCTCTCCTTGGAGAGCACGGACCGTGTGGGCTGGGACACATGATGGACGCTTCACAGGACTAGTGGCGGCGTGTCCTAGCCCTGCGCACCCGCCCATATAAATACAACGCAAGCGCTACTGGATCCTCTCTCCTTATTTACCCAGCTTCTCAAGAGAGGAAAATATCTGAGGACATGTGGCTGTCAGCAGGGCTCTGTGTGTGTGTGTGTGTGTGTGTGTGTGTGTGTGTATGTGTGTTGGGCCAAGGCATCCATTGGAATTCCTCTCAATCTGGCTCAAAGTGTGACTCGGACCTGAGCCATTTCAGAGACGCACTACATTTGAACTTGATTGAACTGGTGTTTGTATATAAACTGGGGTTTGGGGTGAACTATTTATTTCTCAGTCCAATATTAGCTGTTTAAGAACAGTTTTTTTTCACGCACTTTTTTTTTTTTTGCTCTAGAATGTGATGAGTCTGGAAACCTGATTGATTACTACTTAAACTGCCGTTCTGATTGGCTACAGCTTTCTCTTAGCCGACGTAGACATTTGCTACCTGCCTGAAACGCTCAACACTCTCAGACCACACCATAATAACACCACAGATCACATGCCACCATCAAACTACACCAATATCGTGTTATTGCTGGGGTCACTACCTACATTCCTACTGCAGGATTTCATGAGTGCACTGGATATGCGTCGTTGTGCTGCCAGACACCACTCCAAAATGACAGACTCTGAAAATAAAGCACTACATACACAGTATAAAGAATAGGACATGGTTTCAGACTAGAAGCATTTTATTTTGATGAGTTCTGTTCAATCGAAGCCTTCCACAGTGCACCACTAACCTGTGACGTCAGATTTCCATCACAATAATGTACATAGGCTGGAAGTATAGTATAATATACAATAAGGAAATTCTGTAGAGAGAAAAACAAAGAAACCATCAGCTTATTATTTTAGCTGCATTTTACCTGCATAATTTAATTTAAATTGATTTTTTTTTAAAAATCATGTTCTGGAAAACTACAACGTTGTTATTTTATATCTTGTGAAAAATCGATCAGTGTGCTGCTAAAATTTAAATTTCTTTACATTTTCCATGAGTAGAACTGAAACATCTGTGCTGTTTTTTTTCCTCTTATATCTATTATGAAACCATAATATGTATCAGCTGAAACAAACTCATAATATTCGTATAAAATATTTTCGCCCACATTTTTACATTCCCAGTTTAAGAACCATAAACGTACGATAACGTCGAAGTTGTTTTTTAAGCAAAAAGAAGTGTGTCTGTTTTGATCCTGATATTTGTATATTTACTGCAAATATTTTACTTGGCAGAGTAAGCCATCATTAATTACAATTGCCTTGGTGCCAATGATCTTTTGAGATCTCTCGAGTCCCAATTATATTACACGTAAAACTCATTGGCGTGGTCTACAGAATGTTGTGATGTTCCCCACTGAAGGCCTTAAGAGCTGGACCCAAGCTTTTGCTCTGGGATCTGATGTGATTATGTGCAAAAATATTGCAAATAGATTTATATGCTTTCTTTCCTGGCAACCATTTCTGACTCCTGTTTCAGTTCAGTTATACTGTGTTGCTGAATAATTGGCACCCCTCTCCAGTGCAAATTTAGATGCCTGCTCTCGTTGACCATCTCACAACTCAGGATTCGCAATATTGCTTCAGCTGTAGTTTATATAAGCACGTGAAGGAAGGCATAAAGCAGCTGTTGCACAATTAATGACATTTCTGCAGTAGTCCACATTAGCTCTCTTCGCTATCATATATTTTGTTTTGTAATAATTTGTACAGTTCTGCATGCTAGATGTATTCATTTCCTGGTTCTGTTACAGGGCTGTATTATGTTTTGTCACACTTTTGCAAGGTTAAGGGTATTTTCTACGACGAGAGCTCACTGCAGGCTATTTTTTTTTGCGCAGATATCGAGCAGAAGATGAACGAAATCAATGGATAGAATCGATGTATTTCTATAAACAGAAGGTGATGTGACACTGGGGATTTTGTTCTGTTCTGTTATTTCATTTGGCTGAGAAATAACACTGGACCTGCACAAATCGGTCAAATTTCACAGTTTATAAAATTGTACACAACTGAGATCTACTTCATGTTAATGAGACACTGTAAATGAGAAGAATATTCATTTTCAAGACCAAACTTTACTCCTATCCGATAACTATAAAGTGAGACGTAACAGTTTACTCGTCAATTTATTCTAAACTATTCTACATCAGATGATTCTACGTTTGCAGCAAGCAGTTGAGTTTCAGTCTGTCTGTTTGTTCTGTAATACTGCTCTTTACATGCCAAATGTTTATCACCAATAAAACATTCATTCACGCACTCCTGTTGTACTTAGTTATGTGAGAAATCGCGTGGAACTTCAGGAAGAATACGTACGGAATGTGTCAGTCTAATCCAAGAAAGTCTACACAAAGTGCAATAGAGGAACAGTGGAACAAAAACCTGTTTCCCTCTCTGAAGGTTCTTAAAAAAACACATACAAAATGTACACAAAAGTCTAAGCCTGAACATAAAGCAGCAAGTGCTTCAATACAGTATTAAAAATGTAATATAACAAAAGCCCTTAGTGTTTACCCTGTCGATATTGAAGCTCTTCCATCAAAGAGCTTTCCTAAACTTCCTGCTGCGTCTGCATTTAATGCTGTATCAGGGCTTGCAGTTCTGTTTGATGGCGTCCGTTTGTCATCCCTGAGCAGGAAAAACCTCTTCAGCATGAACGTTTATAAACTCGGCGTTTGTAAAGTTCAAGGAGTGCCTCCGATTTCGTCGGTGACGGAGTGGATACCGTTAACAGGGCCGCTTTGGGCTGCCGGCTGCGTGCTGCTGAGGTCCCGGATGCTGGCGTGTCGTGACTGGCTGTCTAGGCGCTGTGATCCGCCATGTCGTGATTGACAGTCCAATCGAACTGTGCTGCTTTGCTGAAGCTGCTCATGCAGGCGGGATACACTGACGTGGGGGAGGCGGAGCGCCTCTGCACCATGGACAGTACAGGCTGTGTACCTGCATTGGGAAATGGAAACAACACAAAGCAAGTGTTGCTTTTCACATTACTGAAGTAACTGTATATGGAATCATGAGTGATCACCAACACTGGCTTTCCTACAGAATTTACTTCCAGCTATCATTCAACAAAGCTGATTCAGCTAATGGAGTTGCCTGATTGTCTAGGCCTGTGTGTATGTGCAATGCTGAGAGTTGAAACTCTGAATGGGTCACTGGGCATGTGCACCTCTGTTGCCTCGTTTCACAGTGACTTAGTGGAATGGAGAAGTGAATGATGCATTATGTAAACACGTATGAATAAATTACTTTATCTGTCTGTTTACATATTTCCATGAGGACTTATGTTGCAATCCATTGTACTTGGACCTTGGAAAAAACTCGACCTCTGGCACGGAAAACTGTAATGGAATGGTCATTCAACTCGGAATTAAAAGTCAGGAACTTGGGCAAAGCCCACCTAGCCCGAATTTTCCAACAAAAACAAACCTGGTGTCACAGAAATAAGGCGGTGCACACAGTCAATGATGAACAGAATTCTCTTTGCATTACTTTCAACTAGAGATGCACCAATACTAAATTCCTCAGTCGATACCGCTAACCGATAGTTCTGCCTTTTATACCTTCTTATAAATTAAAAACAATTAATTCCATAATTCTGAAGGAAATGCAAATAAAAACTTTATTCTCTCCATTTGAACAAGATGTTTCACAGTAACTGGTCTCATAAACAGAAAACACATTACTCACATTAACATGAACACATGAACTAAATTCTGAAGATTATAGTAAGATTATTAACTTATTGAATGTTATTACTTCATATTAACATTGACTGAATTGTAAAAATCCTCCTGTTAGTCTCACATTCACTCACCACAAACCAAAGCATTTCTACTTCATCACTGAACATCAAACTGGTAATATACAATATCAACTTTATATATAATAACATTAACTGGATATGAAATATACTATTTATATATATATATATATATACACACACTTTTTTGTCAACTCATCTTCATTTTAATCTTTCAACGGTGTACTGGCGTTTTAATTCAGCTCGAGCAGCATGGCAAAAAATATTTTAGACTCGATGATGAAACTCCCGCTTCACTGTTGCAGCGTCCGGTGTAAAATTTTAGCAGTGCAGAGATTACTGAGATTACACACTGCAGTTTTGTCGTCATTCCACACAAGAGGCATCATCTTTACACACAGCACAAAATCGATGTGTTTTCCCGCCCTATTTTGATTGACAGGATATAATCGGCACTGATCATCGGATATTTTCAAACTATCGTCCGATAGCCTATAGCGTGAAAAATAGCCTTTATCGGCCGATACATCTCTGCATCTCTACTTTCAACCTCATAAAACTTGATTTTACCTGCTATGTAGCTTTAGTGTTGTGAAAAGGTGTTTTAACAGCTTTGTAAGGTTAGATTTGTAACACAATTCTGCTGATTTCAGCCCAAATTTACTAACGAGATAAAAACATTGTGACAATAAAAAATTTATGAGCAAAAATGAACAAGCCAGTTATTATTATTATACATTATCTCTCTTTGGTAATCACACAGTAATCATTTACATGTACATCTTAATATGTTTATAAAATTCAGAGATTAGGCATCCAAATATAATTTCCTTTCTGGGCATCCATGCACTGGAATGATTTTAGTGGCACCCTTAGGTAAAAAAAAAAAAAAAGTCTCATGTCTATTATTTTTCATAAAAAGTTCTGAAAAATTAATTGTGGTTAATTAGCTTAATCTCAAACTGAAAATATGAAAGAAGTAAACAAAACTAAGAAAATAAACAAAAACTAGTTTCACTTTCACTTCATGTTATGTGCTCACTATAACATTCTTGTCACTCAAAGGGGAAAAAAGCTCTCCAATTCTGCTTCGACATCATTTCTTGCTTTCTTTGTCTAACTGATTTATTTAGTATGACATTTTTGTAATGTAGGCCTAGTTTAGTCTACTTTACAAAGGTTCTATCCATGCACAGTACAGTACAAATGTCCAGGACCAGTAATTAAGAACAAAATTTACTTAGTTCAGATACAACAATTACCAGTTTCCAGAATGGTTTATGCTATAATCAAGGAAATTTAAAGCAGAGAGGAACAATATGTTCTTGTAATTGAACAATTTGTACTTTTGCTAGAGTGCAAAAATAAGAATAAGTAAGTAAGAATAAGACATACGTAAGAATTCCCTCGTCTCTAGCACTTGTTTGTTAACTACCTCGATCAGGTTACGGAAATCCAAAGAGGTACTCAGGTAATTGGAGTGGAGAGCAAAGTGCAGAAGCCTGAAGTGTATTACATGCTCCTTACACGCTCACATGCTCTGTTAGCTGAGTTACACTGTATAGGTTCTCTCTAATGACAGCAGTAATACAGATCACAACATTTCACTTCAGGTCATTTTGTCTTGTTCTGTGTCAAACCTGTTATTAAACTGAAACGGCCATTTTGGAGCCAATTCAGAACTATGCTCTCAAGGAGTCAAGCCTGAAAACTCTGCTCACCAAACACTCATGGTACTCAAACATTTATATATAATACTTTAAACATACAGTCATGCTGCTCGGTAATCATCGTGCTCCCTCACCTGCCGTCGTGAGACTGGCGCCGGCTGCTGTGGAAACTGCTGGCTTTGCTGTGCATGCTGCTCGGACGGCTGCTACCGCTGTGTGCCTCATCCAGCATGGCCAGGTGGGTGGAGGAGGCATGGGTGGAGGTGCCCTGTGTGGAGGTGCCACGGGATTGACGCACCACGGTAACTCCAGGCTCGCGGAGCAGCAGCTGAGTAAAGTCAGGCTCCTGCAGCACCTGTTTACTGTCGTGCACCACACTGCTGGTGTGCAAAGGGAAAAAAAAAGAAGAAGAACACAAGTCAGAGAAAGAACATAAGGAGGAGGGGCGGGAATAGAGACATGCAAGAGCAGGGGAGGACAAAAAGGAAGCGCTGGTATTTATAATTAGCAATTGTTGATAAATTCCTTTTACCTGTATCTGAAAAAAATTGTGTCCAATCTCATAGAAAAACAATACACAACTGGACAATTAGACTGGACACTGCTATTTTAGGCCATTTTGGATAGGGATGCTCCGATCGATCGGCCGCCACTCGGACTCGGCCGATAATCACGTCCTATGACTCGATCAGTAGTCTCTAAATTTGGCCGATCTCACAAACCGATTGCGATCTGATGATGTAAAACACATGATCACATTAAACCTTAGCGCCGCAGTCATGTCATCACCAGTGTGGAATTATTACGAGGTCTCAGGAAACAATGAAAAATTCACCATTAGCCGTGTATTTTTAAAGGCCTATTGAAATGTTCATTGTAAAATAAATATTTGTTGTGCTTATTTATTTGATTCTCAATTAAAACAACAATCTACAACATTTCTGTAAATAATATAACCAAGGCAACATCTGTGGTATTACTTTATCTGAAGAAAAAGTGATGGTCAACAGAAAGCTTACATATCACTTATATAAAGCTTGAACGATCGGGATCGGGATCTTGATGACAAGAAATTCGATAATCGGTATCAGCTGCAAAAATCCTGATCGGACCGGCCCTAATTTTGGGGACAGCTTATGTTTTCAGGAGACTCACTCTTTTTTGTGATGGCCATGAAAGAAGCTGGCCCACTCAAAGCAGGTCTTCTTACTGCCCACCCAAAAGACAGAGGGGATGCCCACCACCAGCATCATCAAGTACTTAATGAGGAACAGGGCAACATTTGGCCTGCTCATCTGCTCCACCTGTACAGACAACAGTCCAACAATTAGATGTCATCTAATATTTAACTAATTATAATGTCACTGAAAGTGACACCTGAAATATTCTCCTAAAGAGCCTCAATTTGTTAGGCACAATATTAAACCAGAATGTTTAAATAAAAAAATCCCAATGGCATCATAAAATTCTGAAAACAATTGGACTGAATCCAGTCAAGGTATCCAGGCGTTCCCACAGTGACTTGGATGACCTTGGAAATGGATGAGTAACTGATGCAATAAATTGTAAATATTTTATGTGTAATTATATACACTACCAGTCAAAAGTTTACACACACTCACCCCCCCCCCCCCCCCCCGACATTTTAGAATAATAATAAAGTCATCAAAACTCTGGAATAACACAAATGGAACTATGGGAATTATGTCGTGATAAAAAAATCCAAAATAAATCAAAAGAATTTAATATTTTAGCATCTTCAAAGTAGACACGATTTTTGGCTAGAATTTACAGAAATGTATTCTTGGCTTTTTCTCAACCGGTTTCTTGAGGAATCCCCCTGAGATGCTTTTTAAAAAGTATTAAAGGCGTTCCTACCTACGCTGGACACTTACCATCCAGGTGGATGCTACACACTAGTGGTGGTTGAGGAGACCTGCCCCATACTATGTAAAATGCTTTGAGTGTATAGACGAGCGCTATATAAATGTAACTGTAAAAAAAAATATTAATTCACTATAGATGATAATTACTACTAATAATATGGCATACATACTATACTGTATACTACAACAAAGTTATCCTGTGTGTGTGTATATATATATATATATATATATATATATATATATATATATATATATATATATATATATATATATATATATAAATATGTATATATACATGTATATAAATAGAAATCTATATATATGGAGTAATGGGGCCCTGTTAAAAACAAATTTAATGGCTCAGCAGGCACACACACACACACCCACACACACACACACACACACACACACAGTGTCTCAGTGCACAGCAAATCAGTGTAAACTGTCTTTTCCAATCCAGCTGCCTCTCGGTTGTACACACATACAGCTGCTTCTGTTTATCTACTGCACCGAATTCATGTTATCAGTCAAAATCTACATTACAGCCTATTTTTTCCAGACTATATGGAATCTGGACAAATTAGTACATGAAAATGGTAATATAAAAAAATTCAATATAATGTTTCACTATAATCTATTTTGGGGGGCTTTACACACATTTCCAGTAAGGAACCTACTCATGGAGATATAAGAAAAGGCGAAAAGGAGAGAAAAGGAGAGAAAAGGCAGAATGTGAGAGAGAGAAAGAGAGAAAGAGCAGAGCGAGTGCTTGAATGCATGTGTGTAAGAATATTTAATTATTAAGAGCTAATGGAAAAGATTAGGAGTTGGCTTGAGGCTTGTGGGTAACCGCAGTAATGCATTATGGTAAGTTTAGTACTAGACATCACTTACTGAATGCCATTTGTCTAAGTAAATATAGCGCATGACTGAAATAAATTTGTGAAAATATTAGAAAAGTTTTTTATCTTGCTGCTTTGTATACACTTTGTGTATCCTACCTTGAACGGGCAGGGGATGTGGTAGTTTCTGCACTGCTCCTGCACCCATGTTATCTCCCACACTGGCCTGTAGCTCTGCTCGTACATGAAGCAGCCAATCACCGTCAGCAGCGGCACCAGGTACAGCACGGAAAACACGCCTATGCGGATCATGAACTTTACCAGCTTGTCTTGATTCTCCTTGTCCAGGGGGATCTCCATACGGACACGGTTCAGTGCCACAATGCCAGCCAACAGCAGCACAACTCCAGCAGTCACAGCCAGAGCTAGAGGGGCCAGGAGGAACCAGCGCAAAGCGGTGAGATCGTAAAGACCCACAAAGCACACACCACTCACACCGTCACCCTCCACCCTGTTCAGCGCCATGAGTGTGACAGTTAGCACGCCGGGCAGTCCCCAGGCTACTGCGTGGAAGAGCAGTGCTTTCTTCTCGATCGCCTCGCTTCCCCACTTGGGTACAGCAGCCAGGAACCATGTGACAGTGAGCACAACCCACCACGCACTGCCAGCCATGGTAAAGAAGTAGAGGGCCATAAAGAGCAGCGTGCATGCTTTGTTATGTGAGCCCTGTGTGACAGTGGCAGCACGGAAATGTCCTGGTGCCGCCTTGTTGCATGCCACGCGCTCCTCCAGCAGGAAGCCCAAGAAGAAGACCAACGATACCATCATGTAGCACACGGAGTAGAAGACAATGGGACGCTCCGGGTAGCGGAAACGACCCATGTCGATAAGAAAGGTAAGGAAAGTGAAAAGCGTGGCGGACAGGCAGATGATGGACACCACAGCGATGAAGTAGCGGGCAAGGACAAGCTCATCCCTGCTGAAGTACATATTTGGGCATGGGGGTGAGCAGTCACGAACACCTAGGAACCTGTAGCCCAGCTCAGGGTCGACCTTCAGCTCGCGCGGGCACCAGAAGCCATAGTCACGTTGTACAGATAGGGGAGATTCCGCTGTAGAGTTAGCACTCGACAGGAGGTCCTCAGCTCGTGGATACGGCTCGTCACATTCAGGAAACCTGGGACATGATTAAGAACATTTGATGCCTCATAATTCTGCCATCTCCATAATTAAGGATTATAGAAAAAATTTGTAGATTAATTCAAATGTGTGACTGTTGGGGAAAGTTAATTATTTATTTTCAATCATTATTGATCTGGGACAATAATTAGGGTGTCTCAAAAAACTTAATCTTGATTTGTTTCAGAAAATGAAAAAAAAAACAACAACATCATCATCAAAAAGCTTTTGAACAATGAGTTATCAACAGAAGAACAGAAATAATGTCACAATGGATGATTTGACCAGCCGTTAATGCTACCGGTTTCCCTTATATGATTAACGTTTTATGCTAAATAGCAGTTATTTTTGCTCAGGTTTTAGGCTACAGCAGTACAAATGTGTCAATAAATCAGTCATTGAAAATACAGACGAGCCATTCACAAACAACCACTAGGAAAATGTAGCTACCAGTAATGTACGAATTTGATAAATACACATACTGTTCTTTCAAAACTTGTAAAAATGAAGATATAATCTGATATAATTTACCGGTTGCAGGCCATCTCTTCAGGCCAGTTTAATCCAAAGATGTCCATGAGCTTGTAGCAGTCACTCTTGGCCCGCTGGCACAGCTGGCGACATGGCAGGGTTACACGGCCATACTCCTTACACACGGGCGCGTAGAGGGCACAGAGGAATGGACGCATGTCAGCCGAGCAGTCCAGGTTCACCATCGGGTGGAAGGGCTAACAGGGGAAAAGGCTTCATTAGGGTGTCTTAAGGTACGTTCACACACAGCAATTTTATCGCTGAAAGTCGCCAGCTGCTGTACTATAAAGTCACCAGTAGGTTACCATCTTAACATGGGTGATGCAACTAGCATTCCACTTTTGACAACAAACCAGTTTTCTTGTCGCTAAAATGAAACGTTCTGGAGTGAGAGCGATCTGATATAAAATTTACCAGTGTATTTATGCATCATAGTCTACAAGATGAAGGAGAAGCAGTGTGTGCTCTTTATCATTGCGGTCATCTATCTGCAGCAAAAGCGCAAGCGCCAATGAACGTAGCTTAGCACATGGCCTTAGCACGTGAAAAACAAAATAACAATAATGAAACACACTCACTTTTTGTTCCAGTCGAGCAAAATCCCAGTGTAGCTCCTATCTCAGTAAGTGAGTTTCATCACCAGGGTGTCATTCACTATATGTTCGATGGTGACCGGTTATGCTAGTGAGCACGGGTGTCTCTACTGTCTTCACTCCCATTGGTAGTCACTGCACTTAATTGCTCCAAATTTGCATAAAGTTAAACTTTTCTCAACTTTGTCGCATCACTGGACACGCCCACATCTCGTCGCCAATGGTCGTTCATGTCGTCGGAAGTTGCCAGCTCTCATTGAAAATGAACGCTCTCTGGTCGCTTTGTCACTGCGAGTCTCTGTATGTGTGACTGCACCTTTAATCTTTTTTACTATATCACATTGAATAGCTGCTTTTATGGCTGCAGTGCAACCTATTTACAAATTTGATGCCACTTGCTGAACTCAGAAGAACTCGGAGTTGAGGAGACCACCCCTAGCTCCCGAGTAGGAGTTCTGAGTTCAGGGGGTGTTTTCTTTCTTTTTTCCTGGTTGGAGGTCAGGAAATATGACTTCTAGTCGAATGCAGTATATGAGCCATGGGGCGGGACTTGAATATGCAAATTCCCAGTGGGAGAGAACTCCACCCAGTACAAGACATAGTGCCTCTCTGGCTTTGTGCTTTTGCTACAATAGCTTTGGGATGACCGTGGAAAATAAATCCAGCATTTGTAGATTTATATTAAATTTATATTCGAGTGAATAGTTTCTGAACACAATGTACAGTACATTTCTATAAATGTCATATAAATTACTTCCTGTTTCATTGGGTACAAATATGACTTTCTATACATGTCATTATCAGTTAATAAGGTACTGTGTAGCTCTTCTTAACCATATAAAATGTGAAAAATTCATCTATGAGGATTAACACAGCCTGTACTGATTTATGAGCAATTTTACTTCTGAAACTAACTTTAAGTCCATTAACAACCAGTAGAAATTAAACAAATCAGTAGTAAGCGTGTTACAGTCAGGCATATCAGATGTAGGATGTTTTGTATGTACATATTAATAACTGGAGCACATTATTCCTAAAACATTTTCTCCTAAGCTGCCACCCAAACTGCCTGTAAAAAAGGATTAGGATGGATGTTAGTCTTGCCTATTTTGACACAAAGCATCCTCATCAAGGCATCTTTTCCTCACATCTAATCCATATTTAACGTGGTAAATTCCGCTTGGATCCAGACTTGACGCAGACGTGACACATCAAAAGAGATGTAAGTGCGTGCACTATTCAAGTAGCTGATGGATATGTTGCCAGCTTCAAGTCTCGGAGTTCTATGTAAGAGAATGAAATTCTTTTTACGTTTATACTTTTTATAGATTTTATTCATGTTCCCTATTCACTGTTTTCAGGACAGGGGCTGAGGCTAGTGAAGTTTTTCCAATACATTTTTCCCAGTAATGGACCACAGTCCATTATTTTCCCAGTGATGAGGAATTTAATGGATGCCCTCTTTTACCTTACGGTAGAACGTTGAATCTAAGTGAATTCAATAACTCCATTACATTTATATTTGTGTAGCCAGGCCAGTCAACTGAACAGATGCTAGCTGTAAAGGGAATTGAACCTGAACTGGTTCAGTAGACAGCGTTATTCTTGTTCTGGTCTGCACGTTACTCACACTAGAATCCCAATGTGTGCATCTTGATTGTCGTCTGGGAAAAATCTGTCCAGTCTGTATTGTCATTGCCTGTTTTTGTTTTTCTTTCTTACAGCTTCTAGAAAGCCTTTTTATAAGCCTTTAAGCAAGTCAGAAGCTATGGAAGGAAATTTCAGGTCAGGCTGGGCTTTCATACGTTATTTAGAATCAAATATATGTTTCAAAAACAATACTTTTATACACGTATTATATACATGAATATTATGATGCATTCGACTAGAGGTCGTAACTTGTAACTCTTGACCTCCAACCAGGAAAAGCCAAAGAAAACATCGCCCAACTTGAAATAAAGCTACTACTCAGGAGTTCAGGGTAGTCTACTCAACTACAAGTTCAGGAAGTGACATCAAATCAATATGGCTGATCACAGCATCAGCATTAAATACAGCAGCATGTCTTACCTTGAACTAAATTATACTGTATATACACGAATTAGATTTAGCTCAATCACCATACAGACATATTTACATGTTAAATCTGGAAGATTGACTCTACAGTTCACTGTTTTGAAGAGGAAAATATACATCACTCATCCCAGTTAGGTGGCTAGCTTGTTGCTTACAAAAGATGACCGTGGAGTCGTCCATGTGTTTTCCCCACTTCGTACTTTGAATGCATGGAGGTCGCAAATGGCGTCATTCCGAATGCAGCATTATAACATGCATGTAAATGTGCTTGCAAAACCGAAAAATGTCAGAATAAAAGTAGAAATTAATCTCTGAAGCTAGGGCTGAGCAATATGACAAAAATATTATATCACGATACTTGAGGACATTTCTATGATACATGATGTGCATCACGCTATGTAATTTAGCTAACAAAGTATGCACAAAACAGTATTAAAATAAACAAAGTTTGATGATACTTTACTTTAATGCCTACAAAGACAAAGAAAATAAAGTTTAAAAAAAAATTACATCCATTTAATTTTGTAATTATTAAAAACGTAAAAAATACATCACCATACCAATGAGATCTCAGAAAAGGGTACTGCAAATCATTGATATGATATGGTTATATCACACAGCCCTATCTGAAGCACATTTTTAAAACCCTTTTCATCTTTGACATTATATGGCTCAAAGTCCAGGGAAGAGTGAGTTTTGAGGTGTAAAAGCTTCTCAAATACCCGGCACCTCACCAGGTCATGCCACGTCTCCTGCTTATAACTGTTTCATTTTAACCAACAGGTCTCTATTTCTAGAAGAGTCGCCTACTTTTGAAATTACTATTACTATTTAATCCTACCTGTCAGATTGTCCTGCCAGGGCTTACTTCGCATGCGCACATCAATATTGCATCATTTTTGCCACACTCAACAACACGCCCCTAATTTTTTACTACTTGCGCTTGGACTTGAAATCTGATCGGGTATTTTGCACTGTAAAATCATCCTACCCTTGCCTAATCAGAATCTTCAGCAAAGTTGCACTGAATTATTTTACGTAGTCACAGGCGCGAAGCAGAAACCCACAGTAGGATTTTTTTATGTGGTAGGATGGATCGATAGATATACGGTACGTACAGTAGGAAAATCTGACAAAGTAGAACAAATTGACACAACCCCGGCTTTGTTGGAAACTGTCCTGGTCACTGATTTGAGCACAGCAGATGTTATAAACCAGGGTTTGATTGTAACTTCAGCACCGACAAACAACTCACACTCAAATTCTTGCCTAAATTTAATTCCAGCATTATCTCTAAAAGGGTCAGTATCCGTACTAGGTATCGAGTATTGAAAAAGAACATCTATCACTAATCTACTCCCTAATCACAACTCTGTATCCAATCTAGTCTCATCCATCCATCCATTTTCTGTACTGCTTATACTACAAGGGTCACCAGGAGCCTGGAGTCTACTCCAGGGAACTCGGGGCACAAGGCGGGGGACACCCTGGACGTGGTGCCAACCCATCACAGTGCACAACTGCACACACATCGACACACTACACACAGCTTGGAAATGCCAATCAGCCTACATTGCATGTCTTTGGACTGGGGGCGGAAACATGGCGAGGGCGAGAATCGAAGCCCCAACCCCAAAGGTGCGAGGCAAATGTGCTAACCACCAATCTAAACTCATAAATTCTTATTTACATTTCCTCTCTGCAAACAAAGACGGTGCACAATTAAAAATCACAGGAATATTTCAGGGTCAGGAAGAGGTCAGGAATACGCATTGTGACTCTTAAAATCTCACTGAGTGCACACAGTTAAGACTTCTATATAAAAAAATAAAGTATGTTATATATATATATATATATATATATATATATATATATATATATATATATATATATATACACACACACACACACATATACTTGTATATAAAAAATAATATCATACTGCTTTTGTTGTGTTTATCTAAATCAAATTGAATATTGTGCATATCCATCCCGCTGTCATGGCAACCAGTGATCCAGGCAAGGGCCCGCATTCAGTGAGGGGTCTCTATGGAGCAGGGTCAAAGGGCGTGGTGGTGGAGGGGAACCACCTCCTGAGAGAGAAAAGAGCCCTGTTCTTTTGTTGCAAGACAATTGGGACTCGTTTCCAAAGCAACTGCGCTACTTTATGTGGGGGAGGGATGAAGAGAGAGAGAGAGAGAGAGAGAGAGAGAGAGAGAGCGAGAAAAGAGGAGGAGGAGGGGGAACGAAAGAGACATATAGTGGAAAAGGAACAAAAGACTGCGGTGTGGAAGGGGGAATGATGGGTAAAACACTGGCTCAGGGTATACTGCGCTGAATGGCCAAAGTGTAAAAATAACAATATGCTGCAGTCTGATCAGAATGAATAAATGTTATTAATAATGTTGCTAGTAAGGATGCAATAACAAGACTGCTAAGACATTATGAGTAAACAAGATAAGAACATAGTAGTTATTGGTACATGAAAAATATATCTCTTTTGCAGGCAGAATATCCTGAAATAACGGTGCAGAATATTAATATCCACAGACGAAGGATCAATGAACAGCTTTAACGTAAAGAAATAATTGAGCTGTGTCATGTTACAGTGGTCGTGTTTTAATGTTTGTCTTTGCTGGGTAACTAAGGCTAAAAAAAAAACCAAATACTGGAACATAAAAGCAGCACTGAGTTGTCCATGACAACATTAATCCTGCTCAGATATCCCCGTCATTCTGTGAGCACAATGCTCCCTCATCCCCAAAACCCTTTAGGCAAACGTCTCATTTCACAAATGAGGTTACACAGAGTTCAGTCTACAGTGGTGCATTTGAAATGTGAAAAGTCAATTTTTTTCTAGTAAAATCAATTATTTAAATAAATAAAATAAACAAATAAAGGCACAGATTAAGAGGAACACTATGGTCCTTCTAGTCTCGATCTTGACTTTTCAACTAGTCTAATTTCCATTTAGTGCTCCCTGTCAGTCTTTTTTAGGCTTTTCCCCACCCATTAGTTCTGCCTTCTCCTGTACCAGAGTCACGATAAAAGGTTTATTATAAATAATTGAGTCATGTGCTGAAATCTAGGACATATAGTGCCTCAGAAAGTGCCTCCCCTCGCTAAAGAAATAAAATAAAATAAAATATTTAGATGTCCTTACAATTATTTACAACATAAAAACGTCTAAAAACTGCATAATTGACATTCATTCACCCCCCCCCTTTCTTTTAGCAACATAAATAAGGACAATAATGGAATTTTTGAGAGATCACACGAAATATGTTAAACAGTTCAATCTTAAATCCACTTGTGTCCAATTGTATGCTTGCACAATTCATATCTGGAGATGTTAGGAGGAAAAAACATTGTAGAAGGTTAAAACATCAAAGCTTTGAACCTTCCTAGGAACACTATGAAATCCAAAATAACAACGTGGCACCACCCAGACATTAGAAATGGGAAATAGGAGGACCTGTCCAGAAAATTTTGTGTTCTGATCAGACTAAATTGAGCCATTTGGTCAAAAGCTTTGGTCAATATTTGGTTAATGTTTTCCACAAACCAAATATAACCCAACACCCAGGTAATGCCATTCTTGCGATCAAGCACGGTGGTGGTAGCATCATGCTCTATGGTTTACAACAGGAGGAACTGGAAAGCTTATTGCCATCACAGTCAACATGGATGAAACCAAATATAAGCAAATTGTTGAGGACTACCTGTTCCAGTCAGCCAGATATCTGCATTTATGGTGAAAATATATATTCGAACAGCACAATGAGACAAAGCACAGAGCAAAAACATACATATATATATATATATGTATGAATATGTATGAATATGTATATACATATACATATAGGTCATTATGTTTATGTATGTCAATTCATATCTACTAAACTAAAACGTGAATGCAGTCTCTATAGTATGAGTAATATTTCAGCATATTTTAGCTTACATTTAATTTGACCATATATTTACTCACATATTTGTAAATGAAAGAAATGATGTGCCTGTACCTCCATTGCAAGGGCTGCAGTTTGCTGGTCGTAATGATTGAGCAGGTTGGGCATGAAGGTGGTGTTGTAGGGGAGACCCTGGCACATCCGCAGCATGATGGGCTCACACGTGAAGGTGCTGTGGCTGCCTGCTGACTGCATGTTGATAGCTGTACATGTTGTTAGCATGGAAAGCACAAACCAAGCAAGATCCATTGTCTTAAGCCCAGCCAGAAACATTGCAAGAACAGAATGATGTCACTGTGTCTCGGGGAGAAATAGGTGTTTGTTAC
Source organism: Ictalurus furcatus (assembly GCF_023375685.1). NCBI lineage: Eukaryota > Metazoa > Chordata > Actinopteri > Siluriformes > Ictaluridae > Ictalurus > Ictalurus furcatus. The sequence continues at coordinate 13,635,835 of NC_071279.1, forward strand.
AACAGCTAGAGTTGCCTCATTGACTCGATGAGAGCTGAAATATTCCGGTGTCGGTGGAGTAGGTAATCTCCATTGTTGTTCTGCTGTAGCGAAACTAGGAGATCTTCTCAGTAGAGTTCCATCTTCGGCTGTACTTGCATGGCCTTTTTTCCTGGTTTACTGCCTCACCATGTCTGTAGAAGAAAGAGTGGACTAAATATTGGATGCAAAACCAGTGATGAATTATTTACTCAGTGCACACAATGCTTTAGACTGCTTTGGCAATCAGAAACCAATCTTAAATCTAAAATAACCTGGATTAGGACAGTATAAGAATCTAAATATTTGCCAGCTTAGATACAATTAAAATGACAGTAAGATAAATAGATAAATAGTAATGGTAAAGGTCACAGCCATTCTTTCTTTCAGCTTATAATGACAACATGATGAATACTGACAATAAGAGAAGAAAAGTCATTCTCAAAAATATCTTTCTGATATTTTTGTTTCTTTTTTTGTTACATATTTACAGTGCGGGGAAACTGTCAAGTATTTAGACACTTTTGTTTTTGATATTTATAATTCTTCCACTGCATATATCCACGAAAAAAAACTGATGGGGAATAATGTATTCAGATAATATATATATATATATATATATATATATATATATATATATATATATATATATATATATGGCAGCGAGGGCATAGAAGCTTCCTAAAATTCTCAGGGACAACATTATTAAAGAACACTTGAGTGGAAAAAGCTACAGAGCCATAGCAAATACCTTAAACTTCCCTGTTAGTACAACTGGTTAGATAATATGCATTTAAAAGCATTTAAAAGCATTTAGACAAATCAGAGCTCTCCTGGAACAATATACTCTGGTCAGAAGAAACAATAATAGAACTCTGGCAAAAATTCAACTTGTTATATTTGGAGAAAGAAGTGCTGTGCGTATGATCCCATGAACACCACACCCACAGTGAAGCACGGTGTGGGAGCATCATAATATGGGGCTGCTTCCCTGCAATCGGTATTGAAGCAATACACATCATCGAAGTAAACATATTAGAGGAAAGGGCATATTAGAGGAAAATTTAATCTCATCAGCCAAGAAACCCAACCTGGGGAGGAGATGGATGTTTCAACAAGACAACAACCGAAAAACCTACAACCAACATAACTTAAGAAGGCACTACATGGCCTCACCAATCTCCTGACTTAAATCTCATTGAAAATTTACACTCTTTTAAAATTTGAAATTGATCCATCAGAGGGAACCTCATAACCCTATGGAATCAAAGACAATTTGCCATGAGGAACAGGCCAAAACTTAACCACAAAGAAGTGGAAGTATATAAAATAACAAAAACAGAAGTGTTTGAATAATTATTTCTTCAAGGGCTTGTTAAGAGACTAAAGATTTCATCATAAGTTTTCCTCTAATCCGCAACAATGGCTTGGTGTTTATTAATACTGTGATACTGCTATGTGTAGACTAGGTATTTCATACTGTGAGAATTTCCAAAAATATTGGTATAAAATTTACAAAACAGAAAAATACTGAACAGCTGATCACTTTGAATGTAGAATTCTTTAACAGTTCATTATTGGCTATTCCGTAGCATTCTTGTCTCATAACACATTTAATTATGGTAAAAACATTTACACGCTACATGGACCATATACATATTTATGCACTATATGGCTACAAGTGGACACCTGACCATCACACCCATATGTGGTTATTCTCCAAACTGCTGTGACAAAGTAGGAAACACAATTGTATCGAATGTCTTTGTATGCTCTAACATTACATTTTCCCTTTCGCAGGAACGAAGAGGCCAAACCTGTTCCAGCATGACAATGACACTGTGCACAAAGCGAGCTCCATGAAGACATGATTTGCCAAAGTTTGGACTGGAAGAACTCAAGTGTCCTGACCTCAACACCGCTGAACACCTTTGGGATGAACTGGAACACCGACTGCACCCAGATGTCCTCACCAACATCAGTACCTGACCTTACTAATGTTCTTGTGGTAGAATGAGCAAATGGAAAGCCTTCTCAGACAGATGAGTGGAAGTTATTACACCAGCTAAGAGGGACTAAATCTGCAATGGCACATACAAGTATCATGGTCAATTTTGGTGTCCCTGAGGGTGAGTCAACTGAAAGTCATATATATATATATATATATATATATATATATATATATATATATATATATATATATATATAATTTTATATTGTATATTGCAAATTAGGTTTTACATAATGCATATCATTTTTTCCTACATAATCTCCATTACGCTCACTGCAACGCGTGTTCCCGATAAAAACCCGAATTAAACTGTAGTATTAAATTGTAATCTATGTCGCAATTTTGATAAGGTTTTTATTGGACTCGTCCTCATGTATTAAAGTGTAATGCAGCGTGTTCGTACTGCCTCGGCTTTAGACTCCTTATAAGAGAAAGTAGCTTATAACAAACACTAACGACATGAAAATGATAAACAGACACATGTATCCTAGCGGTATCACTTCCCGCAGCCTATCACATGCACGCACGAGCCATCTTCTTCTCCCAGTTTAACCCGACTCTGTTCTGCTTTGATCAACAAAAGCGCGTGCTTTAATTGGTTTGTTTGAGGTGAGGTAAGCTGATGCTACCTGAAAAAAAAGGCGTCTCCGTTATTGTTTCCTATTCCATCGGTTTTTCTGAACGAATGTAGGCCTTCGTACTTCTCCGGTCCGGAAGAATCACGCGCAGGACTCGCTCTCTAACACAGCGGCTCCTCTTTATCCGTGTGGAGAGTGTGTGTGTGTGTGGCGCGCGCGCGCATATTCATCGCGTCGAGCTACAACAGCCACTACGCTGTCGTCACTCGAGCGCGAGCGAGTGCGTGAGAGTGCTAGAATCGCTCTTAAAGACAAGCTACCTGGTAACTGTGCTGTGATTAGGGCTAATCTGAATGAAACAGCCTTGAGAAGCGGTCAGTTTGTGTTAGTAGAGGTGTAGAGGTGTAGTGGTGTATATATTCGGTTGCCTGGAGCGGTGTGAAGGTTTAAAGAGGCGGTGCTAACACACTCTATGGAAACCAGTAAACTAAATAAACCCGTTCAACGGTAAATATAGTTCATGACTGTTCATGGCTGCTTCTGTAGGCTACTACTGACGGTAGGTCATTTCCTGGTTCCATTCCAGTACTATAGAAGCTTGTGATATTGGTTTAATGCCTTTACCTTGTGTCGTAGCTGTAATGTGTAGTGTGTAATGTAATGGCACATTAATCAGGTGCAGTAATGAATTACAGCCAGGGCTGCTGGACAATACCTGAGTAGTTCTACTGGGTTATTATACTTAAGTATTATTTTGATGTGTTTATACTTAACTTTGAAAACTGAAAACCTTCTACATCAGTGGCCACCAACCCTGGAGATCGACCTTCCTGCAGGTTTCATCTCCAACCAAAATGTAACACACCTGTTTTAGCTGATCAGTACCTTCCTAAAGTGATGATTAGATGGTCAGGTGGGCAGCATTATGGGTGGATCTGAAGTCTTCAGGAAGGTAGATCTTCAGGATCAGAGCTGGTGACCACTGTTCTACATTATACTACAACAGAGGTTCCCACATTTTCTGGGCAAATAACTCCAAATGGATTTTCTACAAACCCCAATTTTTTGGCCACACTACCTTTTTTAAAAAATTTTTTTATACAAAAACAATCCAGATCCTTTAGATGTTTTTATGACTTAAAATTGCATATGTTTTTGATTTGGACTTTTTACGAATATTCAATTCGATTCAATTAAATTTTTATTTGTATAGCGCTTTTTACAATGGACATTGTCTCAAAGCAGCTTTACAGAAATATATAAACACTATAAATATTCTAATAAATATCACTTATGTTAAAAAGTAAATGGCTTGTCCTTTGTAGGAATACCATTAGTAAAAAAAAAAACAATTAAAGCACGATACATGAAATAATTTTTTAAAAACGAGGCAGGATTAAACCCTGGGTGGGACGGCAGTTCATTGCAGGGTACTTTGCACACACTTATTCACACCTAGGGGAATAGGGTTAGCATAACATAGCATATAGCATATTAGCATAGCCAATCTACCTAACAGCATGATATTGGAAGGTACAATGTAAAACTACACATAGACAGTAACTCAAGCTCAGGTTCGAACACTAGAGCTGTGAGGTAGAAATGCTGATATAACATGCGTTTGCTTGAATTCACAATACGCAATTTCAGGGTATAAATGCACCTTCACATAGTTTTCATATGATTACATATTACTCACCTGTTAAAAACATGCAATCACATGGGAAATATGTGTTGTTGTTTTGTTTTTGTTTTTTTTTAGCATAGAAGCATTGTACTTGGATACATTTGGGGTTGTGTCATTATCCATAACCATATACAATACTGATACAACTGAACTAATGGCTAATTACACAACTATCCTAGATTCCATTATCAAGTATACTGCTATACCGGTTACGTTACAGCTCTAAAATTACCCCGGTATTTTACAGGAGTGTTTTGTATGTAACACAGGAATGGCATTCGCTCCTCGAGAGACACTTGGTAGTAAGATGCAGACCAAGCGGAGCTCCTGGACGCCACTAAACCACCACCTGTCCAACAGCCATGTACGTTCATCTGATCATTCTTAAATCATTTCAGCACAACAGTTCTTACTAGTTCTTAATTTTTGAAGCGGTGATGCGTCTAAACTTTCCAGACGTGTGCTTGTCTTCATCCTTTTGTGTTTGATCAATATTGCAGGTCTTTGAAGAGAGGAAAAAGCTTGTTGGCAAGTGGGTGAGGAATAAAATTCTGGCCTTTTGTACCTACTGTATAGCATACACATACACGACATTGCTTATTAAGCTTAGCATTGCACCAATCTGTTTCTTAGTTTGATAAGTGGTCCGACAGCCAGAGGAAGCAGGTGTTACAGGACTTCTTTTCCCGTTGCTCCATGGCCCAGATGAAGTATCTTAGACAGACTCTGTGCACTCAGGTGCCTGAGGACGTGCTGGACTTTACCAGTGTTCTGCCCAGGGTCATATCTCTCTATATCTTCTCATTCCTCGACCCAAGAAGCCTCTGTAGATGTGCACAGGTAAATAACTTCAACCACATGGGTAGAAGTTCATCATTCAGTTTTCTAATACTATTCGAGTTTTATATTGCTTAACCAATTCATACATCAATTATTTAAAAACATATACAGATTCCTCTATTACTTTTACAAATTGCGCATCATATTTTTTTCTAAATATAACATATTAAAAAGTTTGCGGACTGTCTATGTGTAGGAATATCTTAAGTAAAAAGCTTTAAATCTAGGGGGGAAATCTGTCTTTATTATTGTGTTGTAATAAAAAATATATCATTTATGTCTTTATGAATGTGTAACATATGTGATGAAAAACCAAAGGAATGTTCCTTTCACTGTCTTACCCGTCTAGTGGGAGTATTGCTCACACACTCGCTGCATATCTTATGTACATCCAGAATTTTTAAAAGCGACATCCACTAGACGAAACATCGGAGCCAAAACGTCCCCTGTCTGTCAGGTTTCCAAGTTGAATTGTAAAATCTTTAGTGATTTTATACACACTGATGTTAAAGACACTGACGAGTGCTGTCTCTAATAAGACTTTCCGCTGTTGTCATGAGCCGTGTCTCAAATTGAAAACTTGTCTATGTTTAACGGTCTTCATGAACAAAACTGGTTAAGATTCAGGTGTAGAATAAATGTTGAAGATTATAGATATTGTAAATGAATCTAGAAATGTAATGTAAAATAAATGTTGAAGATTCTACAATTATAGAAAATATCATTTGAACAAAATATCGCAATATTCTTGACATATTCTTCAATGTAGAAAATGTACGCATTACAGGATTATTGCATGATGAAGCTGATTTCAGACGTTTCAAAATCCGTCTTTCATAAAATCAGCCTGTCTAAAATGTGGACATGTACACCTGAAAGGGTTAACACTGCATTATATTTCCATTGTTGTTGTACCCACAAGCACCATGTCCAACACAGTGCATAACATGGAAAGTAATGCTTGATCTACTTATTATGAACCACTCTAAGGTTAGCTGGAATTGGAAGAGCATGGTGGAGCTGGACCAAGTCTGGATGCCAAAATGCCTGAGACTGGGTTGGTGTATAACATTCACTCCTACACCATTTGAGCAAGGTGTGTGGAAGAGGCACTACTTAGAGACAGTGCAGGGGCTTCATGTAAGCCGACCCAAGGTGAGACTGAATATAGAAGATATGTTTTGGAGGGCATGGCATAATTCTCAAGCTAGAATGAAATGTAACTCATAGATTAAGTTACTTAATATTTACAATTTATTCATTTATGCCGTTTTTCAGGTCAGTGAGGAGGGTTGATGATTTGTGGAATGGTTATAAAGCTGTAATTCTGAGTTATCTCCATAACACAGTTATCTCTATAACACTACCATGTCAAATCCTTGATTGTTTTTTCCACAGACTCTCGATAAGGAGGAATTCATAGTTCCTGAAGTGAAGGCGATCAACAGTGAAGTTGAAGAGCCGACTCTGGAGAACGGGGAATTGAGGCCCAGCGTCCTGAGTCAGCATGGGCGGAGTTTACCTGGCCATGCCTCAGTGACTTCAGCAAAAGGACTTCCACCGTGGAGAGACTCAGACAGACACCCCACTGACACAATACGCTTTAACTACTTAGACAACCTCGACCCAATCGAGCATGCAAGACAAGTGTAAGACAACATCCTCAGTTCCCTGTGTGCACACACACACACACACACACATACATGCCCTAATCTAACACAGACTGTCCTAAAATAGTAAACAGTTTATCATCCCCAGTGTGTCCTGTCCTCCTACTATGCAGTTCCTGTATAAATGTAGAGCTTGTATATTGTATATGTGTGTTTAGTGTGAGTTGAGAAATTAAAACATCCTATTTATTTCTGCAGACAAGCAAGAAGCAGAGGGACTAATCCCAACACATCACAAGAAAGCACACAGAAGAAAGCCCTGTCTGCCTCATCATACAAACGGTGCAAGGCCAAGTCTATGGTAAGCTCATGCAGTAAGACTTATTCCACTCATTCATACTCAGGACTTACTCTGAAAAAAAGCATGGAGATTATACAGTGTTGTGAAAAATTATTTGCTCACATCCTGATTTCTTCTGTTTTTGTGTATGTATCATACGAAATTGTTTCAGAAATTAAAGCAAAATCTAAGATAAATCAAAGGCGACCTGAGTAAACACAAAATACAGTTTTTAAACGATAATGTTATTTATTGAAGCAAAAGTTATACAGTACCAACTGGGTCTGTGTGAAAATGTATTTGCCCCTGTAGTTACTAATTCCGCAAATGTATGAAACTGCATTCATAGTGGGGTTCAGCTGGACTAGACACAACCAGTCCTGATTACTGCAAACCCTGTTCAATCAAAGCAACACTTAAATAGAACTTTTTCAACAGTATGAAGTTGGTTAAAAGGTCTTACTCAGTAACACACTGTGCCAAAGTTGAAAGAAATCCCAGAAATGATGAGGAAGAAGGTGATTGAAATACATCAGTCTGGGAAGGGTTATAAAGCTATTTCAAAGGCTCTGGGACTCCAAAGAATCACAGTGAGAGACATTATCTCTAAATGGAAAAACTCGGCACAGCAGTGAACCTTCCCAGAAGTGACCGACCTTCCAAAATTCCTCCAAGAGCACAACAACTACTCATCCAGGAAGTCACAAAAGAGCCAAGGACACCATTAAAGGAACTACAGGCCTCTCTTACATCAATAAAGGTCAATGTTCATGACTCCACTATGAGAAAGACACTGGGCAAAAATGGCATCCATGGAAGTGTGGTGAGGTGAAAACCACTGCTAACCCAGAAGAACATTAAGGCTCGTCTGAATTTTGCCAAAACACACCTTGATGATCCTCAAACCTTTTGGGAGAATGTTCTGTGGATTGATGGGTCGAAAGTGGAACTGTTTGAAGACAGGGGTCCCGTTACACATGGCATAAACCAAACACAGAATTCCACAAAAAGAACATCATACCTACAGTCGAGCATGGTGGTGGAAGTGTGATGGTGTGGGGATGCTTTGCTGCTTCAGGGCCTGGGTAACTTGCACTAATAGAGGGAAAAATGAACTCTGCAGAAAATCCTAAAGGAGAATGTCCAGTCTTCCAACTGGATTATGCAGCAAGACAATTCGAACATGGTGGTGGAAGTGTGATGGTGTGGGGATGATCCAAAGCATATGAGTAATTCCTAGTCCTAGAAGTAAGTGAAAGACTGTAAGTGAAAGACCCATTTGGACAAGCCTATGAAATACTGGGAGAGTGTAGTCTGGTCAGACGAGAGCACAATTGAACTTTTTGGCTCTTATACTACACACCATGTTTGAAGAAGAAATGGCACTGCACATCACCCTTAAAACACTATACCAACAGTGAAGTTTGGAGGTGGAAGCATTATGGTGTGGGGCTGTTTTTCATCACATGGTACTGGCAGACTTCATATAATTGAAGGAACGATGAATGGATGGAATGAATGGAATCTGCTGCCATCCACCAGGATGATGAAGATGAGCCATGGATGGATCTTCCAGCAGGACAACGATCAAAAGCATACAGCAAAGGAAACTCTCAATTGGTTTCAGAGAAAAAAAATCAAGGTGTTAGAATGGCCCAATCAATCACCTGACTTGAATCCAATTGAACAAGATTTAAAGACAATATGTTTAGAAGAATGGTCCAAAATCACACCTGAATACTGCGGCCCATTAATTTCTTCATACAGAAAGCGTCTTGAATCTGTCATTACAAACAACGGCTTCTCCACTAAGTATTAAATACATTTCGGTTAGCGTGTTCAATACTTTCTTCCTGTGTCATTCCTCTTTATTACACATAACTTTATTTATGGGCTTTAATCTTTGGATTTCTTTATATGTGTGGATTTCTTGAGTTAATACCAAAATCTGGTGAAAATTTCACGTGAATAGCCTCATTGGAAATATATTGATTGAAAAAAATGTTGACGTATTCAATACTTATTTCCCCCACTGTATAATAGACCACTTTTCAGACAACCAACACAAAGTCTTTATTGAAAACATCTGAAATTGGTTAACATTAAGGGGTTGGGGAACAAATGAAATCCTGAACATTAGTTATCTGTATATTAAAGCA